>NC_134541.1:31413766-31716797 GCF_050624435.1 Tenrec ecaudatus | reverse complement strand
GTCGACATACAACCAGTCCAAGAGATAGCGCATGAGCAAGAGCCAATGGGACTGAAGAGACAAGTCAAAGGTGTACTGAAAGCTTTAATGGAAAACAAGGTTCCATGAATTGATGGAATACCAGTTGAACTGATGAAGCCCTATAAGCACTCACTCACCTATGCCAAGAAATTTGGAAGACAACTCCCTGGCCAACCAACAGGAAGAGACCCATATTCATCTCCATCCCTAAGTAAGGTGACCCACTAAACCGTGGAATTTATTGAACAACAGCATCGATCTCACATACAAGCAGAATTGTGCTGAAGACACGTCAAGAGTGGTTGCAGCAGTGCATAGACAGGGAGCTGCCGGAAATCCAAGCTGGATTCGGAAGAGCACGTGGAACGAGTGATGTGATTGCTGCTGTCAGGCCGAGCTTGGCTGAAAGCAGAGAAAGCCAGAGAGATGTTTCCTTGTACTGTACTTACTATGCAAAGACATTCTACTGTGTGGGTCGTATAGCGCTGAGAGGAATGGAATTTCCCTCAACACTTCACTGTGCTCAGGAGGAACCTGCATGTGAATCAAGAGGCAGTCGTTCAGCAGAACAGGAGAACATACTGCATGGTTTAAAAATCAGAAAGGTGTGTGTCAGGATTGTATCCTTTCACCACACTTACTCAATCTGTTTGCTAAGCAAATAATTCACCATATTTGAAGCTTAACTATATGAAGAGGAATTCAGCATCAGGGTGGGAGGAAGGCTTATTCACAACCTTCTATACGTAGATGACACAACCTTGCTTGCTGAAAGCTAGGAGGACTTGAAGTACTTGATGAAAATCAAGGATTGCAAGCCCTCAGTGTGCATTACAGCTCAATGTTGACCAAAATGCTCACAACTAGACCAACAGACAACATCATGGTAGTGGAGAAAAGATTGAAGTTATTAGGATTTCATTTTGCTTGGTTCTGTACTCAATCCTCATGGAAGCAACAATGCAGACGTTAAATGCTGAACTGCATTGACCAAATCTCCTGCACAGGACCCCTGTAACGTGTTGAACAGCAAGGATGTCACACTGAGGGGTAAGCTGCTCCCGATCCAAGTCATGGTGTTTTCTGTTGCTCCCGTCATGTAGCTGGTTACACTTTGGGCTGCTAACCTCAAGGTCAGCAGTTTGAAACCATCAGCCGTTCTGTAGGAGAAAGACTAGGTGTTCTATTCCTATAAACAGTTCCGCTCCCCAAACCCCCAGGGACAGTTCCAGCCTATCCTATAGGGTCTCTATGAGTCAGAATGGACTCGATGGCTGTGAACATAGGCGTGCAGATATGGAAGACCAAGGAAGAATCAGTGCATCTGAATTGGGGTCTTGACAAAGAATATTGGGTTTACCATGGACTGTCAGAAAACAAAGACATCGTTTTGGAGGAATAACAGCGAGCATGCCCCTTATGATGGAGCATGGCAAGGTCCAGCTCATGTGCTCTGGACATTATTCGAACACACAGGTCCCTGGAGAAGGAGACCGTGCCTGGTACAGCAGAGGGACAGTGAAAAGGAGGAAGACTCTCAAAGAAGTGGATTGATTCATTGGCCGCAACACAGGGCTCAAGCATAACAATTGTGAGGATGGTCCCAAATCGCTAAACCATAGTGCTGCAGGGGACAACACTGGAGACAGCGTGCGGGAATAGTGAACAACCTGACCCCATCACATTGGGCAGAACACCAAGGGCATGCAACAGAGCAGCAAGGGGAGCAAAGTGAGGAAACCCCCGGGGAATGCCAGAAATAGACTTTGGAGGCAGAGTACGGCACCCCATCAGACTCGACTGGAAAAAACTCGTAAAGGCCAACAAGCAGACCTTGAACTATTTATAGGCTTTTCCATATTTGTCAGTGGCTTTCTTTTTGTTATTGCTATTTTGTTTTTTGGTTGTTATTGTTTTGCTGGTTTTGACTTCCTTTGTTGTTTTACTTGGCTTTTTATTAATGTATCTGCATGTCTATCTAGATCATATAGGTGGCATAAATCATTCCGAGATGAGAAGAATGGGACCAGTGGTTCCGGGGGCATACAGGAGAAGGGGAGGTTGGAGAAAGGAAGGGGGAGGGAACCAACCCAGGGACAAGGGAACAACAAGTGAACTAAAATCAATGGAGAGAAGGGCATAGGATGCCTAGTGGGGCTCAATCAAGGGCAATGTAGCAGCGAGGAATCACTAACCCAAATAAAGGTCGAACATGATGGTGGGACAAGAAAAGAGTAAAAGGAAATAGAGGAAAGAACCAGGAGGCAAAGAACATTTATAGAAGTCTAAATAGAGGCATATAGATAGATAGATAGATAGATAGATAGATAGATAGATAGATAGATAGATAGATAGATAGATAGATAGAATAGAACTATGTACTCATATCTATATGCTAAGAATTAAGGAATTAAGGTTGCAGACAGACATTGGGCCTTGACTCAAGTACTCCCTCAACACAAGAACACTTTGTTCTAACAAACTGGAATTCTGTGATGCTCACCTTCCTGACACGATTCCTGAAGACAAAGCAGGTGCATACGCAAATGTGGTAAAGAAAGCTGATGGTGCTGGCTATCAAAATATAGCATCTGGGGTCTTAAAGGCTTGAAGATAAACAAGCAGCCATCTAGCTCAGAAGCAACAAAGCCCACATGGAAGAAGCACACCAGCCTGTGTGATCATGAGATGTCAATGGGATTAGGTACCAGGCATCTAAGACCCAGAACAAAATCATACCCAGTGTGAATGGTTGGAGGGGGGGGGCATGGAGTAGTCACCCAATGCCCATCTGTAGACAATTGGACATTCCTTCACAGAGTGCTCACAGAGAAGAGATGAGCCAGTAAGGGTCAGTATAGCACAGATGAAAGACACAGCTTTCCTCTAGTTCTTTGGTACTTCCCCCCACTATCATGACCTCAATCCTGCTTTACAAATCAGATTAGACCAGAACACGCACACTGCTACAGATAAGTGCCCACAACATAAGGAGTCCAGGATAGATAAACCCCTCGGAACCAACAGTGAGAGTTGAGATACCATGAGGGTTAGGGGAGGGTGGGGAAACGGGGATCGATCATGAGGATCAACATGCAACCCCCTCCCAGGGGGACAAACAATGGAAAAGTGGGTAAGGGGCAATGGAGGACAATGTAAGGTATTGAAAAAATAATCTATAACTTATCAAGGGTTTGTGAAGGGGACAGGGGGTGGGGTAGGGGGGAAGAAATGGGGATCTGGTATCAGTGGCTCAAGTGGGAAGAGAATGCTTTGAAAATGATGATGGCGGCATATGTGCAAATGTGCTTGACACACTGGATTGTGATAAGAGATGAAAGAGCCCCCAAATAAAAGTAAGAAAAACAAACATAAGACACATATAAAATGTTTTGGAAATGATGATGGCAACATATTTACAAATATGCTTGATACAACTGATGTATGTAATGTTGTAAGAGCTCCCAATAAAATGATTTTTTTAAAAATCAGGCCATATTTTGATGCGCTGAACATGAATGATTATGAGTCAGAACCAACTCGATAGCACCGAACACCAAGAGCACAGTGACCATACTGCCGGCCACTTCTTGACAGCATGAATAGCAAAGAAGAAGAATGTGTGTCTGACCCAAACCGTGATATTTCCAATTGCTTCATATGCGCGTGAAAACGGTACGATGAATAAGGAAGGCCAAAGAGAAACGAATGCCTTTGAATCACGGTGCTAGTGAAGAACGTAAATATATCATTAACAAACACCCCGAATGCTTCTTAGAGGGGAGGATGGCAAGACTTGGTCTCACACACTGGACATGTCATCAGGAGGGGCCAGTCCCTAGAAAAGGCCACCGCGTGCTTGGTAAAGCAGAGACTCGGCCAGAAGGGGAAAGATGCTCCAGGAGGTGGACTGGTCCAGGGGCTACAACAGTGAGTTCAATGAGTGCAGACAGACGTAGCAATGATTGTGAAGATGACGCAGGACCGGGCAGTGTTTATGCTGTTACACGTGGGGTCACTGTGAGTTGGAACGAGCCTGATAACAACAGTTTACACTATTTGTTAATCAGTATATTGATTATCATAGTACACATTCTTATTCAGGATTTAAAATCCAAACAAGGGGGATGTAACATAAAAAGGCATACAAACACATCCTTCGCCATCACCATGTGTATATCAGAAGCAAAGCTGACGCAAACCCCTGCTATTGGCTTGTGTCTTCTAGCCCTTCATCTGTAGACATGAAACTGGAGACTGTTTCCATCTACATTACACACAAACGGTCCCTCGCTGTCAGTCATGTGCTGCAGCTTGTCTCTGTGTATTCATCAGTGTGGGGGTACATTTTTTCACATCAGTACCCTGCGGAGGTTCAACTTAACTCTTCCTCCCTTCTTTCTCTCCCTCCCCCCCAGCCCCGCTTCATTCCGTTCTCGCTTTTAAATTGTGAGCCAAGTGAAGGTTTACAGAGGAAATCGGTTTTCAACATTCCATACAATATTGTTTTGTGTCTTCTTTCCATTGTTTTCTTTTAAAAGCGTTCTATTGTGACTCAGGTGAAGATCATCCGCTCACCTGCCTCGGTGTTTTTAACTGCTGCGCTAAAGCAGACGTGGGCAGGTTGGAATCTAGACGGCTATGTGTGTTATGACCTTAAGCAGGCACCAGACTCTTAATGAGGCTCATCTCCAGAAGCTGCCCCAGAATCCTCATTTTAGAAAGGTGGCCCGACAGGTAGACACCTGCCCAGGATCACCCAGCCAGTAAATTGAAAGTGGGGATGGATCCGAACCCAGACCCTTCAGCTACAAGGCGGTCTGTTTGCGGTGCTGGTTTTTGTCTGCAGTGGACAAGACGCCGTTTTCAAATCAAAACCACTCGTACCTCCCCCCTTCACACACGCACAAGCCATATCATTGTTATTGATCTTCTTTTCCAGCAGAACAGATGATTGACACCTCCCACCGCGGGGCCTTTGCACATGCCGTTCCCTCTAGCTGGAATCCCTGCGGTTGCCCAGCCTCCGTCTGGGTTCCTGACAGCTGGTGAGACTGGTTTAACTTGCCTCCTCACCTGCCCATTACTGTGCCTTGTTTTCTCCTGAACAGCATCACTCATTGGAAATGAACTGATGTCCTTCGTGGGGTGCTGTGGAATCAGAACTCATGGCGGTTTTATCCACTCCTAATCCCCCAGTCCCTGGAGGGCATCGCGCTTTGTAAAGTAGAGCAGTGGGGGTGGGGGGAGGTCCCTGGACAGGATCGCTTGGCAGTGGCTGCGACCATGAGCTCAGACAGAGCGACACGTGTGAGTGTGGCGTGGTCACGTCTTATCCCGTTGTCCACAGTCGCTGGGAGTTGGAACTGGCTCCCCAACACTTGACCATTCCCGAGTCTGGAACGGAACTCACAGGGGGTTGGGGTTGGTCTGAAGAAGCACTTTGTTTTGACAGATGCGACGTGAGGAGACGTTGTCTAGAACCGGCGTGTGGCTTTCTTGCTAAGGTGCGGTTCACACACAGTCCTAAAAGTCTGGGCAAGCGGCTGAGTCTCGCCACGGCGCCCTGCCCCGTCAGAACAGGGCTAGCACCTTCCATCTGCCAGAGCAGTTCTCACGCGTCTCCTGCCCTCAGCCCCGCCCCTGCTCTCTGCCCCTGGCACCCCTGGACATGATTTCTACGCCTCGGTTTGTATCATTTCCGGAAAGTCATATAAATGGAGTCGTACCGTATGCACGCTTCTGTGTTTGACTTCTTCCACTCAGCATCATGTATGTGTGACCCAGCAGAAGCTGCTTTTCATTGCCGAAGGGACTCCACGGGGTGCGGGGGTCCCAGTGCCAGTCACTGAAGTTGCCTTTGTTCCCTTGGTCTTGTAAGTGTGCGCTGAGAAACCCATGCTCACGCAGATCACCTGTGGTCCCTGAGAGCAGCACCCCACCCCCAGATCCTTAGCTGAAGTCTTCGCTCCCAACATCCGTCTTCCTCCAGCCTCTGCCTGTGAAGGTTTCTCTGCTCTCCTTCTGGGCCCTTTTCAAATGTCCTCTCCACAACAACAACAACTCACTGCCCCCGGGTCCGTGCCAACCCATAGCAGACCTTGCAGGGCAGGGCAGAACTGCCCCGGTGAGCTTCTGGGACTGTCACGCTTGACGGCAGCAGAAAGTCTCATTGTTCTCCTGTGGGGCAGCTGGTGGTTTCAAACTACGGACCTTGTGTTAGTAGCCCAACAGGCAGCAACTTCACCACCAGGACTCCTCCTCAACAAAGAGCAGGGTCTAGCGTCCCCAAGTCATAGAGTTGTAAAGAGAGGCTCAGAAAAATGGGAGGGACTCCCCAAGGTCCCATAGCTACAGTGGGGCAAAGCCAGAACTTGAACCCAGGATGGAAGGGAGACAGGGCAGTAGTCCCAGGGCCACAGCTCAGCCTCATTCCAGTCTAGAGACAGGGTGGTGAGTGGCTGGGCCCTGTTCACCACCACCTCCACTCTAAGAATCTGCCTGTGTGAGGGCAAAGGAGGAGGAGGGGAGGGGGGGAGCTGAAGACCCACAGACCATCCTGGGGTGGCCTTTCTGCTGGGCTCCCTCCCCACCCTTCTAGCTGGTGCCTGTGACCTCGACCAGCCCCAGCCCCACCAACACACAGGGTGATGTTGGTTGCCAGAACCCCAGCCCAGCTGAACCGGCCCATCTGGCCCACACCCAGGCTGGTGGGTGGGTGTGGTGAATTGGGTGATGGACCCCAGCTGTGGGTGGCCTCTGCCCCACCCAACCACTTGCAGCCACAGGACACGTGGGGAGACAGGGAGGATGCTTAGGGACGTCAGCCAGTTCAGATGACTTTCTGTCACCCTGAGTTCCCAACTCAGTTCAGCAGGCCCGGGGAAGCCCCTGCCTGGTGGGGTGACCTTCGGAAAGTCTCGATTATCTGTCTACCTGCAACTGTGCGTATCGGTGGAGACAGCTGGGGTGGTCTCGTCTCAGGGGGAAACTTGCTATTTGAAAGTCCTGCAACTATGAGCTTACACCAGGTCCCAGGAGCTTGGTGACCCATAGCAAAGTCCAAGACTGGCCTCGGTACAACTCTGTGTACTCTGATCTGCCCCGGTGAGTCCCCACCAGTCACACATTGACACCTCCTCGGAAGCTGGCACAGGAAAACCCAAACCCACTGCCATTGAGTCAACTTCAACTGCTGTGGCCCTGCAGACCACTGGGTCTCCCAGGTGACACATCTCCATGGAAGCAGACTGCCTCATCTCGCTCCTCCAGAGCTACTGCTAGGTTCGAACCGCCGACCCTCAAGCTAACAGTCTAGTGTTTCACTGCTGCATCCACCAAGGATCCTCTGGTGGAGGAAGGCCTACCCCAGATGAAGCAGAAAGGGAAAGAGGGGTGGGTAATGATAGAGAGGTCATGCAGGGAGGAGCCAGAGCTGGCAACTACTGCCCTCCCCCACCCCCAAACCCAAACTCACTGCCATCAAGCCTAAGCCAACCTCCAGAACAGGGCAGAACTTCCCCTGTGGGTTCCAGAGACTGACTCTCTGAGAATAGAAAGCTTGTCTTTCTCCCCACCTTACCAAAGACCCTCTCAAACTTTGCAGGGGAGGGGAGTGGATCCACATCCATCGTTTTGAGTGACAAAGTCCCCCAGAGACTCTGACCTGCTTGTCTTTGGTCCTGTCTCCAGGACCACCCCAGCATCTGGCTTGGATATCTGGGGTGAAACCTGGAAAAGTACACGTCTCACGAGTCCCCATGCACTAGAACTTCAGCTCTAATCAAAAGGAGCCCTGGTGGAGCTGTGGGTTAGGCATTGAGCTGCTGATCAAAAGGTCAGTGGTTCAAGGCCACTATCCACCCTGAGGGAGAAGGAGGCAGCTGTCTGTTCCCTTGAAGATTTATGTCTGGGAAACCCTTTATGGGTGGATATGGGTCAGGATCCATTTGGTGGCAGTGATTGGTCCATTCAGTTCCCTTCTCTGGATCTGACCGTTGTCGACCAGGAGAAAGTGGACAGGGCCCAGCTCCATACCTGGAACCTACCACCCAGAGCCTGCTCCCCACAGGTCACCACCTCTCCTTGGGAAGCACTAGTGGTCTTCCCAGGAGCCCCAGGATTTGTACTGTCTGGCATCCTCGTCTCTGGAATCCGGGCAGAGGAGAGGGAAGGAGCCTGGGTGGGGGTGGGGGTAGGTGTCTGGCGGTGATGGCCCGCACATGCGCAGAGTGGAGGAGGCAGCCCAGCTCATGGCTGTTAGCCTTGTTCCATTCTCGCACCTAGATCTTGGCTTCTCGCCTGACCCATGTCTGTTCTTAGGAGAGAACGCAGAGATAGAGGCTGTGTCCAAGAACATCAGAGCTGGGAGGGCCCTGGGGGTTGGCGGACCACCCTCCCCCCCCCCCCCCCCCGTTCAGCAGATGGAGAAGATGGAAGATGGGCTTGCGCCAGAAATAGAAAGTGCAGCTCTGGGGGATGAACCTGCGAGCTCACAAGGGGGAAAGAAGTGTGCCCCACCCCCTGCTGGCTGGCTCAGCCCTCGGAGCCTGGGCCAAAAACCAAACCGCCAATCTGCTGAGTCCATTCTCACTGGACTGCCCCTACAGGACAGGCAGAACTGCCCTGCGGGTTTCCAAGGCAGTTATGGGAGTAGACTGCCTCATCTTTCCCCCTTGGAGCAGCTGGGGGATTTGAACCCCTGACCTTGTTTGTGGTCTGCAGCCCCGTCCTAATCCCATAGAGCTGCTGGAATCACCTCAATGGCGGTGGGTTTGTATTGGTTTTATGTACTGGACGCCAAGCGTGGTACTGGACAGAAGGGAAGTTTGAGTGAGCCTGGCATAATCTGTGGCTTCATGGAATCAGCATTCTGGAGGGTGAGGCCGATGATGCACAGTGGAAAGTTGGGATGCAAGGTGTTGGTATGAAGAGAGCTGGAATAGCGTGAGGGAGCAAACCCCCGGATACCTGAGAAGCAAGTATCCCAGGAAAGGAAACAGCATGTGCAAAGGTCCTGAAGTCGGTGGGCGCATGCTGGCTTGTGTTGGCAGGATGGCCTAGAGGAACAAGTGTGTCTGAGCACAGGGGGTGGGATGAATCAGTGGGAGCCAGACCAGGCCTGGGGGGCGGGGGGACCTGCAGCCATGGTGGGGGCGGCGGCTTTTCCTTCTGAGTGAGGTGGGAACCCAGGGAAGGGTTGAACAAAGGCAGGCTGCAGCATGACCCAAGCTGACAGGATTCCCCTGGCTACCAAGTGGAGGATGAACTGGGGGGGGTGGGGGGGCAGAGGAGCACAAGAAGAAACAACTGGAATAGTCCAGGTGATAAGGAACGGCGGCCTGGCCTGACAAGTTCTGAGGCAGGGGAGGGCTCCCCTGGTGGCTCTGTGTCTTTCCATGGAGACACAGAGAAGGGCCTGTCCACGGTCCAGTCCATGATGCCAGTCCACGGTCTCCCCACAGCTCGAGAGGTACATCCAGAGGAACTTGAGGTCGGAGTTGGCGCAGGCCCAGAAGCACATGGTCCAGAACCAGACAGCCACCATGTTGGAGCTGGGCACCAACCTCTTGAACCAGACCACCGCCCAGACCCGAAAGCTGACCAGTGTAGAGGCCCAGGTACAGAGCGGGAGCGGTGGTCAGGCCTCAGTCTGATGTTCCTGGAGGGGTCAGGGGCCCCTGGCCATCAGCCCCAGAAGGTGGACCCCAGATATGCGTCCGCTGTCTCTGTGTCACCTGTATCCACCACAGTGGCAGGCATAAAGCAAGCGTCAGCCAATTTCCATTCCAGAAATTCAACAGACACCCAGGCCTTCGCCAGGCAAAGTCAGCTTCTGCTTTTAGGCCCTCCGCTGCTTCCTCTACCAGGCCTCAAGAGACCACAGTGCAGAGTCCCAGGCATGGGGGCCTTCCTTCATCCCTCAGCAAACATACCTACAGAATACCTCCTCAGGGCAAGGGTTCTGTGCTGGGCCCTGGGAGGGAGGAGTGGGCTCCTCTGCCCTCAGGGGGCTCAGCTCACAGGGCCCTGGGAAAGATGAATCATTAACAAGGCAGGAGGAATCAGTGGAGCAGTCCTGGTAGGACAACTGCTACATTCTCAGCTACTGACAGAAAGGCTGGTGTTTGAATACACGCAGTGGGTCTGCGAGAGAAAGGCCTGGTGCTCTTCAAAGTCTGCAGCCTAGGAAACCCTGTGGGGCAGCTCCACTCCATCAGGGGCTGCTGTGAATCAAGAGGGACTCGGGGCACCTGACACAACCAGACTTCAGTGGGCCAAGGCTGTTGGACAGCAGACAGCCAGGAAAAGAGTCACAAGGGGACAGGGAGTCAATGGGGGGACAGGGAAGCTGACTGGATGAGCAACCACATGGCATGTGGGCACACTGTATTGAACCCTTCCTGCGTGCCAGGCGCTGTTCGAGATGCCTGGTTCAAGTTTGTAGCAGTAAACAACACAGGCACAAACGCCTGCCTCGAAGGCACTTCCTTTCTAATGAGACAGTAACTCCCCAAACTGCCATAGAGTGGATTCTGACTCATAGAGCCCCTCTGCGTCAGAGGAGAACCGCCCCTCGAGTTTCCCAATGCTTCAGCTATTACAGAACCAAACCCAAAACTAAACTCACTGCCATGAGTCAGCTCCAACTCAGAATGACCGTGTAGGGCCGGGTAGAACCGCGCCTGTGGGTTTCTGAGACTGTCGCTCTTCACGGGAGTAGAAAGCCCACTATTTCCCTTGGAGAGCCAGGGGTTCGAACTGCTAGAGTTATACTTAGCTTATACTTCGCCATATGTGTACTTAGCAGCCCACCGTGCCACCAGAGCTCCTTAAAGGAGCACAAAGGGCATGCTTATGATCCAGGGTGACTTTGGTGGTGCTGGTGTGATGGAGGGCTGCAGAGGCGTGTTGGGAGAGGCAGGAGGGCAGAGTTCCAACTTTGCACATTGAGCCGGGAAGTCCTCACCACGGAGAGGCTTAGAGCTGGAGGCCCTGGGGGCAGCCCATTTCAGGCAGGTTGAAGAGCAGAATACAAAATCCCATGGGTGGAATGGAATCAGGGGACATGGAGGAGGCCTGCCTGACTGGCACCTGCTTAGGGAGAGTGGTGGGCGAGGAGTCAGATCACAGGGCCTTGCCAGCCCAGGCCAGGGCTGGAGCCTTGCCGCTACCGGGCATGGCAGCCATCGGAGGATCCTGAGCAGCAGAGGGCTGTTTGGGAAGGTGGCTCCCAGGCTGCTGAGCAGGAAATGGACTGCAGGGGGCGTGGGACAGTGTAGGATCAGGGCGTCCCGTGAGGAAGCTGGCACAGGACCCCAGGGCCAGGGTGGGAGCTGTGGAGGGAGAGAAAGGTAGGATTTGCTGACGGATTGCATGGATGTGGTGAGCAGCCATTTGTGGAGATGAGAAAGGTGTGGAAGAGCAAGTTTAGGGAGCACTTCGTGAGCTCAGGGAGAGCCAGCGAGTCGGTGCATGTGCGCATGACCCCAGGGATGAATGGCTGGGTGGAGGCCAAGGTCATTCCCCTTCTGGAATGGCAGGGCCTGTGGGCAGATGGGCTGCTGCTGTGGGCCTTCCGTGGCCCCCATGACTCACCCCCTTGCTTCCTGGGCCAGGTCCTGAACCAGACGTCCCGCATGGAGATCCAGCTGCTGGAGACCTCACTGTCCACCAACAAGCTGGAGAAGCAGCTGCTGCTGCAGGGCCACGAGCTCCACCGGCTGCGGGGCCGCAGCAGGTGAGGGGCTGGGGACCAGGGCCGAGGCCTAGACTTGGATGGTCTCTGGCACAGAGGCTGGGTCTAGAGGTCTGGATTAGGGCTGAGACAAGAGATCTTTTGGGGGCGGCTAGAGCTAGACTTGGAGTTGGCGGCTTAGCAGGGGCCAGGGTAAGGATCAGGACCAAGGTTGGGGTCCAGGCTGAAGCTGGGAGTGAGAGTGAGCACCAAGGCTGGCTGGGATTGGGTGCCCGTGCTCATTAGGCCTGAGTCTCCTGCATTGAGTGGGACCGGGGAGAGGACATGTCTTTGCTTCTCTTTGCTTTCACTCTCCCTCGCTGATGTCTTGATGGAGACATAATGCCCGTACCCTACAATTCACCCTGTACACCTTCATTCGATGGACTTAGTTATAAATCTCCAGCTCTGGTCCCGCCCCAGATGCAAGGGCAGTGAGTGACCTGTTTCTTTTTTTTTTTTTAACATTTTATTAGGGGTTCATACAACTCTTATCACAATCCATACATCTACATACATCAATTGTATAAAGCACATTCACACAATCGCTGCCCCAATCATTCTCAAAGCATTTGCTCTCCACTTAAGCCCTTTGCATCAGGTCCTCTTTTTTTTTCCCTCCCTCATGTGCCCTTGGTAATTTATACATCATTATTTTGTCATATCTTGCCCTGTCCAGAGTCTCCCTTCCCCCCCTTCTCTGCCGTCCCTCTCCCAGGGAAGAGGTCACATGTGGATTCTTGTAATCAGTTCCCCCTTTCCAAACCACTCACCCTCTACTCTCCCAGCATCGCCCCTCACACCCTTGGTCCTGAAAGTATCATCCACCCTGGATTCCCTGTACCTCCAGCCCTCATATGTACCAGTGTACAACCTCTGCCCTGTCCAGCCCTGCAAGGTAGAATTTGGATCATGGTAGTTGGGGGGAGGAAGCATCCAGGATCTGGGGGAAAGCTGTGTTCTTCATCGGTACTACCTCGCACCCTGACTGACCCATCTCCTCTCCTAAACCCCTCTATGAGGGGATCTCCAGTGGCCGACACTTGGGCCTTGGGTCTCCACTCTGCACTTCCCCCTTCATTCAATAAGAGTGACCTGTTTCTTGCCTGCAGGATCAGAAAGGGTGTCCTGTATCTCGGAACCAATACACACAAGGGGTACACCCTTTAAATTACAAAGAGAAAAAAAATTAGTCATGGGGTATAGATAAGGCAGAGAAATCGGTCTCCGAAGATGATTTCATCTCTGGTCTGCACTGAGTGCAAGAAAAGCTGTCAAGCTCAGGCTCCTGGAAAGGATAAATCTTTCACACTAGACAAGTCAGTGGTCTGTCAACAGGATAGATGATATTGTTGTTTCCAGTGTACTGGGTCAGGAGAAGGCCAGGGAGCCCTGCATCCCAGTCTGTACCGCTGAGATGCCCGGGACCCAAGGGGGCACACCAGGGTGTGAACGCCAGTCAGTGCAGCAGCCTCATCCCCTCTCCTGTGCGCCCCACCCGCCCCTGCCCCTGCCCCACAGCGCCCTGGAGACGCGGGTACATGCCCTGGAGATTCAGCAGCAGGCCGAGCTGGCCAGCCTCCGCGGGGAGAAGGAACAGCTGCAGCGCCTTCTGGGCCGCCAGAGCGGAGCCCTCGCGGGCCTCGAGCGCACCCTGCGCGCCGCCAGCAGCAACTCCAGCCTCCTCCAGCGCCAGCAGCGGCAGCTGTTGGAGTCAGTGAACCGCCTGGTGCACGTTGTTGCCCAGGCCCCAGGTGAGTGCACAGGACGCCCTGGGTGGGTGGGGGAGGTGATGATGGGAATCCCTGCTTACCCTCGGTTCCCCCTAGGGCCTGGAAACCCCCCCAGCACCGCCGGCCCCCCCTGCAGAAACAGCTTCACCTCTCTCTGATTTCAATCTCCCCTTGTGTAAAATAGAAAAAGAAACCATCATGATACATGATACAAGTGGTGGCAACAAGAGCTACCAGACTCTCTTTCCTGCCTCCTGTTCTGCGGTGGCCTTGGGGGAGAGCCCAGTAACAAGGACCACACCAATTCAGACGGACAAGTTTGGGTTCCAGGAGCCCCCCTCCAGCCCCCTCCTTGCTTGGTCCACGCCTCCCTCTCTCTGGGCCTCGGGTCTCTCCCTGCACAGTGAGGAGGTTGAACTCAAGGATTTCCAAGTGACCCCTCACCCTAACTCCCCTACCCCTAATCACCCAGGGCCAAGCCAAGTGGAAACTTCCAAGGCCTTGACATCTGAAAAGCGAGGCCCAGGCCTGGGTCAGCTCCCAGGTTCACATTGACTCTTTCGGGTGGGACTCGCTTAGGATGGAGGGGCTAGACGCTCCTGGGTCCAGCTTCAGTGATTACATCGTGGAACATTTGTTGAACGCCCACTGGGTGCCAGGCCAGAGGCCGGGGACTGGGGGGCAGCCGTAACAGGATTGCCACAGTTCCCTGTCTTGCAAAAGATAGTGGGGTCTGCGGATCTTGGAGAAGGTGAAGGACTGCAGGTTTGTTGGGTGCCTACTGAGTGAGGTTTCCAGACCAGGGAAAGCTTATAAGGCTGTGCTTAGGAGAAGAGAGGACTTCAATGGCAGGGCTGTGGGGAGCCTTGGGGAGGGGGGGTTTGAAGAGGATGAGATTAGGGTTTAGGAAATTCCATTTGGAACCAAAGTGGGGGATGACTTGTGTGAGACAGAGGGACTGGGGGGGGGGGGTCCTACTGCTGCTGGCTCTCCATAGGGGAGGCCAGAAATGCTTTAAGGTCAAAGGAAACAGACAGTACTGGCTGGAGTCTGGGGTAAGGACCCCACGTGGGCCCCTGCGGCCCTGCTGGGTAGGAGTTTGAAGACCAAGGGAGTCAGGACTGATCTGAATATGAATGGCTTCCAAACCACACCATGTAACGTAGAATGACCCGAACCCAATACCAGCGTGTGCAAAGCCCTGGCAGAGGCCGCCTAGAAGAATCCCACACGTGGTGTCTGTCATTCAGCCCCAGGCAGCAGGCCAGGACCCAGCACTCCACCCACCCCGCAGGCTCACCACCAGCCCCATCTCCAGCTGTAACTGAATCTATCTATCTGCCCACCAGACTGCCTGGGAAGCTATGTCTGGTACCTCCTCTTGGGACCTGCTGTGCCCAAGTGCCCTGTCCTTGTACCTTGCTGTCATCAGAGGACACTAGCGAGTCTGCTTCTCCCCCGTTGTCTAAATGGAGAAAGTGAAGGAGAGACACAGCAGCAGGGTGGACAGAGATGGGTGCAGAAACCAACCCCTTTCAAGTTTAGCAGGATGTGAGCGCCCTTCCCAATTTATGGAAAATCCATTAAGGAGCCCCAGTGGTGTCCATCAAACCCACCGGCCGCACTCAGGGAGAAAAATGAAGGTGTCATTTCCAGTGGAGATGTACAGCCTCGGCGATCCACAGAGGCAGCTCTCCTCTGGCCTATGGGTTTGCCTCGGGTTGGAATGGGCTCCCTGGCAGTGAGTTTGGTTTGGGTGTGGAAGGGAGGAAAAACAGTGGACTGAGCCTTAGAAGGGTGGTGAGGGCCTTAGGCCAAGGCCCAGCTCTGCTGCGTGCCCCCCGGGCCCACCCACCCCTGCTCACCTCAGAGCAGGCCCCATCCCAGTACATGACTGGACTGCTGTTTCCCATGAACTGTGTGGAGCTGGTAGTAAGGGCTAGAGGAGACACCTCCTTGGGAAATGTTTGTATAGGGATGGGGCCTCAGGAAGCTAATTCTTAAAATGAGAACAACAGGCTCCTTCCTGGGGGGGCGGGGGGGTCCTGTTCCACTCTCAGACCCAGGACCCAGGTCAGAATAGGAAGTGGTGCCCCCTGATAGCCTCCTGGCTCCTCAATGTGGCGATGCCTACCCATCTGGCTCTTTCACCCCATCTTGGATGCACACCTGCCTAGAGAGATCGAATTCTGATAGAAACCAGCCCAGCGCTCCAGTCAGAGCCCTAGAGGGAACTTCCAAGCCCTGTGCTTTGTTCACAGTCACTTTTTTCAGGCCAGGTCTGGAGGCCCCTGGGTGTCAGTCCTCAAATTAACCCTCTTCTGATCTCACCTAGAAAGGAGGACAGGCCCTTGGAGGCCTATGTTCAGCCCCCCTCCCCTCCCCACCCCGTTGCCATCGAGTTGCTCCTGACTCACCGTGACCCAACAGGACAGGGTAGAGCTGCCTCTGTGGGTTCCTGAGGTGGTTAGTCTTTCTGAGTGCAGAAAGCCTCCTCTTTCTCTCGAAGAGCGGCTAGTGGGTTCAAACCACTGACCTGAGAAGTCAGTGCAGCACACCAGGAGTCTGGCACCCGGACACCATGTGTTTGGCTCCAGGAATGGTGGAATGAGAGGCACACTTCCAGAACTGCAGGGTTGCTGAGGAGGGGAGCGCCAAGACCTCCCAATTTAGGGAGCCCCAAGGCCCAGTTTCCCATGAGATCTGGAGAGAAAGAGGGCCCTGTCCCACTTGACTGGCTGCCATTGGGCTAGTCAGCTCACTCTGGAGCCTCAGTTTCCTCATCTGTGAAGTGGGAACGTATTCACGTGTATTCAGGCCCCATGGCCCTCCCCCAGAACACTCTAGCAGCCTCCTCCTTGCTGGCCCCACTTTGAGTCTCATCTCCTCCGGTGCCCACTCCACGCTCTGGCCAGAGTGATCTTCCTCAAGACAGGTGGCCCTTGGCATTGGAGCCTGACCCCTCTTGAAAGCTCTCGGCCTCACCCCTCTTCTCCCCACTCCTCTCCCTCTCTGTGTCAGTCTCTTTCTACCTCTTTTGGGGTCATCAAACAATCTGAGTTCTCTCTGGCCTCAGCTTGCTCTCACGGTGTATGTACATCTGCTCCCCTCCCCAACCTCAGCCTCAGCTCCTCTCCCCGCGCCCTACTCCCTCGTAAGCACCAGGACTTGCCCAATGTGGAGCTTCTGCATATACCTGCTTTGCCCTCTGCCTGGAACACCCGCCCCTTCTCCAGCTGGCCAGGGGCTGCTCATGGCCCAGGTCCCAGGCCAGGGCCACCTAGTCCAGGAAGCCTGCTCCAGTCAGATTCCTCTCTTGTCCCCACTACCTCCCAGCCTAGATCCTGGCCCAGAGCAGGCTGGGGAACCCTCCTGGCCTTCATCCTTCGCTCCATCCTCAACTGCCCTTTGCTTTGTCCCGTGGCAGCCTCCATGAAGGCAGGGGAGCAGGAGTTCCAGGACTGTGCAGAGATCCAGCGCTTCGGGGCCAATGCCAGTGGCGTCTACACCATTCACGTGGCCAACATGATGGAACCCAGGAAGGTTAGGGGGCTGCCTGGGGGCTGAGGCCATGAGAGGGTGCTGAGGCCAGGGCACTCCAGACAGACTCCCACCCCCATCGGCTGCAGGCATCGCCCCGCCCTGAGGTCCCAGAGAAGGTGGAGGCGGCCCTGCTTTCTGGGGTCCCCAGCAGGCAGGGGTGAGCTCGTGCCCCAGCGGTAGAAGTTCATCCCTCTCTTCATGTTTCAGTGAAATGTGTTCTGTGTCGGTGAGCGTGGTGCTGGCGGGCCTAATGAATAGACCCTGGAAGGCTCTTTCTGGTTCCCACATACTCATCATCCCACACGGAGCAGGGCGTTCAGCTCCCTATGGGAAATTAGGGAACAGGGCTGATAGCAGCACCACCCTTTTGAATGACTCACTCCCAAGGGTGCCCTGAGATTCAAAGTCCAGTTACGAGACGGGGGGGGGGGGGCAGCTTGTGGTGGGTCATCAGGGAGGTCTTGGGGGTCCAGGCCCAGGAGCAAAAAAGTATGGGGATCAACTACCCAGTCTTCCCCTTTCCATAAGCCCCCTTCCAGTTTTCTCCCAACCCCCCTAATTACATCAGGGGAGTGACTGGCCTCCCTCAAGTCCACCCCACACACCGGCTGAATTCCCCTTTAACAAGAGGGGTCCCACCTAGGGCGCAACAATTTCCAGCTCAAATTGCATTACATTGTTTGCATTTCACTCTATTTATTTTTATATTCCTCTAAATACTGGCAACTACTGCTCGATTTCTCATTTATGGTACCGGTAGAATTTTCTTTTAGGATATATTTTATTTAAATATTTAAGGAATAATGAAAAAGTCATCCTTTTTATTTTTAAGTAAATGTGCCATGTGAAATTAAGGAAATTCCCAGTCCTGCCTTTCACTGCAGGCTAGACTGGAGCATGTGCACAGGTACAGATAAGAGAGAAGAGCTCATGACATATAGGATCCAGGAGCAGGAGTGGGAATAGCAATACCAGGAAGGTAGGGGGAAAGTGGAGGGAGGAGGGGAGGAAGGGGAACCAATCACAATGATTGACACTCAACCACACCACTACTATCATCTCAGAGGGATGAACAACAGAAACCATGGGGGAAGGGAGACAGTGGTCGGTGTAAGATATGAAAGTAATAATTTATAATTTATCAAGGGGTCACAAGGGTGGGGAGGGAAGGGAAAAGAGAAGCTGATACCAAGGGCTCCATAGAAAGTAAATATTTAGAAAATAATGATGGCAACATATGTACAGATATGCTTGATACAATTGGTGTTTGGATTGTTATAAGAGCTGTAAGAGGCCCCAATAAAATGATCTTTTAGTAAAAAATATATATTAAGGGGATTCCACTATTGGAAGGATTTAGAAAGATGTAAATGAAGCCAAGTTGCAGGGCCCTGATAGAAACCAAGAGGCTGCTAGAGACAAGAGAACTAGGCTCAAGTTTCAGCTTCGTTGTGGAGCTTGGAGTCCATCTTTTCTCCATCTGGGCCTCAGTTTCCCCTCCTACACCCTACCCCACCCACCACGGATGTCACTTGCCTTTTCTCTCCCAGAGCAGGTTTTTTCCCCTCTCAGACCCTCCACGCCTGCTGTTGTCCCCACTGGAAATGCCATTCCATTCATCTCTACCGGGTTGGCCCATCTTCATGCAAGGCCTTGTTCCAGTGCCACCTCCTCCAGGGAGCCTTCCAGGGGTTGTCCAGGGATGCCTTCTTGGGAACTCTCCCTGTAACTGCCCAGATGTACATGTTCCATAGTCTGCTGTCCAACCATGGCCTTCACACCCCCCATGCCCTCCAGACCAAGTGGGTCCCCTGGATTGCTTTGCCTCTGCTTCATCCAGTCCAGTCTGGCCCCAAGTCTGAACTGAGCATGAACTAAGCTGACTGGACCAGAAATACAAGGATGGGAACACAGGTTAGACTGGAAGATTCTTTGTGGTGAATGGTACACTTTTGGGAAGAACATCATTTTACCTATACTCCTAGTGCTTGAACAGAGCCTGGCACACAGCAGGAGCGCGGGAAATAGTTGTCCTCAGAATGACAGCAGTCTCGGCATTGCCCCAGTCTACAGTGTGGGTGACGCTCTTTCCCGCTCTGGTTTAATCCTGACAGCAGCCTGTGATAAGAACAAGTGGGAAGCATTCATTTCCTAAGTGACATGTGCGTGCCACGGGCCATCCAAACAACTTCCATGACTGGTCTCGTGTGTGTGTGTGTGTGTGTGTGTGTGTGTGTGTAATAGAGAACTTTATATCAACAACAACAACCCCAGTCTGCAGGCAAGAAACCAGGGCTCAAAGAGATGCAGGTACGAACCCCATAATTTAACCCACCAGGAAAGGGAGGCTCTTTAGAAAAATGACGCCCAGGGATGGGGAGATTGAGCCTGGGTCTTTCCGACACCCATTAACCACCGGGCTCACTTGTTACTCTGTGATGCTTCGACGGTGGGGTCACACTTGGCCAGCCCACACCTGGCTGCTGGCTGCCACTGCCACCTCTCTCTCTCCCTCTTTCTCTGTCCCCCACCCCCCCAATCCTCTCCAGGTGTTCTGTGACATGGAGACCAGTGGAGGCAGGTGGACCCTCATCCAACGCCGGGAGAATGGCAGTGTGAACTTCCAGCGGAACTGGAAGGACTACAAACAGGTAAAGCTGTCGCCCCGGGGATGCCCCTTTCATTGTGGGTATGAGACTGGCTTGCCCTCATCCCCTCCCAGAAAGAGTCAGCCTACCTACCGCCAACTGACCCACAACACCTCCACCACCTAAAGCTGGACCCCCTTTGTGAAAGTGCTGACATAGGTTTTATGAAGGAAATCTTAACTTACAGATACATTGCCCGGGCCACACAGCTTAACTGGCTGCCCCTGACTTTGTACACACGTGGGACCACATCTTTGGGAGAGAAGCTTTTAAAAGGGATTCACTGGCTCCCACACCACGTGCCCAGCTGTCTTCCAATTCTTTTTTAATAACAGTTTGGAGAAGGCGTCTTTTTTTTTTTGGCAAGCTGTCTGAAAAATCTTAAGCTTCCCAGAGCAAAAGAAAGAGAAAGGCATGCCAGGAAAGAATCACAAGCGCACTTGGGCATTGCATGCTGTTTATTTGATAAATATGGAAGTCATAAATGCCCAATTAAGCTGTGCATGTTCTTAAACCAATTAGGTTTTTAGAAGTCATTAAAAGAAGCAGGGTACTCAGACCCAAATACACAGAAGCCTGCTGAATGCTGACCCATAGGTTCATCCACGGTGCAGCACAGCCAGATGGGGAGTGGGATTTTGGTGTGCCCTGTCCTTGGTGCTGAAGAGCTGTCTTGGCTCAGGAGCCCCGGGTGGCAGAGTAGTTATGCATGGGAATGCAAACTGAAAGGTCAGCAGTTCAAAGCCACCAGCCGCTCTGTGGAAGAAAGGTTTGGCTTTCTACTCCAGTAAAGAGTCACAGTCTCTGAAACCCACAGGGGCAGTTCTATCCTGACCAATAGGGTCGCTCTGAGTCAGTGTCCACCCAATGGCAGTGAGTTTGGTTTTGGTTATTTCATTGGGGGCCACAGTGGTTAAAGTGTTCAGCTACCAATGGAAAGGTCAGCAGTTCGAACCCACCAGCGGCTCTGAGGGGGAAAGATAGTGACCATCGGCTTCTGCAAAGATGGACAGTCTTGGAAGCCCTATAGGACAGTTCTCTGTCCTGCAGGGTCACTGTGACTTTGAATCAATTCACAGCAATGGTTTTGATTTTGTTTATTTTTTTGGAGGGGGTGGTTTGTTTGATTTCCCATTGTCCTGGGGCACTGGCATCTCCAATGGACACTCACAGCCCTCTTTGCTTTATGTTTTTTGGTTGATGAACTATTTAATGCCCTGACGCTGGACAAAAAAAAGTCTTCGCTACTGCTTACATAGCTGATTTTTGTCTTTGTCCTGAGACTTACATACATGCAGTTCCAAGCACAACTTCCAGGTTCCGATTTCCACCTACGTGCTCCCCATGTGTCCTCTGCCTAGGGGTGGCCACGCAGCACTGCCAGTATGCCGGGGGTTGAAGGGTGGGGCCTTGGGCCCCTCTCAGTCAACACCCCCTCAATGATAATCACTGTGCTGACTGCTAGCATCATGGATGAACTCTGCCTGTTCTTGACTTTACAGAAATGTGATTTCAATTATTTGTAACAGGCCTTTACATTGACAAAAGCCTTAGTCTTTTTCCTCTACAATTCGGGGAAACCCCAACCCCCACCTCCACCCCCAGGCCCACCCACACTGTACTTATGAACTGGATCAATAGGCAGTGAGGTTTGGGACAAATGGTCCCAAAGCCTGGTGCAGCCCAGCTCTGCAGCCGGGGGCGTAGCCTGCTTCCCTCCCCAGACCTCAGCCCTCCTCACCCTCTACCCCCTCCTTGCAGGGCTTCGGCGACCCCGCTGGGGAACACTGGCTGGGCAATGAGCTGGTGCACCAGCTCACCAGCGGGGCAGCCTACTCTCTGCGCGTGGAGCTGCGAGACTGGGAAGGCAACGAGGCCTACGCCCAGTACGAGCATTTTCAGCTGGGCAGCGAGGGTCAGCTGTACAGGTGGGCTGGGGGCCCAGGGCAGAAGGAGGCCACGGGCAGGAGGAGGCCATGGGCGGGCAGGCTGCCTGGTGGGTTGGCGGGCGGGCTGGCATTCCAGAGCCAGCAGCTACACAGTCTGCACCAAAGGTCAGTCCCTGGGCGTCTCCCATTCCTACCATCTGTCCCCTATTTGGGCGCACGTCACGGGATTTGGAGGCGGCTCCTTAGCACTCAGCACGTCCTGGCCACTGGGTGGGGTTGAGAGAATGCCGCTGACGCCACCGCCATCCTGGGCAGTGGGAATGGGCCTTCCAAGGTCAGTCACCCTGAGGCAGCCATCCTACGAATGGATTCCCAGAGGAGAGGTGACTGGGTCAGCCTGATCTCTGCCCTACCTGCAAGGAGGTGAAACATTCCTTAGCCTGGATGTTGTGAAAGCCCGGGCTCATCCTGGCTCTACCTTGCTCAATTTGTGACCTTGGGCAAGTCAAGGTGATAGCTCCCTGCCTCCAGCTTCTCATCTTCAACAGCAGGCTGGGCTTGAAAGTGGGGATGTTGTAAAAACCATCAAGATTTTCCAACCTCTTCTCAGGGAGGTGTGTTTAGGAAGAGAAATGAGGAGTGACTGAACACCTCTTCCCTGGTGGTGGAGGGGTTAGGCATTGGGCTACTAACCACAAGGTTGGCAGAGCAAAACTGCCAGCTGGTCTGCAGGAGAATGATGAGGCTTTCCACTCTCATAAAGAGTTTCAGAAATCCATAGGGCCAAGTCTGCCCTGTCCTCTGGGGTCATTATGATTGGGATTGACTAGATGGCGGTGGATACTGTGTTTTAGGTACATACACTATTTCATTCTCCCAAGGTCGACTTTAATAATGTGGAAACTGAGGCTCCAGAGCTTAAATCCTCCTCACAAATTAGGGTAAAGGCTGGATTAGAGCTTGGGTCTCCCTGCCACCAATACCCATGGCCTTTCCACGACCTGATGTTGCTTCTCTGAGAAACCTAAGCATCTTGAAGATGAGCCTGGTCCTGGCCCTAGACAGAGTTGGAGTTGTAGACTTATGTGTCAGGGACCCTGCTGCCTGGGTCTTCCTGTGATGCTATATCCCCCTGCCCTGCTGGACACCCCTGAATCTCCAGGGGACTCTCTGACCTCTGCACTGTGTGCCTAATTACATTTCTGGGGACTTCTCAGTGATGTGACCCCCAACCCCATCCTTTGTTAAATGCCCTTGGTTCTGACCCACCTTCTGATAGGGCTCTCCCTAATTTATGATGTCATCCTTACCATGCAAGGCCAAGCTGAACCTAATATAAGGGTTGACCCAGATTCCTCTTTGCACAGCCAGCCAATGAGTAAACACAGCCAACCAATAAGCCACCGGCCACAAAAGCCCAGTTTTAATTCCTGGCTCTGTTCCTATCTCCCTGAGTGACTGGGTTTGTCTGGGGAGACTAGAGAAACAAATACAGGGAGACTCACATGTGTGTGAGAGAACTTTATATCAAAGAGCAATTGAACATTAAGAAAATGTCCCAGCCTAGTCCAGATCAAGTTCATAATCCCAATATCACCCTAAATGTTGATACTAGTCTTCAAGCTGCGACCCAATTGACAGGATAAACTCCACCCCTTCATTTCTTCATTGTCTCAAGTTGACACCAGATGATGTAACTACCACAGTGACCCTGAACATGTCTCTTCCCCTTCTCATCTGCAAGATGGGTGTCCTAGACGTGCCTATCTTATTTAGCAGTAAATATCCTCACCTGAGTGAACTAGTGTACATAAATGCAGAGGGGATGCGACCCAGTAGACTCTCAACAAATAATACTATCTTTGCCATCCCTAAGGAAGCCATGATGCCCCTAGTGGTCAGTAAGAACCAGGCCCATCTTGGTCCCTGTTATTTCCATGGGTCATGGTAAGCACATGGGAGTACTTTGTCTCTTGTCCCTAAGTCAGTTCTTGGGCAGAAATTTCCAGGGCCCCAACTCCAGGGTCTGCAATTTTTCCTTAAGCAAAAAGAAAGTCGCTTGAACTGAAGAACACAGGTCCGAGTCAACTGACTGCACAGCAGTCCCAAGGCCACCATTCACTGCGTTGTGACCTTAGACAAGTTCCTTAACCCCTGGGCTGCAAAATATTGTGTCTGGGTCATTATTGAGATAGCACAGAACTGAGGGATAGATACTTACTGGAGCAACACCATCAATATAATCAAAGACAAATATATTTCTGCACTCTTCTGTGTCCTTGACGTCCATCGAGCAGACATGTACCCTCCCCCACAAAATAAACCCACAGCCAAAGGGAACCTCAGAGCGACCCTATAAGACAGCGTGGAGCCACCCCATGGGCTCCGGAGGCCTTCGCCTTGATGGGAGCAGACGGTTTCCCATGTCTCTCAGAGGTGAATTCGAACCAATCGCCTCTAAATTCTCTGCCAAGCACTTAGACACAGCATCACTAGGGCTCTCTGTATAAGGGGCTTCCAAAAGTTCATGGGACCCCATGACCTCTTAATTCCATTTTCCCACAAACACTTTGAGTGCCCATCCCCACCATCCCTCCTTCCCCCGGCCCCCAACACACACACACGCACGCACACACACGTACACGCACACACACATAGAACCGTGTTACCTCTGGAACTTGTTTCCATCATGTCCTGCGGAAATTCAATGTGCTCTCTGACTTCCTTCCTGAACTGTGGGGACGTATGTCCCTGTCCACAGCTCCAGACTCTCAGGCCAGGCCTCACAAGACCCTCCACAGAGCCCTGGGTCCTGTTAAGGGCTGACTGAGCATTCACCCAGTGCCGGAAGCATAGGATAATGCTGGAGACCACTGGGGAAGAGTCAGACCAAGGATTCACTCCCCTCCCCTAAATGGTCCATAGTCCAGTGTGGACTATGTCTGGGGATGGGCGTGCCCACAAAGCATTCCCAGGTCCGCTGCCCTCCCCACATCCCGTGACGGAGGAGGTACCAGAGCCAGAAGAGACACTTATTCAATCGGGGGTGGGGTGGGGGTGGGGGGCTGTCCCTGGAGGAAGATGCCTGCCATGAATGGGCATTCTCTAAGCAAAGTGGTTTGGAAGGGAAGTGCAGTCAGAAGGGACCTGGTGAAAATGGGACAGGGAGAGATCATAGCCAGTGGGGCCACAGAGACCTCAGAACTGCGCTAGGGCAGCTGGACACTGCCAGAGGAGAGCCTGACTGAGCCCCACCCCACAGGGTGTGCCATGGGAAGCTGGGAGGATCCCCTCAGGAAGCCCAGAGGTGGGCAATGTGGGCAGTCAGTGGCTGGGGCTGCAGGTCCGAGTGGAAGGGTTTCCCATGTGTCCATGCAGACGGACAAGGAGGAGGGAAGCACAGACGTCAACATGGGCACATACGGACACCATGGGCATGTCTCCCAGCGTGCCACCCACAGGCACAATGAGACACACGCAGGCATGCCTGCACCTATGGGGGTGCCCAGACCCCCAGGGTCGGTACACAGGCTACACAGGCCCCAGGGCCCATGGACACACAAGTGCACCACTGCACAAACCAGCACATACCACACCAGGCACACCCAGGTGCTGGAGCAAGCCTACCACAGAGAACAATGATAACACACACATAATCCCAGGCAGACAAGGCGTGTACCCTGGGACCCCAGGCATGTACTCTAGGGCAGACTCGATCCTGCCACACCTGTGCACTCTCAGGCCCAAGGCGTCCTGTCCAAATACTTGGAACTACAGAACCTTGGGAAAACTGCAGATCCACAGACATGTGGGAAACCTACCTGCATGTCTGACTCCAGGTCCCCAAGAGACCCATGGGCTGGAGGTTCCTTGGACCTTGCCCAGAAAACATCAAAAACGCATCTGACAATAGGTCAAGTGGGGGTCTCCTGGCCCATGAACTGAGCTTCCCCAGGAGTCACAAGTTCCCATTTGGGCCCAGAAAGGAGAGGAGAGGACTTGGGGACCACAGAGAGGCCAGTGCTGGCAGAGTGACCCTGCCAGGTCAAACTGACACCACGAACTCCAAATCAACCATGACCTCAAACCTCAGCTTGAGCTGACCTTGAACCAACTACAGCTGAGCCCTCAAGGAGAAGAGCTGGGCCACATGAGCAGGTGGGCGAGTCCTGGCAAGTGCACCCCTTTGAGGAGGGGTCTGCAGCACCAGGTGTCTGAGCACAGAGGCCACATCACAGAGTACCAGCAGGGCTCTGGCCCCAAAGCCATGCCCTGGCCCTCCACAGACAGAGCCCATGGGTGGGGGGTGGGGACTTCTCCAGGCCGCACTGGCAGGCCCCTGATAGCTTCTGGATCCCATGTCCAAGGTGCTGAGCCAAAAACACACTTCCCAGAGATGCCCTGGCCACAGCTGGCATCCACCCCACCCCCTACCAGGAACCTTCTAACAGCTCCCAAATCAGCTCCCACCTTGACTACCGGAACAGCCCACCTCTTCCCACACACTTCCACCCTTCTGCTCGCTCAATTCAGCAGAAGCCTGCCTTGCCAGCAGTGTGCCTAATGTCATGTGCTGGACATGCTGAGCACGGCATGTGCGGGCACACTGTACCCCACCGGTCACAGTGAGCATGCCAGGTCCCCGCTGTTCCCAGCATGACCACATGAGCAGGTGAAGAAGCTGGAGTTCAGAGAGCCCGTCTGGGCATGGACTCCACTCACTCAGACCCCAGAGAAAGGATTCAGCACAAAGACAATAGTGCTCAGAGGGCTCAGGCCTGGCACACACAGACAAATGCCAGCATCATCATGATGTGACCTCAGCAGTGCGGTCTCCAAGAAGGAGATGGGGAGATGGGCGGGAAGGGAGGCCTGGCACACAGGAGATGCTATGTTCCTGGGTGACACCCGGGGGCAGGGGGGCCCAGGGAGGGCGACCCTCCAAGGAAGAGGGATGCTGGGGGCGGACTAGGAGAAAGCGTCCAGGTGAGGGCCCGTCGTCAGCACCCAGGCAGGGCCCTGACCTGACTGGCCCCTCTCCCACGGCCCCCCCTTGGTGGCCCCAGGCTTTCCCTGAACGGGTACAGCGGTTCCGCAGGGCGCCAGAGCAGCCTGGTCCTGCAGGGCACCAACTTCAGCACCCGAGACTCTGACAATGACAACTGCCTCTGCAAATGTGCCCAGATGCTGTCTGGGGGTGAGTGAAGGGGGAGCCCGGTCCACCCACAGGCTTGCCCCGGGGGTGGGAGCCTCCATCCTTTCCCAGACCCCTGTGCCATCCCGAAGTGGGTGCAGGCTCACCTCTCCCGCCCACCAGGTCCTTGAGAACCCCTCTGAGTTATCACCTCCCCCTAACGCAGGTACCCTGGTTTCCCTCGGAGACCAGTCTCCAGGAACATGGGGAGGGAGGGGGCTCTCAGCAGTGACGCCAGGGAGGCGCATTGCCTGATGGGCCCCAGGCTGGAGATTCTCCTGACTCCATGAGCCAGGATGGAGGAGGGCAGCCCCCCACCAACTCTGCCCTAGACAGTGTTTGGGGATGAGATGGAGCAGAGATCTGGGAGTGGCAGATGAGGGGGCAGAGAGTAAGCATAGAAGAGAGGGAGGAAACGCAGGGACTGGTGACAAGCAGGACCACACCAAGCCTTTGTGAGGAGACAGGGCACTCACTGCATGGAGTTAGAGGACCCAGGGCAAGGGGAGAAGGCAAGACAGACCAGGAGGCAGGGCAACAGAGACCCACAGCACAGCGGGAGAGACAGGGCCTATTCCAGAGAGAGAGAGAAATGGGTACAAGCCCAGGGGCTAGTAGAGCAGGATTAACCCAGTGTGGGAGAGACTGAGACCCACAGAGCCCATCAGAAGCCAATGGGGAGAGTGTGGCAAAGACCAGTTAGGGAGCAGGGGAGGGAGGGAAGTTGGGGGGAGGAGGGGTAAGGGTGGTGAGAAGATGAGGAGGGGCAGAGGGCACTGGAAGGGCAGCTGGAGCCCAGCCCTCTCCCGCCCCCACCATCTGCTCCCACTCCAGCTCTTGCTCAGCCCACTGGATTCTCGGAAGAGAGGTAACCACCCTGAGGAGGTCTGAGCTGGAGGGATTGGCTGCCCCCCACCCCAGCCCCCTCATGCCCATTTCCTTCTTCTCTCCCCAGGCTGGTGGTTTGATGCCTGCGGCCTTTCCAACCTCAACGGCATCTACTACCCCGCCCGCCACAACGTGCGCAAGCTCAACGGGATCCGCTGGCACTACTTCCGGGGCCCCAGCTACTCGCTGCGAGCCACGCGCATGATGGTGCGGCCCTTGGACGTCTAAGCCGGCAACTGGCAGCCGGGCCTGGACCCAGATCCTGGACACAGCGCCAGGGCCTTGTCCTGGACACACGGGGCCTCCTGAGCCAGCCCTTCTTGCCCAGAAGGACGGAGGACGCACCTAGCAGCCTCTCCGAGGAGTCTGTGGGTCCCTGCCCCTCTGGTGCCACGCGCCCTGCACCTCCCGCCCGAGTGAGGACCACGCACCCGGAATGAGCTCAGAACAGACTGCGCTGCCGCTCCTCCGGATGCATGACTAATGGCGGGGTGTCTGTGGCAGGCGAGAAGCTACCAGATTCTGTCCCTAGAGTCGCCGGGGAGCCCTTCCAGTCTGCAGTGAACTCTCCTGGCTTTAAGATGCCCTTGGACTTCCTGCTCAAGGCTGGAGGCCTTCATGCATGCACTACCACTCCTCCTGCACCAACATAAGGCTTTCCCCCTCCCCCAGCCCCACACTGTCCCAGGGCCCAACATCTAGAGCTCAGACCTGGTCTTGGGCAGGTGTATGTGTGGGGAGGGGGGGAGGATGCGTCATAAGATCTGGGGGGAGAGAGCTTCCAGCATCCCTGAGTGTCCCACAGGGGAGACAAGGGCATCGCGCTAAGCCCCGCCCCCATGTCCAAACAAGATCTGTGGTCATGAGAGAGGAAAACAGCCCATTAAAGCCAAGTGAACAAGCATTCTTAGCGATGGGATTTGTCCGAGCCTTTCAAGGAGTGGTGCGCGCCTCTCGACTGTCCACCTAGGGCCGAGGGGCTAAGTGGGCCACTTTCCCCAAACGTGAGGATCTGAAAACGGGTCCTGATGGGCCAGATGTCCTTGGAAAGACTTCCCCTCTCCTGTCACCAAGGGGAACCCCAAGTCAGAAGTCCTCCTGACAGTGATGTCTGATGTCAACTCTCCACCGCTACAGAGGAAGGGCTGGGTGACAGCAGGGACCAGAGCAGGTGGGGTGGGCAGGAGTTTGGCGGGTGTGGTGTTGCGTCCTTACCCCCTAGGGACCACAGCTCTCAGGAACTGGCTTCTGGGTACCTGTGGTGCCAGATGCCTGGGCAGAATAGTGGACCTCTCTCCACATCAGACTAACTCCCTAGGCAGAGCTGATGCCATGGGGCATAGAGTGGAGGGCATGTCCAATGTGGCACAGGCATCAGACCCCAGCATCTTGCATTTCTGAGCGGCCTCACTCCTCCCGAGTTCTCCCAGGGCCTCTTGACATCTGCCCCAGAAATGAAGGCCCAGTGCTCCCACCTCCCGATGCCCAGGCCTGAAGGAGCTGCAGGTCTCTGAAGACCAGCTTGTGACACAAACACACACCCCACCCTGGAGCCAGATAAGCAGAAGCATTGTTCCTGAGACCTCCACAGAGAAACAACGCATTCCCAACAAGGGCCATTTCCACACCAGGGGAGGGGGTTCTCGTGCATACCCATAGATGGGCAGCCACACGTAAGGTGGAAGGGAGGCCTTTTGAGAGGAGTGGTCAGTGACAGGCCGGCTGGGAGGTGTGGCCCCTTCTCCCAGGTTTTTCTCCGTTGGTATCTGTATAGGCCTTCATCCGCACCAATGAAACCTGCTTTGGGAGGCAAACGACGTTACCTTGGCAACTCCAGCATCCTTTGATGGATCAGCCCTTCGGAGCGTGCACTATGGATTCCGTTGTCTCGCCTTTGTTGCAAGTGAGAGGTGCAGCTCAGGTCCTGCTGTGTCCCAAGGGCAGGGAAGTCGAAAGGTCTTCAACACCTGAGCCATTCCTGCTCTACCTGTGTGACCGCTCCAAGCTCCCCTCTTCTTACCTGCAAAATGTGGAAACTGGGCTCAGGTTCACAAGGGAGTCGTGAGACTTTGATGTGTGTTCGCTCATTCACTCACCCACTTATTCACTCACTTAGCAAGCGTGTATCAAGGACTTGGCTGGGCAAAGACCTAGCCTGGTGATGGGGACTGAGCAGTGGACAAAACACATGCCCACAGTCCTTACTCACAGAGCTTAACAGGCCAGAGAGAGGCCGGCAGAAATCAAACTAAAACGAATCTAAATACTGCAAAGGAATAAGAATGACAGAGGGCCCGACTCTGGTGTAGTGGTAAAGGAAGGGCTCTGTGAAGAAGTGATGGTCAACTGAGGCCCGAGAGGCAAGACAGAGATGGCCAAGTAAACAGCCATGGAAGATTAGCCAGGTCAGACAAATGGACATTGAAACACTGGGCTGTTAAAGGGGCACCCACGTGAGGCAAAGACTTATGGGACCACTCTGGGAATTTAAAGGGTACATCAGAGCTGGACACACTGATGCCCGCCCGCAGAAAGCCTCTCCTGGATGAGAAGGTGATTGGAATCGGCAAGTGGACATGTTGGCGTGGCCCCTTGAGGTGACCCACGGGGCCCACGAAGTGAGCATATATGGAGTGGTGCGGTATAATAGAGATAGGCTGAGTCCCAAAACATCTCTCAGCCCCATAGGAATGAGACTTGGGCGATGAGTAAGGTTCTCCTTCCCGCTTATGCAGTCAGCTCCAGCAAGTGAAAAAGGGCCTGGGTGGTCACAAGGTTGGCTTATCTGAGGATCTACAGGAAGCTTATGAGGCAGAGCACAAGGAGAAGGGTGGGGAACATATCTGTACACCCATCTCAGTGCCTGCCTCAGAGCACCGCCACTCCATCTAGCCGAGGGCAGGGGAAGCCCGAGGGGACGGGGGGGTGGATGACATAGGGGCTCAGCCACTGGTCTACCCGACTCACCATGGAGCTGAGACCAATTCCATCCCCTTGAGACCTCCGTGTCCCGATCCCCGACATGCAGGACAAGAATCGCTTCTGTCTGAACACCCTCGGGACCCTGTGTCAACCTGCCTCAAATGCTGCTGAGGGCGCCCCAAAGATGAAGAGAAAGCGGGGCCTCTGTCCTTGGATGAAATGAGGACTTAGGAGTGTCTCCTACCTGGGGACTCTCGGGGCGGGGGGGGGAGCAAGGGTTGGGTGGCAAGAACAACCCCTGACTGAGTGCCCCTTCGAGGCTAGCTTTACAGGCACCATCTCAATGACTCAGCCTGGGTTTTGTGTTGACTCCCATTTTACAGATGTGGAGACTGAGGCTCAAGGGAGTGAAGATCCTTGCCTGAGGTCATCCAGTGAGTTAGGGAACAGGCTAAGTGGGCGTAACATAAAGAACCCAAAACTCAGTGGGTTAAATAAGATAGAGTTTTATTTCTTCCCCCAGGTAAGTCTGGAGCTGGACAGACATTGGCTGGTAGGCAGTTCTGCCATCTTTTCACTTTATCTCCTGCTTCTTGGTCACTTGTCATTGATGAAACTTGGGAGTCTACAGGAGTGAATGGATCCCAAAGGTTTCTGGGCAAGTTTTCAGCTGAGAGAAGCCTTTATTATTTTCCTCTGGTTTGGGAAAGGTACTTAGGAGAAGAAGGCAGGGAAAGGTCTATCAATACACAAATAAAAATAAGCAAATACACAAACACCACATAAGCCAAAAGAAAGCCATTCGGGGAGGCCTTTGGCACGAACTGACCACATGTGGCTCGTGCCTTTACCTTGGACACCGTGATACTCATCTCTAGGGATCTGCACTGGTGGCGAGGTGGTTACTCGTGGAGCTAACCTTGAGGACAGCAGTTCAAAACCACCTGCTGCTCCTGGGAGAGAGAGGGGGCCTCCTCCTCCCATGAAGAGTTAGAGTCCCAGAAACTCACAGGGGCTGCTCTGCTCGGTCATACAGAGTCACTGAGAGTTGGCACCGATTCAGTGGCAGTGAGTTCAGTTTGGGGCATTAGAAAACACAGCACAGAGCCGTAGTAATTAGCCCAGTATGGCACAGGCATGAGGCTTAAGACAGGATGACCACAAAAATGAATCTGTGGTTGTTTTTATGTTTTGTTTTGTTTTTTCATTTATATCACTTAACTGTGGGGAAGAAAGCAACCATTGATCAGAATTGCTGGCACTTTTTGCAAAGATGCACAGAGAGACACAGCTGGGGAGCAGAGCAGAGAAGGTGGGCCCCTTTTAGGCACAGGCCCCTCTAGACCCCAAGCCCCCTGAGTTCAGGGAGGCAGTCAGTAGGGGTGGACAGGCAGTCTGGCCTAGGGACTATGGTCGAAGTCCACAGAAGTCCCTGAGAGGAGGGGGAAGGGTTCACCATGACAACTGTTGCCTCTTTTTTTCCCTGCCCCTCCCCCTCACACACTAGGCCCTCAGATCCCTCTTTGCATAAGCCCCTCCCATCCCTATTTGGCCCCTTCTTCCCACAGCCTTTCAGCCCCTAGGACCCTAGAGAGGTGAAGATGCTCTCCACCCCAAGAGCAGTCTCAGCTGGCAGTCAGGTGTGGAGTGGGCGGGCACGGGCAGGTTGCCTCTGTACACACGTGCTTCACGCACACCCACACGCACTCTTTACATTCTTCGGGATCCTCATTAACACTCCCCCAGTACCTCCTGAGATACCAGCACGGGAAATACTGATTTGCAGCAAAGAGCACATGGCTTGGCTCAGAACTGGCTCAGATTCCGGCTTGGCTGTGAATCTGGGATGGGATCCTTGGAAAAATCCCATAGAGGGCCTCAGTTTACCCAGTCCTCAACCAGGATGCCAATATTGCTGCCAAGGTGACAAAGTGTGAGAAAGGATTTTGGTGAGGTGCTAACAAGCCGGGGTTCACCAGGGAAACAGGCCCTGCTACTAGACACAAGCTTCTCAGCCCTGGAACAGCCCCCCCTCCCAGGACTGGGTCTGTCCTGAACCTGCTGTGTGCCTTAACTAAAGCCCCTCCCTTCTGTGGGTCTCAGTTTCCCCAGGTACAAAGAGGTGCTGGCTGGACTTCAGTCTCCTCTAGACGTCAAGGCCCTCTGCCAAGCTCCTTCAGGGTGGACAGAATTCAGCTTCTCAAGGGGTCAGGCTGAGACCCCAGTTTTCTGGCTGGCTGTCAGTTTGGGAGTCTCTCTCAGGCCTTGTAGACTGCCCTCAGGTCATCAGCCACCAGCCTTCTCCTTCCTGTTTCCCTCACAGCCCACACAAAGGACATCCCCGAATCCTGCTGACTCAGCCACCAGAGCAGATGCAGCTTCCTACCTCCACCACCCAGGCCCATCCAGAAAACCAAAACCAGTCAGCAACTCAATTCTGACTTATCGTGACCCTAACTGGACAGGGTAGAACGGCCCCTGTAGGTTTCTGAAACTGGAAACTCTGGAGTCACTGGTGTTTTCAAACCGCTGACCTTGGGGTTAGCAGCCCAATATGAAACCACTACACCACCAGGGCTCCAGGTCCCCTCCTCACCATGACGTCCCAGCCCAACACGGTCCAACCCTGTTACACACGGGCCCCACATCCTAGTCCTCTCTCCTCACACACCCTCCCGAAGGTCCTTAGAGACACCAGACCCACTCCCGCCAGCTGCCCTGCCTGGCTCCGCACCTCCCATCAGACCTCTGTCAGGCCTCCCCCGAGGACCCGATTCAAAAGTACAGCCTCCAATCCTTATAAAGCTGCACATCTACATACCATGAGACCCAGTCATTCTAACTCCTAGGTACTGATCCAAGAGCAATGACAGCCTACATCCACGCAGAGACACCAAGTCCCGACTTACCACAGGGTCAGGTCCAACAACTCCGTCTTAAGCTGGTCCTGGTATAAGTCCAGTGATTCATTTTCTAAACAGTTTTCACTAGGGTTTCTTTTTATGACCTTTCTTTTCATAAATCATGCATGGCACCTCTTCAAGTGAACGTCTAGACTGATGATGTCAGCGCATTGTGCCCTGCAGCGCTGTGTGGTGCCCACTTATCCCTGACAAGTAGATATGCCAAAACACAGAGCACCTTGAATACATTTCGTCACAACCCGGGTGTGTCAGGGACGAGCCATACGGGCCTGTTGGTAGCAGCAACATTTGTGGCAGCCCAGAGGCAGGAACCACCCGAATGTCTGTCCACGGGCTGAGCAGGTAAGCAGCATGCTCCACAGACCAGGCCTCGGCAATACAAAGGAGGTTATGCGCACAACACCCGGATGGCGCCCCAGCACCGTGCAGTGAGTGAAGGGAGCCAGGCTGCATGGACTCTAGGCAAGACCAAGCCAAGGAAAATCATCGGAGGTCCTCGTGTAGAAAGGAATGGCATGGATGTTGGGCTCAAACAGGGCATGGAAGGACTTGATGGGATGAGGGAAATGGTCTATAACGTGTTTGCAGAGTTGGACATGTTAGATAGCAAGAGAAAGGGATGCGGGGGTTGTCTCCATGCCTGAAGCCCCCCCCCCACCCCCCAATCAGGAAGAGAATCAGGTGAGCCTTAGACAGCCATAAGGGCCAACTGGGCATGATGCTCCAATTCAAGCGAGCCAGGTGGGAGGTACACCTGGGCGGCCCAAAAGAGGCCCAGGTGGGATTACTTAATTCAGCCAATGGGGCCAACCAATGCCTTCGACCACGCGTCCCAACCAGAGGCCTCAAATACCTTGACCACAAGCTGGCAGCCCCCCCTTTATTCCTTGCCCTTTGGCTCCTGCCCTGCACCAGCTGGGGCAAGCTGCAGCCTATCTAGCCTCAGGCTACCACGTGGGGGTGGGCAGTCCCATGGGGTTGCCGAGGTTCAGTGCTGAGCCCCAACTCGGCTTCCGCTTCTCCAAAGTAGCGTGTCATTCTCTTGAGACTGTAAACCCTGGCACTTCTTCCGTCCTTTATACAAACCCACTTGGATCACAAACCAGGCCCCGGTGTGCAGTCTTTCTCGTGCAAAGCCAAGAATCAAAGTATTTCCCACCTGAGAAACCTCACAGATACACAGATGGCTGTAACTGCCCCAATCCACTGAACTCTGTGCCTAAGTGGGTCCCTTTATCAAATACCGAGTATGTCTCAATAAAAAAAGAAAATGCTTAAGAGGGCACCCTTTTAAAAACAAACAAACGATGTTTTTCTTGTTAGGTAGGGGTTGATATCGTAGATCATTGATTTTATATTCAACAGTGTAAACTCCTAATCAACCCTCCCCTCATGCCCCCAGCTTACCCTCCCCTCCCTCTTTCCTTGGATTGCTCTTTCCCCTCTTGGGAATACCTGTCAACTCTCCAGCCCAGGGGTCGACAGACTATGGAGACAGAAGGACCAGTCCTGCCCCGCACAGCAATTTAAACGTGATCCCAGGGCCATACATCTATCTGCGCAAGCAGACGAAATCACCATGATCTGAATAATATCCTTTACATGAAAGTATGATCGTTTTGCTTTCCTGTTCAGTCTTACTGCCGAGCCACAAATCCTGAGCGAAAGTGCCGCAGTTTGCCGACCCCTGTGGTAGACCATTGCTTCGCCGTCCCTCCCTTGCCCTGCTCCCCCTCGCCTTGGGTAGGAACGCCTTTGTCTTGTCCTGTGTTGCGCCTTCTTTATCACAGTAGGCTCTGACAGTGCTGGTCCTTTCGTGATTGACGCCTGTCACTCAACATTCCACCCACAGTCCCTTTCCGTCCCTGGCCCCACCTGTGGCCTGCTTGGCCTTCTCGCAGCTATCTGCCTCCGATTGTCTGGCTCCCAGTGGAACGGGACCACCACCCCCCCCCAGGAGGGCGGGAAGTTTTATTTGTTTTGTCCTCCGCTGCCCATGTCCCATTCACAGGGCAGGGTTGGGTAAAGTGAGCAGCGCCCCTGGACAGGAGGACATGCTGTAACAACAGATGCCAGCAGACCACCCATCATGGCGTCGGGCCAGGCAGCATTTCCTTCTGTCGCGCAGAAGACGGCCAGAGCCCGGACTCATGGAGAGCTTAAAACAACCCGGAGGTGTCCCGCGACTATCTGATGAATGCTGCGTGCAGGTCATGCGTGTATTCTGTCTCTGAAGGTCCCCAGGTAATTGCGGGGGACGGCTGTTTTGAAGTGTCCCCACGCCCACCTGGAGGCTGGGAGACAAGCGCCAGACCAGCCGGGCCTGCAAGACCGAGCCCGTGGGAAGCAGCGTCATCTCTCAGGCATCTGGACGACGCCGTCCCCCACGTCAAGCCCACCAGCAGCTCTGGCGGGCAGCCCGGCCCGGAACCTGGTGTCCATTGGCTGGGATTTGCCGTGGGTGCTGTGTGTGGGGCAACCAAAATATTAGCGTAAAGGGTGGGCCACCAAAACAAGCTGGGCAGAGCCTAGACCGTGGCCCCAGGTTGTTGGTGGGGCCGTGACAGGCTGGACCTGCAGGCTGCGTGTGGATTGAAGGTCCACCTGGACTTCCTCGTCTTCTTCCCGCCGCTATTTCCTCTTACTGCTTTACTTTCTCTAGCTATTTATTTTCTGCGTGGGTAACACATGCACAAGGTTCCAAATTCCAATGGGCAAACGATTTGCCCAGAAGCAGGCAGTTAAAACCCACCCCCAGCGGCACGGAGCTGCTTCCAAAAGGATGGCGGCTAGGAAAACCCTACGGAGCGGTTCTTCTACAAAATGCATGGATGGGGGTGCGTGCCATCAGTGGAGACAACTTGGGGAGATTTTTCAGGTTGGTTAGTTGGTTAATTAGTTGGTTAGTTAATTAGTTAGTTAGTTGGTTAGTTAATTAGTTTTCACCGAAGATGAAAAGTGACACCCCTTCTAAGCTCTGGCCCCAGCCATCTGGGTCCCCCCCCCCCCCCCCCCCCGAGGCAGCCAAGGTGTCAGGTTCCGTGCCTAAGTCTCCAGGGAGATTTGAGGCCAGCACCGGTGAGCGGATACCATATTCTGTTTCTAATAGGAGCCTGCTTGCTCCAACGAGCGTGCACTTCCACACCTTGCTTTGTTCCTTGAACCACCTGCCTTGCCATCCCAGATGCACTGGCCTCAGGGAGCGGGTCCTGGGCTGTTTGGTTGGCTGGGTTAGAGTGTAAGTAATCAAGTCCTATGGGGGGGTCGTGTCTCCTCACTGCCATTGCCAGTACTGCGGTCACCGTTCCCACGATAGCCTGGGCACCAGGCATTTTTAAATTCAAGTCATCCGTTGCCCACGTTTAAACAGGGAGAGGGGAACATGAGGGGGGGTACTTCACAGAAGCATAGCTTCCCGCCCCCTCCTTGTGTGAAAATACTGCCGGAGACTTGGATTGCATGTGAGTATTCATGTCCCTGGGGGATGTGAGGGGGCTGGGGCTGGGACCCCCAGCCCTCTCCTTTCTCAGCCCCACCCTTGGTGACACACCAGCCTGAGGGCATGCTGAGCACCCACTGGGTCTCAAGGATCCCAGCAAGGTGAGCAGTGCGTCCTCCCTGACCTTGCCCTCCCTTTTCGGTGACCTTGGGCACGTTGTTCCCCCTCTCTGAAGCTGCAGTGGAGGGGGTGGTGGCGGTGGTGGCACCCAGTGAAGGGCTTGGGGCTTGATCGAGGTTGGTTAGTTGTTAATTAGTTGGGTAGTGCATGTTGTTCTCCCACAATTTAAGTGTTTAAATATTGGCAACTAATTAAATGTTTAAAAAACAACAACAACCTCTCCCTGTGCAAGGCATATACTCTTAGTGGTGAGCCTGCCCTGGGTTTGGGGTCTGTTCTATTGGCTGACAACAGAGGCGTGGGCCCACAGGGGGATATCAGGATGCTCAGGACACCAGTCCAGAAGAAGCAGAGGCAGGATGTGTGAAGCCGGCAATTGGCCCCTGGTGTTCTCAGCCACAACACATTCTTCGAATCCAGGAGGTAGAGGGTGAAGGAGAGTGCTGTTTACACACGCACGCACGCACACACACCAGCACAACCTAAGCTGGGGGTCTGGGACCAGACCTAGGTTGGACTCCTAGCCACACCAGGTCCTGGCTCTGTCACCAAGAAGCTGCCCTCTCAGAGCCTCAGCGTTTCCCACTAGTAATTACTGTGCAGGAGTGAATTTAGACACGGACCCTGAGAGCTTCACAAACTGCAAAAGCAGCAGGCATTTTGAGGATTAAGGGATTTGTCCTCCTCATGGATACTGAAGGAGGAGGGATAGGTGGGGAGAGAGGTCAAGGGCGGGGTAGGGGGCATCCAACAGGCTCTTACGAACCCCCCTCTCCCCCCGCCCCCCCCGAGCTGTCTGGCCCAGCTGTCAGGGACCTCAATCCCAGCCCAGTGCCAGACTGGCAGGCTCCATGCAGAGCCCCCTGGCTCCGGCCCGGATGCCACAGCTCTGGTGGGGGCCAAGCGGAGGCTGGGCTATTTTCATCCCCACAGGGACATCAGCCACCGCAAGGAGAGGACCCTGGCTACCTTCTTCCCTCCCTAGCCTGAGGCTCCCCTTCATGAGCCCGGAACCACAAGAACCACAAATGCCGGCGCACACCTGAGGAGAATGAGCGTGCCATTGACTGAAATTGACCCCAACTGAGACTTGCCCGCAGACCTCAAATTCTCAGGAACACCTTCTTCCCAGCACAGAAATCACTCCATTGTCTTCACTCACTCCTTCACCCACCAAATGTTTATCTGCTGTGCCCGGGGACTGGGCACACGGACAAGAACAAAGCCATAGCCCATATCCTGGAGTTGCAGTCTGGTGACAGACCTCACTGCCATCGCGCAGACTCACAGTGACCCTATAGGACAAGGTTAAATTGCCCCTGTGGGTTCCTGAGATCGTAACTCTTTGTGAGAGTAGAAAGCCCTATCTTTATTCCGAGGAGCAGCTGGTGGTCTCAAACTGTGCACCTTGAAGTTAGCAGCCCAACTCGTAACCACTATGCCGCCAGGGCTCCTTAGGGGGAGGGAGGGAAAGGGGGAGAGGGGGGGAGGGAGAGAGAGAGGAGTAAGGTTACAGATAACCCAGGGCCCAGTATTTGCCAATAGGGAAAAGAAAGCAAGATAAACCCAACTATGGTGGACCCCTGGAGGCAGGAGCCCATCCAGAGACAGTTGCTTACTTGTTGGAGATGCTCTTGAAATGAAACCTTGAAGGTGTTCCACCCCCTGAAGTCACCTTCTAACTCAATAAATAGCAGGTGAGCTCAGAAAGGAAAGACTGTCACCCATTTCTCTCTCACTTAAAATAACCCACCGCCATCGAGTCGATTCCAGCTCACAGCAAATAGGCCTTGCGTGAATGAACAAATGAATGGCTTCAGCAATTTATGAAGGTCATCTCACCGTAATCAATTCTTTCCCGCTGACAGTAGCTCCAAGGTGAGGTGACTCCACTAAGACCACACCAAGTAAGTGGCGGGTGAAGAGCAGGAGCTTAAGGTTGGTCCCAAAGCTGACTACTTCCTGCAGCACTGTCCCAGGAAAACACAGGCGCGGGTACGTGGCTTGAAGGCTGACTGCCTGCAATGCTCCCCTCAGACTTGCACTCACCCCCATTTGCAGTGTAACCAGGTGGTGCAGTTGGCTTCTACACCAGGTAAATCTGATTTGGTCGGGTACTGTTGGCTGGCCAATGGGGCATTAGTGATCGCGAGACACACAGCTTTAAAATCCTCGTGCGCTGGCTGTGAAACCGTGAGACCACCACGTGAATGAGCCTAGCCTCGTGGAGGTGAACTCAGGCCTCCCGCAAACGGCCGGCCCACAGTCAGACATGTGAGTGAGCACATGTGAGTGAGCCCATGTGAGACAGGCAGCCTTACTGTGGCACATACCTGAGTGACGCTAGACAGGCCAGAAAACCACCCAGCCGAGCCCACGCCAAATTGCCAATTTACAGAATCATGGGCCAATAAACAATTGTTGTTTTAGGCCACTGGGGTTAGGGTGAGTAGTTACACAACAATGGCTAACTAGTGCCCATGCCTGGAGGACATCTATTTTGCAGACAACACCTACACCCCGGTGCGCACGCATCCCCAAAATGCACACAGATGACCTTCCGTAGGAAGTTATCAGTCCACATCGGGACTCGCAAGCCCTTTGTAGGTCACATACAAACACACACCCAGCCATCATTCAACCACACACGCCCTTCTCAGGGAACTACATGTTGGAGTCAACATTGCCCAAGCTCCAGGTCCCCGGCACTCCCTAGCCGGCCCGTCACTGGGCATGGAAAAGGCACACTAGTCTTGTGAGGGATGGGTGATTAGAACAAAGAGCACAGGTTGAGCTGGAGGTCAGCACCAGTGGGCAGAGAACCAGGCAGCCCCAGTGTCGCATGGGTACCAGAGTCAAGGGTCTGCCTATGAGAAGCTGCATGGTGCCCAGTTAAGAGCTGGGCCTCAGAACCCAACTCCTGGGTTCAAACCCTGCCCCTGTTGCTTCCTAGATGTGATTCCATCTATAAAATATCACCTCCCCCGACGCCCACCCCAGGCTTACTGGAAGACTTGAGGATGATCACACATTAGCACAGCCCTGATGTGTGGTAATGGCTGCTCACCCCTTATCCATCAAGGCCTGCTCCCCTCCAATAACTATACCTTTGCTGGGAAGCCCATCTCTGCTCAGCCCCTCCACCCAGCCCTCCCTGAGCTCCTCAAAGGTAAGGGTAGGTGATCATTGCTGTGTCCTGGCATCCAGAGCACACGGTTAGGGACTGATGACCAGAAGACTAGGTGGTCTCCATCAGTCATGAGCAAATGTGGACTCCCTAAGGACCAGAGGCTCCAGGGCGATGTTCAGGGGGTCTACAACTAAACGAGAATGCACAGCCTCGGTGTTGTTCTCCTAGAGACCCTTGTGGGCAGGGCCCCTTCTTTCTGGCTACAGAGGTGCCCAGGATAGTGCCTGGCACTCCGTGGGGGCTCACAATGCTATCCAGTCGCACAGGTTGTCCTTGTACTGGAGATCTTTTGGCTTCTGAGATTGTTCTCATGGTTGTTGCTCATTACTGTGACATGGACGCAGATGCAGGGTGGCCCCATGAACAGAACCACCTCCGTGGGGCTTCCAGGCTGCGGTCTTTCAGAAGCATATCACCAGCACCTGTCTCCCAAGCCGCCTCTGAGTGGATTGGAACCGCCCACCTTTCTTCCACTAGTAGTAGAGCACCACCCGGGAAATCCAGAAACAAAACACAGCCAAACTGACAGCCCTGTGTCCACTGTGACTCTGAGTGACCTTATAGGACAGGGCCGGGTTACCTCTATGGGTTTCTGAGGCTGTGACTCTTTGAGGGATTAGAAATCCTCATCTTTGTCCGGAGAGACTTCACGTTGTTGGTGTAAGGGACCACCAGGCCCGTTCCAACTCAGAGCGGCCTGTGGACAGCACTGCCCGGTCCCGGGCCAGACTCACAGTTGTCCTTCGATCCCTTAGGTAAATCAAAACGCACTGGCGAAGAGTTCAGGAAGGAAACTGGAACCAATAGGCTGCCTGCGGTGTGTCGGGAGAACTGGGAGAATTGAGTGAAGCGAAAATGAAGCAAATGAAAGGCCAGGCAGGTGGTCGTAGGAGGAAGAACCAAGAGGTGCCCATTCAAGGATATACAATCATAACTCCAGACAGGGCTTGGCAGGAAGTAACATTTACAGAGCCTTCCTATCACAGACACTTAAGCGTCACTAATGAAAAACCGACATCCACGTAGATGGGTTGGGCTGGACGTGGGGGTGGGGGACACAGGATGTAAAAGCTAAACCCTCCTGGATCGTAATGATGCTAAGGAAACCCATTTTGACCACTGAGCAGGCAATGTGCATTATTCCGATCATTGTGTGCGTTGATTCCTCATGACAAGCAGTCACCAAAATATTCTTAGCAACCACATTTGGCAGTGGGGAAGCCCCATTTGGAAAATGAGGAAATGGAGGTCCGAGAAGGTGAAGTCACTCACCCAACGTCAGCCAACCAATGGGAAGGGCTGGAAGGGCAAGCCCAGGTGGCCAGGCTTCGCAGATGACACTTGTGAAGAGATCAGAACCAGGAAATTACCCAATAATATCTGCCTGTAATCAATCAATCGAGAGCAACCATAAATTGAAAAATGCGGAAGCAACAGAAGAAATAACTAAAGTTGGGAAGAGTTAGGCTGGGGAGAGGAGGGGGAAGGACAGGTACTAGTATTAAATAACCCACTGCCATCAAGTCAATTCCGACTCCCAGCGACCCATTCAGGGTTCCTGAGGCCGTGATTCTTTATGGGAGCAGAGAGCCTCTTCTTTCTCGCTCCCAGCGCTGGTAGGTTTGAACTGACGACCAATAGCAGGGCCACAGCTCCTTGGTGCTCTGACTAGTGCTGCGTGATTTATCTAGATAAATCCATTCAGTTGGTTGGGGGCAGGGATTTCCAGAGAAGGGAAACGAGGGAGCTTTCTGGGCTGTCAGTGACACTGTGTGTCCTGACCGGGTTTGGAACGATGGCCTAACTCAGCTGCTTACTGAAGGGCTGGTGGCCTAAGCCCACCCCCGGGCTGTGCCGGAGAAAAGGCCTGGTAATCAGTTTTCCCCCAAGAAAACCCTGTGGGAGAGTCTCCTCGGTCATAAGGGGTCACTCTGCGTCCACAGCCCCCAGCAGCAACCAAGTGTGCATTGTCAAAGCCCATCAAACAGCCTCTTGAAGATCCGTGCATTTTGCCGTGTGTCCATCTGCTCTTCAAAATAACGCCAACAAACATTGGATTCCAGATAATGAGATGCTGGAGAAGTGCTTCCGGGGTGGGCCACCATGTCTGCAACTCACTCAAAGGCTTCAGAAAAGATGCCATCTTCATGAGTGGCTAGAAAGATGGATGGAGCCCTGGTGGCGTCGTGGTTACACATCGGGCTGCTAATCGCAAGGTATGCAGTTCAAAGCCATCAGCTGCTCCTTGGCAGAAAGCTGAGGCTTTCTCCTCTCGTCAAGAGTCACAGTCTGGGAAACCCACAGGGGCAGTTCTACCCTGTCCCATAGGGTTACCAGGAGTTTGGATTTTTGAGAGGGATAGTGAGAAAAGAAAGTCAACAACAGTTAACCTGGTGAAGTACGAACTGCGAGTCTAGGCAACAGGCACATGAACGTTCGCTGTACAACCTTTTCAGCATTTCAGCAGAGTTGACAGGTCTTCAATAAAATGCCGGGAGAGGCAGGAGTATCTGAAAAATATTCAGTGTGAAGAAAGGCTCCCGGACAAGGTGTTCGGGCTTGAGATGGGACAGATGCCAAGCCCTTGTGATATGCCCATGTCTATCTAGGGAGTAGATAACCCCATACCTGGGCTCGTGGCCACCCCTCCCCTGATATCCCAGAATCAGGGCCCTCTAGCCTAATTCTTCAGTCCCACCCACCCTCTGAATTCCTAGGATGCCAGGGGGATGAGGTTCTCCCCAGGGACAGGAATAGGGCCCTGGAGCTACAGCGGGTAAACTGTTGTAAAGAGTAAACTGAGGCCCGGTATGGGGTGCTGGTGGTGGTGGTGGTAATGTCTCTCTGAAGGGCACATCACACCTTCAAGACAGAAATGAGCAGCCAGGTGGGCCCATCTCCCAAGCCCATGTGTATATAATTAGCCGGTGGGAAAGGCATCAGGGGGCAGGTCTCATCTCAGCCTAATTAGGGGCTAGGCAGCTGTGCCCTGGATGGCCTGGGGACCTGCGGCAAGGCTCAGGCAGCCCCAGGAGACAGGGCAGCAGCTGTAGGCCCTCGGAGGGGCTGAAAGGCAGTGACTCCCACTCCCATACAAGGTCGAACAACGGAGGGGCTGTTCTGCAGAGCCCTCCCCCCCCCGGAGGCTGGCAGGTGGAGGAGCCCACCGCATGGAGGCCAGTAGACTCCAGGCAGGCAGGCCCTGTTGAAAATACCAGAGTCCATGTAGCACCTTCCCCACTTCTGGGTCTCCTTCCCGGCTTTCTTCCCAACAGGCCCTGGAAATGGCTTTCTCCTACTTGCTGGCCCAGCTCTGGTCTGAGGGCAGCAGCCCTGAGCGTCCCTCCTCCACAGTGTAACTATAGATGTGCTTACTGCTGTCTTCCATCCTGTCCCCAAACTGGGGGAGGAACCATATCGAACTTGCTCGCTGCTAGACACCCCGGAGGTGCTCAGTTAAAAAGCCGGACAGAATGGCCCTGGGTTACCTGGGTTGGAGACAGAGCTAGGTTAAGTGTAAGGTGATACAGGGCCCTCAGTGCCACCAACTGTGGGCTGTCCATTAGACAGGGCTTCCTGCTCCTAGACCGTCTTCGGGATGCCCAAAGGTCACCCCGAATGAGATTCAGGGGGAGGATAGGTGTGACGGGCCCAGCACTTACTCCCCCTTCAGAAACCGGGAGTCTGCTCACCATCCACCAGACCTGTGGCCACAACCTGGTTTTTCACATGTTAAAAGGCCACACCTCACCACTTCCTGGAGTATGGAACAACTTTGGGGTGCTGGCAGGTCATTCCAGGGTACAAAGCTGTTTGGCGCGGGGGGGGGTATATTTTGCCACCCAAGAGCTACCTACTCTGCAGAGCCTACCGGAATCATCATTCTCGCTGACTCAGTCACTCCTGTCACTGGCCATCCAGGAGGCCAGCCCTGGCTCTGTCCCACCTGCAGCGCAGCTGTGGGCAGGGTCACCCTCCTCCCTGCACCTTAGTCTATGCACCTGTTCCACACAAAGAGGACCGGTTCCATTGAGTTCAAACCCCATTAACTTCTAAAACCCAATCCATTTCCCCTGAGCTCTGGTGGTATCATTGGTTAGACGGTGGGCTGTTAACCACAATGTCAGTTCGAGCCCACCAGTTGTCCATCAGGAGAATAGCGGAGCCGTCTACTCCGATATGCACAGACAGATCCTCTAGAGCTTTACAGTCTTGGGAACCCAAGGGCCAGTTCTAATCTCTCCTCTAGGATCACTGTGAGTCGTAATCGACTCAAGACTGGGCAGTAGATGTTTTCTTTCCCCCCAAAACCACCCAGGTCTAGCGGAAGCCTCTGGGTTGTGACTGTTAGACAGACAGACAGGACAGCTGGGCTGACCTGGATATTTGTCAACAGCCTGACGGAAATCTCTTTATGCTTAAAATAAAACCTACATCAAACCTGACACCCATGCCCCGTTGGAGCTTCCTGTTTCTGGGCGCTATAGCTGAGGCAGCCTGTGGGAGAGGAAGCGCCACACAGGCCCTCCCCACTTCCATCCTGGGTCAGGAGAGGGGGATCTAGGGCCAGAGGCCAACCCAGACCTTCCCTCTCAGTGTGCCACATCCATGGCCCTAGTTCTGGCTGCTCCAGCGGGGAGGGTCTCCCAGCTGGTGGGAGGCAGGAAGGAGTGGAAACTTCAGAGAGCCCCACACCAGCTGTTCCTCTCCACCCCGATGCTGGAATATGTACAAAGGACCCAGAACCCAAGAGTGTGTCAACCCAAAGATGACTATGCCATCCAACCCTCCCACTGAGGCCCAGTAGGAAAACTGGCTTGCCTGGAACCCCCCGAGTGGCCCAGGCAAGTCTTTGGGTTCTGTGGTCTCTATTCCAGGCCACTATCCCTCCAAGAATTCTCGCTTTCAAGACCCCCTCTCTGGCCAGTGTGACCTCCAGTTCAGGGTTTGCTTAAGCACTCCCTTGGGAACCACTGGGCAGTACGTGGGAGAAGGCAGAACACAGATGGGTAGCAGAGGGTCCATGTACCCTGTCAGCCTCTCCCTGCACCTCTAGTAGGGAGACTCTTGGGGTGAATGCTACCGAGACTCACTCTGTAGCTGGGCCTCAGTGTCCTATGAAGTAAGCGGCCAGCCTTCCAGAGGGGCCCCTGCAGAAAAATATCAGGGCAGGCTAGCAGCTGACCTCCTGCCCCAACAGCACCTCGACTTAACAAAGGCCCACCCCACCTGCCCTCCACCACCCTGTTAACAGAACTGTTACTCTCCTTGCCCTCCACCACCCTGTTAACAGAGAAGAGTCTGAAGACCTAACTCATGATAAAAACAAGCATTTTTGTGTTTATTAACCAAAGGGAGGAAAGTCAGAACAGTGCCCATTCCAAGCTAGTCCCTCCTGCAGTCTACCCATCTGGGCCAAACTGCCAAGGACCCTGGAGAACAGTAGACAGGCCTCTCCTCCCTGCCCCCACTCCAGGACAGTGCCCAGGGAGCCAGGACCCAAGGGGTAAGGAAGAGGAAGTCAGTGGACAATGACAGAGGTCAAGGAAGGAAGGGGGAAACCGAGCCGGTGGGCAGATGGGCATGGACCCAGTGAAATGCCATGCCTCCTTGCTCTTGGTAGGGAGGGCTAAGTGTCCCAAATCCAGCCCCAGTAGACCAACTGAGCAAGAGTACAGACAGGTCAACAAACAAACAAACAAACAAACAAAAACCCTCGTATTTTGAGGTGCAGGAGTGGCCCACCCAAGGTCAAGAGGCAACCTTCCCCAAGGTCTGTCCTTGTCAGAGGGATGCTGGTCCTGCCTCTGGGCCTTTGCCTGGGTAACAAGTTCACTGGGAGCAGGAGCACGTGGACGAGGAGCGGAGCATCTGTCCTGTGGCAAATGCCTGGTCCAGGGGCCTAGCACTCCACTGCCGAGCTCTCTCGGGCCTGCCGCAACCCATACAGCCACTTGATCACTCGGGCGTTGCGTTCTACGACAGACACGCCATAGGGGACGCGGTCGCGGGCTCGGTCCTCGGCAGTGGCAGAGCTCCGGCGGGAGCAGCCCCCCTCAGAGCTGCCTGGCCCAGCGCTGGGTCCAGCCAGGGACACGATGTCTGAGCTGGCCCGAGCCAGGTGGGCCACACCCAGGCCCCGAGCCTCCTCGGGGTCCAGGCCACAGAAGTTAAAGAAGCGCTCCAAGTCAGCAGCTGCCCTGGAGAGGCGCTCGCTCAGGTCTGACTTGCAGCGCTGCAAGCCCGGAGGCCGCGCAGGGCTGGAGGCGGCGGCGCTGCCTGGCGATGGGCAGGGTTGGGCAGAGCAGGCAGGCAGGGGGCGGACGTCCACCCTGCGGACTGCAGCTGTGCTAAGGGATGGCCGTGGAGGGGTGGCTGGGAGGTCCTGCCGGGGGCCGTCTGCCCGCCCAGGGGGCCGGCTGGCCTCAGCAGGAGACACAGGGCTGTCACACAAGTTGATGAGGCTGCTAAGGATGTCCAGGTCCAGCTGGGGCCGGCGTCCAGGGCCAGGCAGGGCTCGGCGGCTAGGTGTGAGCACTGTGCGACGAGTCCCGGGGCTGAAGAGGGGCTGCTTGGACAGCAGGGGCTGCACAGGCTCTTGGCGGGTGGTGGCCACATGCAGGCTCTTGACATACTTGGCTTTGTCCGCCTCCAGGCGCTCCACGGCGCTGGGTTTACGAGCGCCTCCATCTGCTGGCCGCCTCCCCAGGTAGCCAGGGACCTTGGTCCGCAGGCGGAAAGGTAGGGCCGGGGCGGCGGGAGACCCAGAGGCCAGCGTGTCCATAGGCATGGCTGTTACATACCCCGAGGGCTTCGGCCTGAGGCGTCAGGAGAGATGAGGAGATAGATCCAGGCGAAAAGTTGGCAGCTCGACACGGCCGGCAACCGCTGCAGGAAAGGAAAGAAAGAGGCTGAGGCACCCACAGACAAAGGCTCAGCCAACGCTGGGAGGCTGAAGCCTCCTTTCCCTATTATAAGGTAAGGGCCACGCCCCTTCCCCAGAGGGCCAATCAGCAAGCAGGAAGCAACTGTTGCAAGGCCCCGCCCACTCCCCCGCCCTCTTCAGGTCCAGCCCCTGCTAAAGCAGAAAGAAAAAGGTGCCGGCGACCAAAGAAAGGCGCGAGGCACACCCCGCTGAGAAGCCCTGCAAAGCAGGTTTAATGGGGACAAAGTGGGTCCCGGGCCCTGTGCGGGGGTGGGGGGGGGGCCGCGGGGGGACAGCTGGCTCCACCTCATGGGGAGTCCTCTCACCAACCCCAATTTGCAGATGGGGAGGAAACTGGAAACCTCAGAAGCAGATGCAATTTGCTTAACCGAATCCAGCAATTTTGTGGTTGGTTCTGCCCCGAGTCCGCTAGACCAGTCAGTCCCCTTCACCTCCATGCAGGGAGGTGGTGACTCAGGGGTCTTGGGGGTGGGGGCTGAACGAAAGGCTTCCCTCCAGCCCCGCCACCCCTCATGCATCCAGGCAGGAAGCTAGTCTGTGCCATCCACCCGCCTAGACATGCCAGGCCCCAGGCGCAGGAGCAGAGTTTGTCAGGGAGGGGGGGAGGAGTGAGAAAGTCCCCACCCCCCCCCCCCCCCCCCCCCCCGCCCAGTCCGTGAGGACACCCGTCTGCTGCCAGAATGAAAGGCAAAGGCCAGGTCCACGGTGATCTACGGATGCAGGCGGGGAGAAACGTCACCCTGGAGCTGGAAATGCCCATGATCACACAGCCCTGCAGGGCACGTAGCAGATCCACCCCCCCACCCCACCCCCAGGAGTCAGGTCCCATCTATGACGCATGGGAGGAAGGGCCGAGCCACAGAGCCCTGTGTGTGTGTGGGGGGGGGGGGGGGTAGAAGAAAGCGGTGCACCAAATCCCCAGCTATCTCCTCTATACAGTGGAACGGGGCAAATGTCTAGGAGAGTCCCAAGAGGGCTCACAGTTGTGGCCATCTAGACTTGCGCTGTCCAAGTGGATGGCCACAGGTGGCAGTTTAAATGAAGTAAAAACAAATGTGGTTACCAAGTCACACTAGCCACATGTCAAGTACCACGTGTGGCCTATCGTCACCATACTGGACAGTACACATTTGGGCATTTCATCGTCGCAGAAAGCCCCAGTGTGTGTGTGTTTGGGGGGGGGGGGCTGTGGAGAAGACTGTGGTGTGTGTCCTTGTCATCTTTTTACAGATGGAGAAACTGAGGCCTAAAGAAGTGTGCTCAGAGCTGAGACCTAACACAAAGACTCCCTATAAAACAGGCCATGGCCACGCTTCCCACACACACTTCCAACACCTCTGCCCACTTGTTCTCTCTGTCACCTACCACCCGCACAGCTCCCTGCTATGGTGTCAATTCCGATTCACAGCAACAGGTTACAACTGCCCGGGGGGTTCTTTATGGGAGTAGAAAGCTTTATCTTTTCACCAGAGGCGTTTCCAACTGCTGATCCTGCAGTTAGCAGCCCAATGTATATGCCACCAGGGCTCCTACCACCTCCCAAGTACCAAATCATGCACTCATCTATCACACTGACGGCTGTGTTACTCATCTCATCCCACTCCCCACTCCCCATTCCAAAAGTGTCCACTTCATCAGAGAGGCATGCTTGTCAATTCTGTTATCACCTCTCCAGAGCCCTGGTGGTGTAGTCGGTTATGTGTTAGGCTGCTAACTGCAAGGCTGAGAGTTCAAGTCCACCAGCTGCTCCAAGAGAAAAAGATGAAGCTGTGGAAACTCCAGGGAGCCATTCTATTCTGGCCTATAGGGTCGCTATAGTTAGACAGTCAACAAACATTCATTAACATTCATTGCGATGAAATACTTGCAGCTCTCCCCCTTCCCCAGAGGCTCACAACAGGGAAACCAAGGGTGAACTGAGAAAGCAGCACACCCAAGGAGTCCATGCAGTGTTGTTAAAAACAAACAAAAAACCCTACAACTCAACTGCTGTCACAGTCAATTCTGACCCTAGGCAACCCCATATGGCAGAGTAGAACAGCCCCAATGGGTTTCCAATGCTGTAAGCCTTTACAGCAGGAGTTCTCAACCTTCCCAATGCCGCGACCCTTTCATACAGTTCCTCAAGTTGTGGTGACCCCCGACCATAACATTATTTTCGTTGCTACTTCATAACTGGCAATTTGTTACTGTTAGGCGACCCCTGGGAAAGGGTCATTCGAACCCCAAAGGGGTTGCAACCCACAGGTGGAGAACAGCTGGTCTTAAATAGAAGCAAATTCATTGAGAATCGTTTTCAAAACCTTGCAGGTACAGACCACCCAGGGATGCCTGGCAAGCACATTTGCCCTTCCAGCTCGGCTGCTGGCCAGGGAGCAGTGTGCTCTCCGGGTGGAGGGGATGGTCGGAGTAAGGGAAAAGTGAAGCCCGCCCCCCCCCCCTCCAATCAGGGCTGACCCCCAGGAGACCTCTGGTAGGCAAGGTCAGACAGGAAGAGAGGCCTTGATGAGTCCCAATGCTAGCCAGACTCTGCCGCACCCCTGCTGCCTCCCAAACCAGTCCAACCCGTTGGCGGCAGTTCTGATTGAGCAGCAGTGGGAAGGAGGTCAGATGGGCAGGGCCTGTCCAGGAGTCTCACCCCACCACCAGCAGCAACCCCCGCCACCACCCCCTACCCCACACACACAAAGTGCCAACCCCTGGCCAAGTCAGACCTGAGGAGCCACCACCTCTCAGTGGCCCACTAGCCTGGGGCTCTCCCACCACCCACTGACGCCTTGCGCAAGCAAGCCACTGCGCCTCTGAGTGACTCGATTTCCGTATCTGTGAAATGCAGATAAAAATAGACCTTGAGCAGCTTCCAGGTTCCTGAGAGGATGCAGAGATAAAGCAGGTCAAAGATGTTCCCCAGCACCTGCCCAAAAGGCAGCCATTCCTCAAGGGTACTGTTCCCTTGACAACCCAACTCCGCAGACCACGCCCCCTCGCAGGGGTCTCTAAGCACCCTGGAGAGGTGGAACAGCAGCAGACAGCAGGCACAGGTGAGAGGCTTCATCAGCGAGTTGACCAGAACAAGGCCCATTTTCACAGGTGGGCAAACAGAGGCGCTGCGGCTCCTGGGTTGAAGTCAGGGTCCCAGGTTGTGGTGGACGGGGGGTGGGGTGGGGGGGGGTTGTTTCTTGTGCCCGATGAAGCCTCTTTTCTAGCCCAGGGTCCCAACCCCGCCTACTAGCACAGAATTTCAAATGCCATCCAGAGCCGCCCGTCTGCCCTTCCTCACTGGCTCCGCGCCGGCTTCGTCAAAAGGCAGGAAGGGCTGAGCTCGAATCCCTAGTCTGCCCTGTCCCACCCCGACGCAATCTTGGGGACCATGGCGGCGGAGCGGACCGGACCGCGCGGGCTCAAGGGCGCAGTATGTCTCCATCCGCTCGCCGCCCCACTTTGACCCCGGGCTGGCCTGACTCTGGAATAAGGAGGCTGACGACACGACCCCGGTGGTCCTGGTCTAGGGCAGTAAGCGAGACCCCTCCTCGTCCCCGTCTTCTGGGGAATAGAGGGGTGCTCCGGCCGTCTCCCACCCAACCGGGCACCCCGTCCCGCACCTACCTGGCTGCGTCCGCGCCGCCGCTGCCGGGAGCTCCGCCAGCCCAGCCCACCTAGGACTCAGGTAACTAGCGTTTGCGCAACTTCCGGCGGCCGCGGGCAGGTGTACCCGCCGGCCCAGGTGTTACTCCAAAAAGGGGAACGCCAGACAGGAGCGACAACCGGGGGCCCAGGCGCGGTAGCAGCTGGCTGAGCGCAAGGAAACGGACACAACAGGACCGATCATACCCCATCCCCGAAAGCACACCTCACAGCAGCACCGCCTGGCTCAAGGGGGTTCCGTAGCCTATCCCCCAGAAGCCAGGTCACAATCACCCCCAGCTTCTTCGCTAGGCACCAGAAAGTGCTCCCCGCCCGCTCCGCGCCCTCCCTCCCCCACCGTCTCTCTTATCCCTGTTGAACCAATAGAAAACTGAGCCTGGGACAGGCTGAGTCACTTGCCCAGTCATCTTAGGGAGTCCAACTTAGGCACGGTCCCCCCAGACCAAAGTCAAACTGTGTATTCCTGGGCAAGTTGCTGGACCTCTCCAGTCCCCTATTCTGCCAAGGGCAAGGAGTCTCCCCTTCTGGATCAAACCAGTATGAGCTATGGGCCTAAAAGTGAAGGGCAAACCTCCAAGCTTGGTGTTTTTCTCCCAAGGAGAGGCTGAGGGGTTTGAACAACTGACCCTGTAGTTAGCAGCCCAAAGCTACCGCCCACTATGCCACCAAGGAAAACCCCAAGCTCCAATGCCACCTCTGGCCATCTCTATAAGGGATAAGAGGGGATATAAGGCTCTGGACCAGCCTGCCAGGGGGGGAAAATCCTGGCTTCTCCAGTGATTAGCTGAGATATACAATTCCCCCATACCTCAGTTTCTCCAGAGAAACAGGGCTCAACAGCACCAACCTTGGTGAGGCCTGCAGGACGATTGTTATGGGTTGAAATTACCCACACACACACACCCTCCCGCCACCACCACAGTATGTGTTGGAAACCCTAACTTTTATGCCAACGCCTGTAGTTAAGGTGCTCTGATGGTGGTGTCCGATAAGCAGTTGGACTGCTAACCACAAGGTCAGCGGTTCAAACCCATCAGCTGCTCTGCAGAAGAAAGACAAGGTTTTCTGTTCCCATGTACAGCCTGGGCAACCCCATGTGGATATGGGGACTATCAGTTGGAATCAGCTGGCTATCCAGGCAGTGGGTTGCTGGGTTTTTTTACGGTCTGTGGTTATAATCGCATTAGGGAATGGGTTGTCTTTGTGATGATTTGATGTAGAGCAGGATTCATGTAGAGCTGCGGTTCTCAACCTGTGGGTGGCAACGCCTTTGGGGGTCGAACAACCCTGTCACAGGGGTCACCCGATTCATAACAGTAGCAAAATGACAGTGATGAAGTAGCCATGAAAATCATTTTACGGGTGGAGCGGGTCACCACAACAAGGAACTGTATGAAAGGGCCGCAGCCTGAGGAAAGTTGAGAACCCCTGATGGAGATGCTTAAGATCTCCAAAGAGATCAAACAAGCCAGCAGAGAAGAAGAGATGCAGAAGGCTGATGCCCAAGCCACAGGAAGACAGGCCAGGAGTAATCAAGGAGGCAAGGAAGGGCCTTCCAAGCCTTCTCCTAGTGGTACCGAATTCCGACTTCGAGCCTCCTACATGGTGAGAATAACTTCTGGCTTGTTTGTTAGAGCCACAGACTTACAGTGTTTCTCTTACAGCAGCTCGAGATAACAAGTACATCACCCAGTACCTTCATCACCCCAAACCCTGACGACATTCCTCCCACTCAAAAGCCCTCACTGCACTCGAGGTGATTCTGACCTAGTGATGCTATAGGCCCGAGCAGAACTGCCCCTGTGGGTTTCCTACACTGTACCGCTTCATAGGAGTAGAAATCCTTGCCCTTCTCCTGCAGATCAACTGGTGTTTTCCACCTGCTGACCTTGTGGTTAGCAGTTCAACTTGTAACCACTCCACCACCAGAGCTCCTCCCATTTCTCCAAAACCCTGCAACTCTGGAAGGAGCATGGATGACGGTTAAGAGTGCAGAATCTAGAGCCAGGCTGCTTGGGTTCCGATCCCAGCTCTGGGTGACCCTGGGCAAGTGACTAAACCTCTCGGGGGCCTCTCTACTTCCCCAGTGGCATAATGACTACATGTAGGGCTGCTTACTACAAGGTCAGCAGTTCAAAACCACCAGCCTCTCCCAGGGAGAAAGATGGGGCTTTCTTCCCCAGTAGAGAGTTACAGTCTCAGAAACTCACAGGCGCAGTTCTACCCTGTCCTATAGGGTTGCTATGAATCAGCACTGACGCGATGGCAGTCAGTCTGGTATTTGGTTTTGGAAGACAGAAACTGTAACAGCAATAGCAAAGCCCAAATCGGCTGAAAGGCTCCTAGCGATCTGCCTTGGAAGAAAAAGCCAATGAAACCCCTGTGGATGACAATGACATATCAGGGGATGTCGCAGGACGGTCAGGGTTCCTTTCTGATGTGCCTGGGTCGCCTCGAGTCAGGGCCACCTTGAAAACAGCTAGCAGAAACTAAGATGGAAGCGAGGACGGTAGTCACTGCCTTATCCCGCAGAGCACAGGGGATTACACGAGCTCCTACCTGGACCTTGGCATACCTGTAAAACACAGGCACACAGCAAGTGCTCGAGAGAAGTTTGTGATGGTCCTCCTTTCTTGTTTCTGTTCATGTGTTTACATGACATGCTCGCCCTCTCCTCCTCTTCATTCCACCTGTTTCTGTTTCTCTCTCTCTCCCTGCAGTGGAAGCCTGGCCCAGACAGTGGGAGACGAAGACCCTCGCCCGCCCCAGAGGAGGATCACACAGGCTCCAGGCAGCAGGAAGGGCAGTCAGCACAGCTCAGCTCGATTTCAGTCCAGCTGCCTGGGTCAGAGACACCCAGCTGGGCCCCTCCAGGACCAGAGCAGCCCCACACTATTTCTGGAGTCACCCCGAACAAGTGTGCCCCAGGCCTGCCAGGGAGTCAGTCTTGCCCAGGGTGCTTTGCACCAGCCTCAGGAAGGGAGAGGTGAACAGGCTTTGGAGGTGGGAGTTGTGGGCAGGAGAGGGCAGCGAGCTCTTGGCTGGCCCACCAGCTGCCTGCCTCTACCAGCTTCACTCTCCAGGCTTCCGCCTGCACCTTAAATAACAGGAGGAAAGGGACTTTTGGTGGAGACCAGTGAGAGGTACATGCAAAGCTCAGGGAAGGGCCTGGCACAGAGGATGGGGATGGTGGCAGCTGAGGCCGACCCCAAGCCAAGGCCACCACCACCACCACCCCACCACCACCCAGGACTGTCTCTGCCCTGGCCTGTACTCTGAGGCAGGGCCCTGGATCTCACAATTCAACACAGGATACAAGTCGAGTGATCACCTACGGAGGGGACCTTCTGAAAGTCCCATTATCTTTTCATTCCACAAACTTTTTCAAGCACCCTTGAAGACCATTTTTCAATTGGGAAACACATGGCTCACTGGTGGCATAGTGTTGCTAACCATGAGGTTGGCAGTTCAAACCCACCAGCTGCTCTGAAGAAGAAAGAGGAAGCTTTCCAATCCCGTAAAGAGTTACAGTCTCAGGAACCCATGGGGGCCGTTCTCCACTGCTCTGTAAGGTTGCCTGGAGCCAGCATTGACTTGAGGGAAGCGAGTGTGGTTGTTTTATATGAGAGGGAAGGCAAAACAAGCCACCTCTGCTGGCCCTGATCAAACCCCTCCGCTCCCCTCCCCGCAGGCACCTCTGTGACAAGGTGACTGTGTGCTTCCTGGGAAAGCCCAGGCAAATATGAGCGAGTTTGGACAGATCTATTTCCTCTCTCTTTTTTTCTTAAACACAATTGGCAACGGACTGTGAGCACTGCCTTCAACCTCGCGCTTGTGTCTTGATGACGCATGAGGTCCTTAAAGCTACATCCCTTCGTAAAAAAGCGGCCGCTGCCACCAAGTTCTCATCAGTGGATGCCTCCTCAGAGACCCTTACAGGGTGTCTGATACGGTAAATCTTTAATGGGAACACAGAGCCTCATTGTTCCCCCCAAGGAGCAGCTGGTGGGTCTGAACTGCCGACCTTGTGGCTAGCAGCCCAGCGCTTACCCAATAGTGCCACCAGGGCTCCTACATAAACAGCAGCCACCACCAGCAGCCCCCTCCTTTTTCACATCTGCCCGCAGGGTGTGTGCATCAGTACCAGGTGCCGCTGGGCCCACTCCCACTCCTGGGGGCCTGAGTCTCTGGAGTGGGTCTCGGCTCCTTTTCAGAAGTAAACAGCCAAGCCTTTCTTCTGGCAGACCCAAAAAAGCAACCTTTCTATCAGTAACTGAGCACATTCACTGTCTGCGCCACCCAGTATGAGTATGTGTCCAGCCCCTCCTGTCACAAACCAGGCTGCAGTGACACTGCACCCCTGTCGCTCTGCCAAGAAGAGCCTGGAAGTGGGGCAGCTGAGACAGGGGATGGCACCTGTCATTGTGACAGAGAAGCTGGAACAAAGCTCCAGAGAAGACAACCAACTTAGAGATGGTCTGAGTGAAAAGCAAAACAAATCTGTCCCGATTGAATCCATTCTGACTCAAAGACCCCCGGGGAGACAGAGTAGAACCGTCCCCCGAGGGTTTCCAAGGTGGTCAATCTGGACGGCAGACTGCCACGGCTCTCTCTGCAGAGCGGCTGCTGGGTGCAAACTGCTGACCTTCTGTTAGCTGCTAAGCACTTAGTCATGGCCTTGCAAGGACTCCTTCCCCCCAGGACAGACGCAACAAATGCACAATGGGAGTTAACTTCCTCCGGGAAAAAATTAAGTATAGAATTACCTTGTGGCCCAGCAATTCCACTTGAAGGTGTAAGCCCCAAAAGCAAAAGCAGGGACTCCAAACCGACACGTGGACACCTGCGTTTGCTACAGCACTGTCCACGATAACCAAGAAATGGGACACAGCCCAAGTGCCCGCCGACAGACAGACAGACAAACACAAAATGGTTCTATCTACCCAACGGTACAGTATTCAGTCGCGAAGCTCCACAGAAGCGAAAATAAGCCAGACTCAAAAGAATAAATACTCCACTTCTATGAAATATGTAGAACATGAGTCCACTTATATGCAGCCCTGGTGGGGTAGTGGTTGCAATGCTGGGTTGCAAACGGCAGGGTCGACAGTTCAAAACCACAAGCAGCTCTGCAGGAGCAAGAGTGGGCTTTCGATTTCCATAAACAGTTACAGTCGTGGAAACCGACAGGGTCATTGTGAGTCAACACTGACTCCAGGACAGTGAGTTCGAGGAAATATTTAGCTAGGGAAACACACAGAGACACCGGAGATGAGAGATTACCAGGGGCTCGGAGGAGGGGTGGGTTGGGGAGTTATTGCTTCACAGGTACAGAGTTTCTGTTTGGGGTGGCAAAAAGCTCTGGTTACACAACACTTATGTAAATAAGTAAGCGAACCTCCACAGGACTCACAATAAACCCAGTAGAGCTAATAAGTGAATTCAGCAAAGGAGCAGGATACGGGGTACACACACACACACACACACACACACACACAAATCAGTGGGGTTTCTATGCATCGGCAATGAGTGATTTGAACAAAGGAAATTAAGGCAATTCAATTTTACAACCGGCTCTGAAAGAATAAAGTCCCCAGGAGTAAATTTAACCAGGGACGTGAAGGATTAGCGGTACACTGAAAACTATAAAAGCACCACTGGAAAAAATTAAAGACGACCAAATGGTTGGGCATTGGGTGGCCAAAGGCAAGGTCTGAGGTTCAAGGCCACCAGCAGCGCACCAGGCGAAAAACAAAGTTGTCTGCTCTTGCAAAGATGCACCCTTGGAAAGTGCAAGGGGCAGTGCCTGTCCTACAGGGTCACTGAGAGTGAGTCAGAATTGCTACGACAGCAGTGAGTTTGGTTGGGTGTCCTGGTTGAGGCGGTCATTATCAGAAAGCAGCCGCGTGTCGGCACGGATGGGATTAACCTGGAGCCTGCAGAATTATCAAATGGTGTTTCCACAGTGGAAGAGTGCCACAAACAAAACACAGAAACCATCTTCTGACCTAGCAATCCCATCCCTAGGCGTTCAAACATATCCAAAGAGCGTGGAAGCAGAGACGCAGAGACCCGACCCTCGGGGTGCACGGAGCCCCAGGCATAATCAACAAAGGCTGGGAGCAACTCGGGGCCACCGTCAAATGAACGGATACACAAAATGTGGCATCCACACATGAAGCGCTATCATTCAGCCATGAGGAGCAATGCATGGCTGGGGCATGTGACAACACAGATGAACCCTGGAGGCAGTATGCGGTGCGAAAGCAGTCAGACACGAAAGGTCAAGTACTGTAGGGTCCCGCTGAAATATCTAGCGCAGGCAAACGCGTAGCGAGAAAAGCACATTGGTGCTTTATTGGTTTATTAGTGGTTAGCGGGGGCGGGTGGGAGGGGAGGAGCTATGGCTTAATGGTTGTGAGTTTCTGCCAAGGATGATGAAAACTTTGGAAACTGGATGGTGGCAAGGTTGCCCAACGTGGTGAACCTAAGGCCACTGACGCGTCCTAAACTGTACAAAGGGTTCAAACGGCAAATGTTAAGTGCTTTTTCTTTTTTGACCACAATAGAAAGGAAATATATCCACCCGCACACTCTTAATTGTAGGCTAACTTTAATGACAGGCCTTGTTTCTCTCTCAGAATGAGTCCTCTGCAGGCTGACCCCTCCGCTCTCCATGAATGCTCTATCGAGGACGGGATGGGATGAGGGGCCTCTGGCCAGCAAGGGTGGCACTGACAGCCTGTCCCTAGGGTAGCTGCTGATCAGTAGCCCCCTGGCATTGATTCTGGGTCCATCCCTGGCTGCCATTGTCCAGACCCCAAGACCCCCAAGCTCCCCAGAAGAAAGCAGTCAGCCCAGAGGCATGTGGCCTGGTTCTGTCTCCCCCCTGGGTCTCCCATCACCTCAACCCTAGAAACATTTTTTTCCTGCATCTGCCCCCACCACCCCACCACATCCGGAAGCACAGCACGATGTGATCTTGAATAGATGGGGAAACTGAGGCCCGGAGAGGGCCCCAGAGACCTGTGAAGTCACACAGGCAATCAGGTCTCCGGCCCCACAATGTGTCCTGTATTTTCTCATGAGCCTTTGACCTCAAATGGTCCAAATGACAGGACAGTACTCTGGCCTGCCTTGGGCACCTCTCCTTCTCTTCCTGGCCACAGCACCACCCTCTTCAGGCTGCTCCCCATCTCAGGACTAGGCCCTCTGCAGGGACTGTTCTCAGCAGCCCACCACTGTTTTCCTGGTAAAACGACCCCAACCTTCAGCCCTCCCTCAGAGGAGCCTGGGGCCCCAGATAAACTCTCCACAGTCCTCGCCCGCTCACTGAGATCCTCGTCACACTGGAAGCTGACATTTGAACAGGTAAGGATTTGTATCAGGTGTCTGATGAGACGCACAGGTTTTCCTCCAGGGCTTGGCACACGAATCCTGTGGCAGTGGTGGTTTGTTCAACACTGATTGAAGGGGCTTTGGTTTTCCTTTGCATTAACTTTCATTTTAAAGAATGTTTCTCTGAAATCGTGCTTCTCTTAATTACTTGAGTTTGGAGGTCCCCCCACCTCTTGATTTTGGACTGCCGATGGAGGGCCTCTTGGCCTGACCCTAGCTCTGCCCTGCAGCACATCCCAAAGGGGAAGATGATAACCTGGCTAATAAGTGAAGGGGAGAGGGCAGCTCTCACTCCAAGCTCAAGGCCAAGGTTACCTTATAGGACAGAGAAGAACTGCCCCCAGGGGTTCCGGCACGGCAAAGCTTTCCTCCTCTTTCTCCCACAGAATGAGCAGCTAGCAGGCCAACGGGTAACCAACGACCCACCACGTTCTCTGGGCTGGGTTCCTGGGCGAATGCTGGGGACGCCTCCGCAAGGCTGTGAAGTCAATAAATGCACGCTGGAAGAATTAAGGCATGCACGCCTGCATGATTTGGTTCCCCCTGTCCCTGAGCGCCTCTCCCCAAAACCAGAGGGATGGGAAAGGACAAGCACTTATTCCGTGCAGATTCAAGGCTTTCTCAGATGACCCATTAATTTTTCTAGGAATGTTCTGATGCCCCTGGTCTGAGTCTAAGCGTCCAGGATTCAAAGACTGAAGCCAAACTGATTGGAGTCAACCCCACCAGCGTCTAAGCTGACTGTGTGACTCTGGGTAAGGGGCCTAAAATCTAGGAACTCAGTTTCCCCCAGGGAAAGGATAGTAATAGCATCTAATGGCAACCAAGGGGGTGGGGTGGGGCCTGTGTAGGGTCCAGGGCCTGCAGTCCAACTCCTGCCTCTGGTGACAAGGGCCTGGCTCTAAGGGCTGTCCCTCTCTCCCATCGCCACCACCTGGGGCAGAGCCCCCAAGGCCAGCCAATATCCCCCCCACCTCTAGCCCAGAAAAACCACTGGTGCGCCCTCCTAATTAGGCCCTCTGAGAAAGGCAGCTCTGGAATTCACCCTGAGGCCAGAAGATGCCCGAATGGGCACTGGGCAACGGGTGACAAATACCCGGAGGTGGTGAGCCGGTCAGGGCTCCACGGGCCTCCTCTCAGAGGCGACGGAAGTGATCACGAGCTGCCATCTGGGTCTCCGCAAAGGGAACTCGTTCGCCGCCGCCAGACCTTTCCGGTCTGGGCCACTCGACTCTCGCAGCCTCCGCGTGCTCCTCGGGGACACGCGGAAACCCCTCCTCCTGGACGCAAAGGGCAGGCGCTCCGTGGACACTGGCCCCCGCTAGGACCGGGCTGGCGCCCCGGCCCACCCGCGCCCTCACCTGGAGCTCGCGAGTCCTCGCCCCTGGGTGCGGGCCGTGGAGAGGCGGCGAGCTGCGAGCCAAGGCGGCCCGGGAGGCGCCAGCCCTCGGGGCTCCCGGAGCCGCGTCCTGCGCCCGAGAGCCGGAGGACCCCGGATCCCGCGAGCCGCGGAAGGGGAAGTGAGCGCGCCGCCCGCGAGCACCGCGCCGCCCCCGCCGCCGCCGCCGGAATGGTTCGCCCCGGACGTCCCGATTGGTCCCCCGTTTCCGTTCGAACGTCGCGCCGCTCGGGTTGCCTAGCGACGAGGTAGCGTCGCCCTCCCGACCAGGGAGCCGCGATGCGGCAGCCCCGCCCCTTGCCCGCCCGTCGCGCCGCACGTTCTTCCGGCGGTGGCGGTGGCCAGGGTGCTTAGCTCTGTCCTTTCCTCTTCCCTCCTCGCCTCCTCTTGCTCCGGGTCGCACCCCACCCCACCCCAGCCCCCCAAAGGAACCCCAGTCGGAGCCTCTGGGCTGTTTCCGGCCCGGACTTTGCTCTGTGCCCCAGGCAATTCACTTCAGCTGTGTAGTGAAGAATGGGTTCGTTTTCAACTGTGCGTTAATTTGTGCTTAGAAAGTGATCAACATGTGATCAGATTAATATAGCCCAGGGTTGGGCCCCCTGGCAAAAGAGTGGGACCTGTGGGAAAGGGACTGGTTAATAAATCCACCCTATGGGATAATAAGAGATGGCTTTACCAGGCGGCTTGGGAGGACAACTCCTTCCCTGCTCACCATAGGCCGCTGAGATCAAATAGTGCCTTTAATGATCCCCACTTTCTGATGAAGACTAGGAGGCGTGCATCTAAATATGGGGTCGAGAAAAGACTTTTCAAGGCAAAAGACATTTCCAGATGCAAGCAAAGGATGTATTCAATTTAAAACATGTTTCCTAACACTGTACAGCAAACATATTCTGTGCATAACTAAGATACCTATACATACCTATACATTCTGTGCATAACTAAGATAACATATGCATACATATATAATATGTAATAGCAGTTAATTTCTCCCTCCTGCTTTTGTGAAATTTCCAAATTCCCAACACTTAAAAATGCCAAGAAAAATAAAACACTTAAAAAAATAAAGGTTAGAATAAGTTGGGGTCACTTCTTTAACTGCTAGTGGTGGTGCCTTTGTTTTCTGGCTGGTGGCCTTCACCCTCATTGTATGGTCAATTGTTGAGCACCTATTGTATACACGCCTGGTGGAGGAGTGCAAGGGAGGAGTAATACATAAGGGAGTACCCAAAAAAACCTAGATTTTTTCCCCAAAGCTGTTTGTTTGTTTTTTTTTAAACAAAACCACCTATCAGCCTCAAAGTATTCTCCATTTCATTTAACATGTGTGTCAAATCTGTGATTCCATTCTTGGAAACATTTTTCAAACTCATCTGTTTGGATAGCTGACAGCACCTCCCTCGTTTTTTCCCTTCACCTCTTCTACGTCATTAAATAGCTGTCCTTCCATATCCCTCTTCATTTGCAGAAACAAAAAGAAGTCACACAGAGCTAAGTCAGGCGAGTAAAGTACCTGGGACAAGAGAAGCGTGCTGTTCTTTGCCAAGAACTGGCACTCTGAGATGGCTGCGTGAGCAGGTGTATTATCGTAGTGGCAACACCAGTCCCCCATCTGCCATAAATCAGGCATTTTGATCACAAAATGTTACCCTCTCTTTTCAGAGTCTCTCAATAGAAAGCTTGATTCACAGTCTGACCTACTGGAACAAACTCCAAATGCACTACGAGCTGACATTTTCATCTGTTCAGAGAGTTGACAGACATCCAGAACGAGGTTTGTCATCAATCAACATTTTACCTTTTTTGAAACAAGGAAACTGCGTGTACACTTGAGTTTTTCCCATAGTGCTGTCCTTGTAAGCTGTGTTCAATATCACAGCAGTTTCTGTGGCAAACAACATTTCATAGCCTCGCGCTGTTCTCTTAAATCAGCCATCACAAAACAACAGGTTTGAGCCAAACTGCTCTTATGGAAAAAAATTAACTGTGACCAGAGAGAACCTTCAACTCCATACTTACCTCCTGGGAAAAATGCATACTACGAAAGCTCTGCCCAGTGAAATTTTTTTCTATTTTATTTGGTGGAGTGGTGGGGGTAAGGGGGTTACCTTCTAGTATGTCAATAGCTGACAATCACTTTGAATTCCAGCTTGGACATTTTCCTAGGCTGGGTTCTACAGAGGAGCAAAACCAATAAAGCATACATAGGTATGAGAATTGGTCTGAAAATATTGTTACAAAATCATAGAAACTTTTATTAAACAAAAATATCAAAATGGTAGTCGCTCCTCTCTAAGGCCAGTGCCAGCTCTGGCTCACGGAGCTCCAGCTGAAGGAAAAGGGGGGTAAGTGAGGAGGTGTCCCTACCATGGCTCCTACAAAGCAAATCAACCGGTGCTAAAACACCCAGGAAGTGGCTAACTGAAAAAGCTGCTTGCAAGAGTGCTCCTTCTGCTGGAGGGGTGAAGAAACCACATCATTACAGGCCTGGTTCTGTGGCACCTCCTGAAATTAGACTTCTCACAAGGCCACCCAACTTCTGATTCGCAAACTTCCCTTCCAATGTCTGTGGGAGAAATCACTCAGGACTTCAAAAGCAGATCTGCAAGGCCATTGGTGCTTTGCAGGAGGGGTTCCAAGAATATACATCTTCTTTTAAATTAATAAATCTTTTTATTGGGGCTCATAAAGCCCAAGAATATACATCTTTACAGGAGCAGAGAGCCTCATCTCGCTCCAACAGAGGGGCTGGTGCCCTTGAAATGCTGACCTTGTGGTTGTCTAACACTTAGCTCACTCAGTCAGGAAGACTAGCAAGTTCCAAATCTGTGGGTCAGGCAACAGGCTGCTGGTTGCCATGCCAAGAACTGAAGTTCAGATGAAAAGGAATCGGGTGCATGATCCTAAAGGAGAGAGAGCTTGGTCAACGCATCCAGCCGCACCCTCAGGGAAACTCCCCTTACCTCAGATGCTTCGGTCGGGGTAACTCTTATAAGGGCAAGGTAGTCCTGCCTCATTACCTACCAGCTATATCCACTGCCTTTGAGTCAAGTCTGACTCACAAGGACCCTTTGGGACACAATCGTACTGCCTGGTTAGGGTTCCCACGGCTGTAAATCTTAATGGAGGAGACTGCCAGGACACTCTCCTGAGGAGTGGTTGGTGGGTTTAAGTTTCCCCTGAGTTTGCAGCTCAGCAGGCAATCACCACGCTACCAGGGCTTCTTACAACACATAAACCAAAAAACCAAACCCATGGCCATTCAATCAGTCCTTACTGATAGCAACGCTATGCGGGGTTTCCGAGACTGTTCATCAGCGGCTCTCCACCTTCCTCACGCCGCCACCCTTTCATGCAGTTCCTCATGTGGTGATCCCAACCATAACATGATGTTCGTTGCTACTTCACAACTGTCATTTTGCTACTGTTATGAATCAGGCAACCCCTGTGAAAGGGTCTTTTGACCCCTAAAGGGGTCACGACCCACAGGTTGAGAACCACTGCTGTACATCTTTACAGAAGTAGACAGCCTCGTCTTTCTCTCTTGGAGTGGTTGGTGGGTTTGAACCATTGACCTTGTGCCTAGTAGTCCAGGGTTTACTCAACAGCACTACAAGGGCTCCTTTAAAACATAAATGGGGACAATTACATCATAATCACCAAACTGAAGATAATTGCATCAGGTCACAAAAGGAGGCACACTTATATAATACTGGGAAGCATGACCCAGCCAGATTGGCACATAGGATTAACCATCAGAGGCAAACCAGAACAGACACGGTCATGAACAGGAAGTCTGGCTGTGTCTTGTTGAGCACCAGCTAAACATTGAGCGTAGCACTAACTGACCCCTGTGCTGGCCCCAGATGATCAGTTTGCCTTCACTGCAAAGGGAAGAAAGAGATCCTATTATTATTCCTACTTTATAGGTGAGAAAATTAAACTTGGTCCGAATCCAGAGGCAGTGACCTGAAGCCCTCTGTCACATTCCTTCGTAGATGTGCAAGACCTGTTCGGCAAATGGCGAGGGAAGCCCACGATGGGTCATGTGATCCTGTAAGCCGGACAAGAAAGCTATGCGGGGGCAGATCCAGGCTTTGTGGAGCCTGCTGCTATATACAGTCGATGGGGACTCTTTGAAAGCAACGATTATCAACTTACAAATACAAAATGCACACTATAGTGTATTCTTATTAGATTAAAAAAGAAAAAAACTCTGGCAATTCTCACAAACCTTACAAAGTCAGAAAAATAACATTATTTATCAATGACCTGTTTGGGCATGCTTCTGTAATTCTTTGTATGAACTAGCTTCTGGTTCTATATGTGCCTTTCCAGCCCCCACCCAAATATTTCTGGTTTCTGGAGCTGTAAAGTGATTCACATTGAGATATGATCTGTGACCTAGTCTCATCCTGTCCAATAACCATTCTAGAGGAAAAGGGATTCCTGGAAACCATTCTCCTACCAGGCCAGTTTGTAACAATTTAACTGTTCACAAAAATGACTACTAACAGGCCAGTTAGTAACAATTTATTCACAGAAGTGACTACTTACCAGGCCAGGTAGTAACAATTTAACTATTCACAAAAGTGACAAAAAGAAACATAAGTGGACCCTCTGCCACAGAGTCCACTGCAATGGAGAGTATGCCTTATAGATCAGGTGTTTGGGGGGGCGAGCTAGTGACACACTGGATTACATGTGGGGCTGCTAACCACAAGGTCAGTATATCCCTACACCTACTGTTCCTGAGGGGTTTAGCTGTCCTGAACTCCATGTGTCGAGAACTCTTATCTGTACCAATGTGTGTACTCTGGTCTAGCCAGATTTTTAAGGTAAACTTGGTCATGGTAGTGGGGAGAGGAAGCATTCAGGAACTAGAGGAATGATGTGTGTTTTGTTGGTGCCACACTGCACCCTCATTGAATCATCCCTTCCTTATAACCCTTCTGTGGGGGGATGTCCAATTTTCTATATATTGGAATTTGGGTCTTCACTCCAACATCCCTCTTTCACATCGATATAATTGTTTATTTTGGAAGCCCTCAGGAAAAGTAGTTGGAGTAACGATATCATGGGGGTAGGGAGGTTGGGGGAGGAGAAGAAAGGGGAAACCCATCACAAGGTTGGAATATATAGCCCACCCCAGGAGGACGAATAACAGAAATGTGAGTGAAGGGAGACAACGGACCGTGTAAGACACGAAATAACAATAATAATAGATAATTGGTCAAGGATTCACCAGGGTGGGAGGGAGGGGGAGGGAGGGAAAAAGAGAAGCTGACACCAAGGGCTCAAATAGTAGGAAAATGTTTGGAAAATGTTGATGGCAACATATGTACAAGTGGATGGCTATAAGATTTGTAAGCGCCTCCCAGTAAAATTATCATTAATAATAATAATTAATAATAAAGGTCAGTAGTTGGAAATCACCAGTCACTCTGGTGAAGAGTTAGTCTCAGAAGCCCACGAAGGCAGTTCTACCCCTTCCTATGGGGTCCCTAAAAGTCAGAATCACCTCCATGACCATGAGTTTGGCTTTTGGCTATTATAGAATGTTCTCCAATGCACTCCCGTAGAGTCAATTCCAACTACAGCAACCCTGACATAAGGTTCCGGATCCTGTAAATCTGTACGGGAACAGAGAGCATCATCTTTTGTCTAAAGAGCAACTGGTTGATTTGAACTGCTGTCCCTGCAGTTAACAGCCAAACATCTAAACTGCAGTCCCACCGAGGCTCCTTAACAACAGAAATACATCCCACTAAACCCAAACTAATAGGGCCCCATCTCAAGGTCCTCTTAACCAGAACCCCAAAGGCTCAAAGCCACCTGCCTATCATCTGAGACCAGGGGAAGGAGTTGTGGTAGTTACATACTCTGATGTCAACTTGAGCCGATGAAGAGTGAAGGGGTGGAGTTTAGCCTGTCAATCAGGTCGCAGCTTGGTGACCTCGTTTGGAGGCACTACGGAGATAAATAGCTCACTGCAGGCTAGACCCACTCTCTCTGCCTCACATTCTGTTGGCAAGCCACAAGAAACTATGCTGATGGCAGCCATAGTCCTGGAGCTGGAGGAGCCACATGGAGAGCCATGTCGGTGCTGAGATGCTTCCACAAGACTTTCCACCCACTGGCCTTTGATCTTCCTGCTTTCGGCATCATTCCATGTGCTGCGTGAGTCTGTGAAAGAATTTATGGACTAGTATCAGACATAAGGGCTAACAGCGGACTTGTGGGCGAATATCGAACTTATGAACTTGATCGGGACTGGGCCGGAGTGTTTTCCTAAAGCACATTTATTCTTGGATATTGTGTTAGTCCGGGTTGTCTGAGTCTGAAGAGGAATTTATAGACTGGTATCGGACACATGGGCTAATATTGGACACATTGCATTTGATCTGGACTGGGCTGGGATGTTTTCTCAATATACAATTACTCTTTGATATAGGCTCTTCCTTATATGCACATGAGCGTCTATGGATTTGTTTCTCTGGTCAACCTGGACTAACACAAAGCTGATGGTTTGCGCAGAGTGGGGTCCAGCAGATGTTGAGCTGTGAGCTCATGGCTAGTCCCTCCCAACCCGGGCCCTCCCCCCACCCCCCCCATCCCCGTTATTAAAACAGGAATCATAACTCTTGTGCTGTGGTCCAATTCTTCTCTGAGATGTTGTACAACTTGAATCAGGGGTTGGGAGATCTCTGAGATGCTTGGATAAAGGCCCAGCTGACCCTTGCCTCTTCAAAGCGTCCCTCTGTCCGGAATGACCTTAGGCCGACAGCAAGCACAGCAGCCAAGCAGAAGGCAAACACTGGAGGTTTATTTCCCAGACGAAGAGAGCGAAGCAAACCAAGGCTGAAGGAATGCTGTCCGGGTGCCGAGTTCTCCTAGGACTCCGGGCATCTTAGCACGCCAATCCCACATGGACGGAGTCTCCTTCAGGGATTTGCTCAGCACCAGGTGCCATTACAGAGTGCTTGAAAACATCCCAGGCCCTGCCCTCCGCCAACCAGGGTGGAAGATGCAGAACAAGGACAAGCTGTCGTTAACAGCACCCAGAGCTGAGGGAGCCTCCTGGCCTTCTCTTGACCCAGCACTTGTGGAACAAAAACAGCTGCCTGTTGACAGACGGGTGGCTCGTCCAGGGTGTGCGGCTTGTCCCTTCCAGAAGCCTGACCTTGGCAGTTTGCTCTCCGCTCAGCTCGAAACTGAGATGAAATCAGCCCTGGAAGTCACCTCTCTGTCACCTGTGCCCGCTCCGGCACTGGGCTCTGGTTTGTTCTGTTTCATTTAAAGGGAGCTCGGTGTGTTTGCTTACATCTGAACCTCCTTGGAAGGATTCACCAGAAACCTCAGCTCTCCTGGGACCCCCTACCTCTCTCACTGCCATAGACTGAATTGATGCTGATTCACAGCAACCCTACAGGACAGGGTGGAACTGCCCCTGTGAGTTTCTGAGAAATCCCCGCCTTTCTCCCACGGAGCAGCGGGTGGTTTTGAACTGCTGACCTTGCAGTTAGCAGCCCAATGCATAGCCACCATGCCACCAGGTCTCCTACCCATATCCTAGTTTGGGGGGGGGGGATAGTCATAAAGCATGCAGGAAGCCCAGGATGTCCACAGGCACGGGTGGGTTGGCACATGGGGCTGTGGGAGTTTGGGGAGACACCCAGCCCGGGGGAGGGTCTGTGAAGCTGCCTGAGTTGATCGCCGAATGTCTAGTGGGAACCCTCCCAGTGAGTCTAATCCTTGGTCCCCAGAGATACAGATGTCACCGGCCGGAGTGGCAGCCTGGGCACTAGAATTGGTAAAAGTCTCCAGGTACAAAGTGATCAAACCAAAACCTTGAGTCGGGGACACATTTAACTTGGGTTTAGTGGGGTGCATTTGTGTTGTTAAGATGGTGTTATGGCTTAGATATGGGGCTGCTAACTACAAGGTCAACAGTTCAAACCAACCTGTTGCTCCTTGGACAAGGAGGTTGATTGTTCTCATACAGAAGCCCTAGGTGGGAGTGCTATGAGTCAGAATCAATTCGGTCAGAGTACATTCTACAATTCTACAATAACCCCAAACCAAACCCACTGCCATCAAGTTGATGCCAACGTACAGCAGTGCTACAGGACAGGGTGGAACCACCCCTGTGGTTTCTGAGACGGCAGCTCTTTACAGGAGTCGAGAGCCTCATTCACCTCACCCCCCACCCACCCGAGTGACTGGTGGTTTCCCACCGCTGACCTTGTGATTTGTAGCCCCCTTTGCGATCAGAGCTCCTTGTGCTGTGTAATACTGCTGACAAATCATCAGAGTGTCGTAGCGTAACACAACAACACTCGTTGTTCCCTCTCCCAAACAAAGTTTCCATTGGACAAGGACTTGGGTAGGATTTGGCATGGACCTTCCATGAAGTCTTAGCTAAAGGCTTGACAGGGGTAGGCAATGCACATGGCTGACAAGCTGGTGTGACTTGGCACGTGGGTTTCTCCACAGGGCAGCTTGAGGGTCTCCATGACGTGGCAGCTGGCTTCCCTCTGAACTGGCAAAAGTGGGAGTGGCGATGAGTCCGATGGCCTAGGCTTGGAAGTCACCCCTTGGTAATTCCATCATATCCTATCAGCCAGTCTCAGGCCGGTCCAAGTCACGTCCACAAGTTCGATGCTAGTCCACAAGTCCCTCTTCAGACTCACATAGCTGCATGCCTGTGAGGCAGATGGTGAACCAGGAAGCCGAAAGATCACAGGCTGGTGGGCACACAGTGTCATGAATCCCAAGTCTGGGCGAACTGACAGCACTGGCAGCTCTTGGGGTCGGCAGCAGAGCTCCAGCAGAAGAGAAGGCGCAGGAGCAGAAACAGAGGCAGTCCCCAGCATCCCTCACTCTGACAACAGGCCACACCCCCAAGGAGGTGTCATCAAGCTACCACTCGATTGACAATGTTGCCTCCACCCCTAGCCAGGAGTCTGTCCTTAACACCATCCAACTACCACAGAGATCAAGGTTATCTCCTTGACGAACATCATCCACAAGCCACAGGGGCACTGGAGTTCTGCTCTTAGGATTGGATTCTATTCTAGGCAGAGGCAGAACAGCTGCCCAACTGTCAGACCCAACAGATGAGGGGAATGGAGTCCTCATGCCTTTGACCCGGACATGTGGGGGTGGTGTGGTAGCTACATAATCAGGTGTCAATTCGAGAGAATGGAGTCTAGTCTGTCAATCGGATCATGGCCAATGAGGCCTCTGTGTGGGTAGGGCCTTCTCCTGAGAATTCTGGGAAATACGGTATTCCTTCTTGTAGGCGGGAGACACTCTCTCTCTCTGCTCACTCCCTTGGAAATGCTCTACTGACAAGACACTGGTATGCTGATAGACCCTGTGCCCTGGGAGCAGGAGAAGCCACATGGACCTCCCCTGATGCAGCCCTGGGTGCTGGAGCAGCCACATGAGACCCCTGCCAGCGCCGAGATGCTTACGCCACTGGGTCCAAAGATTTGCTACCCCCTGGCCTGTGATCCTCCTGCATTTGGTGTCATTGCATGTGTTTCGTGAGTCTGAAGAGGATTTTGTAGATTGATATCATACATATGGGCTAATATTGGACTTGAGGACTTGGACTGGACTGGACTAGGATGCTTTCTTAATGTACAGTGACCCTTGATAAAAAACTCTCTTATACACATATGCGTGTGTATGGATTTGTTTCTCTAGTCTACCCAGACTAACACAGGGTATGTGTGCACAGTCTTGAGAGGCAGACGGAACAGGCAGCTTAGCCCAGAAGGGGCACTTAAGACCCCTTTCTCCTGACCCTGCTCTGTGCAATCCACCCCGCCCCCCACCCCCAGGACAGCATTGAATTGCAGCCTGTCCTCCCACCACCTCCTTGTTCCCTGAGGGGCCCACTGCCTGGCAGCTCACGACTCGCTCAACCAAGTCCTGCGGGAGCCAGAAGTCTGTGGGCAGTGTAGGTACTCCTGAAAACCAGCCACTGAGAGTCCCGTGGAACACAGTGCCCCTCATGGGCCACCAGCATGGGCCACCAGCAGTCAGAGGTGGTGTGGACAGCCCCCAGAGAGATGCTGGTGACCACATCAAAGATGACACCGGATCAACCGTGGAGGTACCTGACTCTGACTCCTCAAATCCTGGCAGAGAACAGACAAAACACACACACACACACACACACACACAGCCTGGGGCCAGCTGAGCTAGATGCCAGTTCAGAACAATAGCGGCTTTCAGCAAACTGTTCTGGGGGCAGGGAGGCTGGAAGGGGGAGGGCGAGCGGACCGGAGGAGGATCGGCCCAGCTGGACCTCCTCAGCTCTCCACTCCCCTCTCTCTCAACCTCCAGGAACAGGAACAAGCTTTGAAATGGAGCGCTCCGAAATGGTTACATCCTTAGAATTCCCTCATCGGAAAGCCCTGGACTCCCGCACCAGGTGTGTGGGTCCATGTGGGCTGCATGCAAGCCGGCATCTGTACTTCGGGTGGTACCAATGGCTGACCCAGCCCGGCCGCTAACCAAAGAGCTTGGCAGTCTGCGTCCATCTGGAGATACTTCGAAAGAAAGGCCTGGTGGTCTCCTGCCAAAGAATCAGCCTTTGAGAAACCATAGGGAGCACAGGTCTGGGCTCACCCCATAGGGTGGCCTTAAGTCGGAATCATCTCTGTGGCCACTGGGAAAATCAAACCCAGTTTTAGGCACAGCAGGGAGGAGGAGGTGGGTGCCAGTTTTTATGTATCGGCATCCGATAACTCTCAAGGGCAGCACTGCCCGCTAGTCTCCCGTGAGGATGTCAACACCCCGCACGTGTCCACCACGAGCCACTGGCCAGCTGGGGCTTTTGAAAACTTGAAATGAGGTAGGTTATTGTGCCAACCTGGTCGATCAACACATGTGGGGTTAATTGAAGGGCGGAGGGATAAATGGATCGGTGAGCCTTGCCTTCCTAGTTCTCATGTCTCTTGCTTTCTGATGGTCGGACCTGGGTGCAGCTGCCTTAGCCAGTTCCCTGCTTCAACTGACAAGGCTGACTTCCTGCAAGACATCCCTGAGGAGAAGTCACATGGACCTACCCTGATGCAGCCCTGGATGCTGGAGCAGCCGTGTGGAGACCCCTGCCAGCACTGGGATGCTTACAGGTTCACTGATTCGGCTTCCTCCTGCAGTTGGCATCATTGCATGTTTTGTGAGATGGAGGAGGACTTTGTGGATTGGTGTCGGACATGTGGGTCAATGTTGGACTTGTGGGCTTGGGCAGCACAGGGTTGGGATGTTTTCTGGATGTGCACTTACCCTTTACATACAACCCTCTCTTGCACAAATGAGTTTCGGTGATTTGTTTTCTCTAAAGCACCCAGACTCACACAGAAATGCGCATGCAGCTGGATAATGCAGCTTGACATTTTAGTTAACCTTCACGTGTCCACTTGGATTTTTGTTTTCTTTTCCTCAAATGTCATACAACCCAGTAGTTTGGATCTTATTGGGAAAGCCGCACAAGCATCACCGCATCGATTTAGAACATTGACTTGTCCTCATTGTTAGTGGCTCCTCATCCCCCCTAACCCCCAAAAAACACTCCCCTGCCATACCTCCAAGAAACCAGTCATCCAGTTACTGTTTCGATACCTATACCTATCTCCGATGTTTGTGTGTTCCTGTACAAGTGTGTACTTTAAAACAGTCACCCAGGCTACCGCATCAATTAGGAGTTTGAGTAGTGATGTAGTGATTACTCCCGTGGCTGCTAACCTCAAGGTCAGCGATTCGAAACCAGCAGCAACCCCTTGGGAGAAAGACAGAGCTTTCCACTCCCGTCAAGAGTGACAGTCTCGGAAACCCACAGGGGCAGTTCCACCCTGTCCTATAGGGTCGCAATGGGTGGGCACCTACTCAATGCCCATGAGTTTAGTTTGAGTTGTTGTGGTTAGGTACCATTTAGTGGGTTCCAACACAGTGACCCCAAGTACAAAAGAACACACCACTATGATAGTCACCGTGTCAATCTGTCTTGTTGGGTGTCTTCCTCTTTGTCAGTGCCCTGCTAGGGCAGGCCTCTCCTGACATCGTGTCTGTATCCAAAGTACAGAGACAGAGTCTCACCCGACATGAGGCTCTGCATCTTCCCCTGGAATTCTCTCCCCACACCAGGAAGAAGACTGGGAGTGCCGTTCCTCTGTCCTTGGCCGGGATCAGCTGGATGGCAGTGAGTTTGGTTTGTCCGTTCAGGATCTCCTCCCTGTACTTGCTCATTTTAACAGAGGAGACTTCAGACTTGGGGGTGGGGTGGAGTCTCTTTTTTTAATGCATTTTTAAGTGTAATTTGCACACAATAGAATTCATCAGTTGTCATTATCTAGTTCGGTGTGTGTGTGTGTGTGTGTGTGTGTGTTAGAGGTAATCTGTAGTCACCCAATTAGATAGTTTCCATCACCCCCCGAAAGTTCCCTCATTAACTTTTAAAACTTTTTCCTTTTTTCCTCATGAACTTAGGGTCAGCCCCCTCCCCTAAGCCCGTGGAAGTCATGACTTTCACTACGGTTCCCCCTCTTGCAGGATATCGCGCAAATGGGATCACACCTTTAATGTGGCTTTTCCCTTTGGCTTCGTTCATTCCCGACTATACTCAAATTCAGTAACATTGTTGTATTTCCAGTCCTTTATGCCCCCCCCCATATTTTTCTAATTATGGAAAATGATGCTGGCTTTGCATTTACAGAGAAGATATGAAATGGACGGTGCTTCTGATAGAAACGCTTGCATTGAGTCTATTTAGGGAGCGCTGGGGGTGTTGTTGAGAGGAAGACAGGACTTTCTACTCCCCTGAAGAGTCCGGGACCAGATAAACAAGTGGGCATCTAGCTCAGAAGCAACAAAGCCCATGTGGAAGAACACACCAGCCTGTGTGATCACAAGGTTCAGAAGGGATCAATTATCAGGCATCAAAAAACAAAAAAGCATATCATTGGGTGCACACCTCCATGATATGATTGCTGAGGACAAATGGGGGCATAAGCAAATGTGGTGAAGGAAGCTGATGGTGCCCGGTTATCAAAAGGTATAGTGTCTGGGGTCTTAAAGGCATAAAGGTAAACAAGCAGCCATCTAGCACAGAAGCAACAAAGCCCACATGGAAGAAGCACACCAGCCTGTGCGATCACGAGGTGTAGAAGGAATCAGGTATAAGGCATCGTCAGAACAAAATAATTTTTACCATAGTGAATGAAGGGGGAAGTTCAGAGTGGAGACCGAAAGCCCATTTGTCAGCCACTAGAGCTCCCCTTGCAGAGGGCTCTAGGGGAGGAGGTGAGTCAGTCAGGGTGCGATGTAGCACCGATGAAGAATACAGCTTTCCTCTAGTTCCTAAATGCTTCTCCCACACACACACACACTATCATGATCCAAATTCTCCCCTGCAAGTCTGGCTAGAGCAGAGGATGTACACTGGTGCAGATAGGAGCTGGAGGCACAGGGAATCCAGGGTGGATGATCCCTTCAGGACCAGGGGTGTGAAGGACGATACTGGGAGAGTAGAGGGAGAGTGGGTTGGAAAGAGGGAACCGACTACAAGGATCTACATGTGACCGCCTCCCTGGGGGATGGACAACAGAAAAGGGGGTGAAGGGAGACATCGGACAGGCAAGAAAAGACAAAATAATAATTTATAAATTATCAAGGGCTCATGAGGGAGGGGGAAGCGGGGAGGGAGGGGGAAAAAGGAGGACCTGATGCCAAGGGCTTAAGTGGAGAGCAAATGCTTTGAAAATTATGAGGACAATGAATGTACAGATGTGCTTTACACAATTGATGTATGTATGCATTGTGATAAGAGTTCTATGAGCCCCTAATAAAACATTTTTTTAAAAAAAGAGTCACCGACCATTTGGGAATCTCCCAGGTCTACCCTGTCCTATCGCACTGCTGTGAGTCGGCATTGACTTGGTGGCAATGGGTTTGATTTTCTGTCGTTTGGTGGCCTAGTAGGTTATGTGTTGGGCTGCTAACTGCAAGGTCGGCAGTTCAGAACCCACAAAAGAGGGACTTTCTACTCCCGTAGAGAGTTACAGTCTCAAAAGCCCAGGGGGGTAGAGTTTTCCTGTCCTACAGGGTCACCGAGAGTCAGACTCGACTACATGGCAGTGAGCTTGTCTTTGTCTGGTTTTGTGCTTATTTAGGTAAAGGAGAGTAAGTTCAGTTTTTGTTTGTTATGTTTTTTAAAGGAGAGGGATCTTAAGTCAAATACAGACCAGGTGGCTGATGGACATGGCCGCAACCATGACCGTGGGGCTCACATTACTCACATCCGAGGAAGCCCTCCAAGCCCCCTATATGTGATGGCTGGAGAGACTGAGGCCCTGAGAGGGAGGCGGGTCTCAGAGGCAGGAGGCCTTCTGTGCTACCCAGGACAGATGGCAGAGGCTGAGCACAGGGGCTTGGGACTCCCCTGGGAAGAGGGGGAAGACGCTGTCCACCCCCATGCTGCACAGCCCGTGGCGTCAAAGGTCACAGACTGGGCCTGGCATATGGGATTTCACAGAGAGAGGGGTTCTGGGAGTGGAGATCCTTTGTCCTCAGCTGGTGCAGAATCTTCTCAAAAGGAACTGGCCTTGCCCCTGTCCCCCAGCCCCCTCCCCAACCCCAGATGGCAGAGTCAGGAGGGAGTCGGGGCAGCGGGGAGCATAAGCCCTCACTGAAAGGAAAGGTCTTGGGCCTAGGGGCAAAATCTTTGTGGAAACTTAAGCAGCATGTCACCCTCCACCCACAAGGCTGTCGCAGGCCTTACCAGCTTTCAACTTGATCCCAGAGTTGTGTGCATATGCAAATCAGAGACAAATGAGGCTGCTGCAGCCTGGGGAGGCCTTACCTCCCTGTCTCTGGGCTAGGGCTCAGAGAAAGGCCCCATGGATAGGAGAAGCCCCCCGCCCCAAGCCCCCCGCCGCCACATCCTCAGCCTTCCTTGCCCCCCCCCCCCTCCCACACTCTATGCAGGGCTAGTACCCGGTGCTGCTCAGCCTTCAGGGCCAGCTGGGCTTTATCCCTGCATCAGCTTGTCCGTCCCCACCTGCAGACTGTCCCCTTCAGCTCCTCAGGGGCCCTGGGCCCCAGTGTGCTCCCTCCCTCTGCCCAGGGACAGGCAGGTACTCAGGAAGCCCCCCTGACCAGCTAGCTCCCTCTAGGGCTGTGGTGCTCAACCTTCCTGATGCCGCAACCTTTTAATACAGTTCCTCATGTGGTGGTGACCTCAAACACAAAATTATTTTCATTGCTACTTCATCACTGTCATTTTGCTACTGCTATGAATCGAGCGACCCCTGTGAGAGGGTCGTTCAACCCCAAAGGAGTCATTGCCCCCAGGTTGAGAACCGCTGCTCTAGGGCCTCGTGCTCTGCCTGGCTGGCTGCCCCAGGTCGAGGCCCAGCTGGTTCTTCCATCAGGCTGTGCACACCCCGCCTTTCCCTGAGGCTGGGGAAGCCCTCTTCCATGTTCCTTCTCCGGTCTCACTCTAATGCAGGTCACCTCCTCCGTGAGGCCAACGCTCTCCTCCACAGCCCCTGCTTGTCTGCTGCGCAGCACAGGTGCCTTCGGAATCACATCTTGCTTCCTTGGCTTTCCTCCCCACTCTCTTGCCCAACACAGCCGGATGCCGAGCGGGTGCTCTTGGAATGTTTCTGGCACTGAAGCAGGGGCTGGGGAGAGTGGACATACTCCCGAATGCCCTCTGCTGCCCACAGCCAGCTGGAGAGACTGAGAGGCCGACACAGTGACAGGTCTGAGTGGCCTGGCGGGTGATGGGGAGGTGGGCCATGGCAGGCTTCCAGGAAGAGGTGCTCTAAGACCCCAGGGTGAGCAGGAAGTCTCCAGAAAGAGGATGGATGAAGGGGCCAGCGGGAGGCTTGGGGGGAGGGTGGGGAGCCTGGTCACCAGGTCATGTGGGTCCTCCAAGTTCCAGAAGACAGCGGGGCCCAGGGCCTTAAGGAGGGTGGATGGGCCGGCGGGGGTGGGGGTGGGGGTGGAGACCGCAAACCTGCACAGGCAGTGCATTTCCTGTCACAAAGGGGCTCCCCAGCCACCCAAGTCCTGTCCACCCTCCCCAACGGCAGACAGACAGAAAGACAAAGGGCCCCAGGCAGGGAAGGGCCAGGCCCACAGCCCCTGACAGCTTGCCCAGATCACTGCCACCACCGCGTATTAGCATGACCTTCCAGGGGCGCTAGGCCCTCCCAGGGGACCTTGTGAAGCCCCAGGCAGCCCTCACCTGAAGGAGGGGCTATTCACCCGGCTCCCTGCCCCTCCCCGCTCCTGCAGAACAGCCCAAGGAAGCAATAAGGACCGCAAGATGGCGGCAACACCGCTGCCCTTTCTGCTTTGTCAATGTCATCACAGGGGGGCACAGTCTCTGCCGGGGTGGGACTTGTCTGTCTTCTTGGCAAATTCCCCCCAAAGCAAGATCTGGCTGGTGCGTGGAACCCGTTTTCACCAGAACCTGCTTTTGGGGAGACCAGGTCCCTCAGGGGAGTCAAGGGCGGGTGCTCAACTGCCAGATCTAACAGGTGGGTCATCCGAGCCCATCCCAAAGCACCGTGGAAGAAAGGAGTAGACAGCCCTACCTTGCTTCCCTGAGAGAGGCTGGCAGTTTCGAACTGCTGACCTTCTGGATCACCGCCCAGCGTGGAACCACCACAGCACAGGGGCCCTGCATTCGAGCTGGTATCGGACTCCCAGTAAGAAGAAACCGGACAGATGCGATGGGAAGCAGGGATCTTCTCTCCTAACCAAGCAGACCGACGAGCCCAGCCCTTAGCCGGCCCTCGAGTGGATGCTGACATCAAGGGGCCCGAGTAGAAAGAAAATGTTTAGAAAATGACAATGGCAGCATCCGTACGGGTTCACTTGATGTGATTGATGTAGGGGGTTGTCATGAAATCTGTAAGAGCCCCCAATAAAGAGAGAGAGGGCGAGAGAAATGAAGCAAATTTGGCAAACCAATCTCTCTTGTTCAGTCCCGGCGTTGGGTCTACAGCTCAGAGTGTTACTGTCTGCATTTTCTATGGCTTCAAGCCAGCCTAGTTCAGTAGGGGAGTGCATGCTGGTGGCAGAGTGGTTACATGTTGGGCTGCTCACCGCAAGGTCAGCAGTTTGAAACTACCAGCTCCTCCTCTGGAAGAAGACGAGGCTTTCTATTTCTGTAAAGAGCTACCGTCTCAGAAACCCACAGTTCTACAATGCTCTGTAGGGCCACTCCGAGTCGGAATCAACAAGGTGGCCATGAGTTTTCTGAGAGAGCCGATTTGAAGGAGACCATTAAGAAAGCCATCACTGTGGCAGTTCCTGAACATGGTCCCGAGTGGCACGGGACGAGAATGAAAGAGGAATGAACGAGCTAGAAGACAGGCCGTCCTGGGCTGGGACAGGCAGGCCTGCATGCGAGGGACTGGTAGAGGTGGTGGGGTGGGGCTGTGTATCCTTTGCACCCCTGCCTGGGGCTCCTCCCCTAGGACACCCTGATTCTCCTCACCCCAACCCTGGCATCCAATGCTCTGGGGGCCCCGAGGGCCCCACAGAGGGCAGACCCCTTTTCCAGTACATCTGCCCTCAGATTTGGGGCTTGGTCAGCCTCTTGGACAACTGGATTCTGAGAGGTCCTGCCACTCTGCCAATGTCAGGGGCGGGGGTGGAAGCAGGTGGTCAGACCCTTCCTGCCAGCCCACTTCACACACCTCTGGGCTCCCCTGGGGGACCCAGACCTAGACATTGGTGTTGGTGCTGGCCACCCCAGTGGACATTCAGGACAACAGAGGCTCACGCCCAACCGGGCCCTGTCTCCTAAGGATGCTGACTCACAAGTAAACTGCGAGCAGAGAAGTAGAGCGAAGCCCCAGGCACAGAGAGAGTCAGAAGCCAGGGTCACAGCAGATGGGAAGGGGTCAAAGAAAAGAAACCAGAAATCCATGGTTGTCCAGCTAATTCTGAGTCGTGACCCCATAGGATAGGGTAGGGGCAGGGAACGGCATAAACAAGGGAGCATCTGACACCGCACCCCAGCGTTAGGAAGCCGGAGAGTGCAGTGAGGACACCGGGACAGGGCTGGGGCCTTCTCTTAGGGGTGTAAGGGACTGTCCAGGGAAATGGAGGTCTGGAGTCAAGATCGAGCTTGCGTCAGGAGGGGAAGGATGAGGAGGTGTGTGTGGGAGGCATGGAGGGCAGGGGTCAGGTTCACACCAGGTCCGGCAGGTTCTGCTGAGGAGCCGGGGAGGGTTCTACGCAGAGGAGGTAGACCAGAATGTGGTTTGGCTGCATCTTTCTGGGTTCAGAGTGCAGGGGCCAGGGAGGAGACCATGGTAACAGGCCAGGCGGGACATGACAACGCCTGGGTGGGGGCCCCAAACCCAACTGCAGAGTATCTAGCCAGATGAAGCCGCTGGCAGATCCCCACCAACCACAGGTAAGGGCCTCAGTTTACCATCAGCTGGAAATAACTGCCATAGTACTGACACTGGATCGAACTGGATACTCGGTCAGTTGACCTCCCTCTAGATCCAACCTGAGGTTCTTCTAGATGCCAATATTTCTTGCTTATTAAAAAAGAAAAAAAATAAGTTCTTCCCCGGCCTTTTAAATATGCATTTAAATATTTGTTTTCCTTCTTCCTCACTATTTATATTTTTATCTTTGTCTTATTGTTATTGTATCCCTACCACTTAATTTTGTTTCTGTTTTTTTATTGTTTCTGCTGAGTTTCCAGTTTGGGAAGCACAGAAGGAGCGGATGCATAGGGATAAGGACTGACGGAAGGGTTGTCAGGGGAGGAAGAGGTGGGAAACGGGGGTGGTGGTGGTGGAGGCGAGGCAAACAATGTATGTGGGAGGAGACGCTAAAACTGAGGGAGATTACACAACTCATGTTAAAAGTGGTTTAACCACGGGGTTAAAAAAAGTATTCTATCCCATGTCCCCCCGGAACTGTCGTTCCCGTTGTCTTTCCTCCAGGAGGTGGGGGGCAAGGAAGTGGTGTTAACAAACCCAGGGATAAGGGAACAACAAGGGATCCAAATTGGTGGTGAGGTGGGTGTGGCAAGGCCGGTAGGGAATGATCAAGGGTAAGGTAACATAACGAAGAGGTATAGCTATAACCCAGGTGGGGACTGAGCATGATAGTGGGACAGGAGGAAAGTCAAGGAAAATAGAGGAAAAAGCTAGGAGGCAAAGGGCATTTATAGAGGTCTAGACAAAGACATGTACATATGCAAATATATATATGAGGGTGGAGAAATAGATCTACGTGCCTATATTTATAGGTTTAGTATTAAGGTGGCGGAAGGACCTTGGGCCTCTACTCAAGCACTCCCTCAATGCATGAATACTTTCTTCTATTAAATTGGCATTCTATGATGCTCACCCTCCCAACACAACCCCTGAAGCCAAAGCGGGTGAACAAGCAAATGTGGTAAAGAAAGCTGCTGGTGCCCCGCTATCAAAAGATATAGCATCTGGGGTCTTAAAGGCTTGAAGGTAAACAAGCAGCCATCTAGCTCAGAAGCAACAAAGCCCACATGGAAGAAGCACACCAGCCTGTGCGATCACAAGGTGTTGATGGGATCAGGTATAAGGCATCATCAGAAAAAAAAATCTTACCATAGCGAATGAAGTGGGAAGTGCAGAGTGGAGAACCAAAGCCCATTTGTCGGCCACTGGAGATCCCCTTGCAGAAGGGTCTAGGGGAGGAGATGAGTCAGTCAGGGTGTGATGTAGCACCAATGAAGAATACAGCTTTCTTCCAGTTCCTAAATGCTTCCTCCCACCCAATATCATGATCTGAATTCTACCTTGCAAGTCTGGCTAGACGAGTGGATGTACACTAGTGCAGATAGGAGCTGGAAGCACAGGGAATCCAGGGTGGATGATACCTTCAGGACCAGGAGTGTGAGGGGAGATACTGGGAGGGTAGAGGGTGAGTGGTTTGGAAAGAGGGAACTGATTACAAGGATCTACATGTGACCTCCTCCCTGGGGGATGGACAACAGAAAAGGGGGTGAAGGGAGATGCTGGACAGGACAAGATATGACAAAATAATAATTTATTATTATTATCAAAGGCTCATGAGGGATGGGGCTGCGGAGAGGGAGGGGGAAAAAAGAGGACCTGATGCCAAGGGCTTAAGTAGAGAGCAAATGTTTTGAGAATATTGAGGGCAATGAATGTACAGATGCGCTTTACACAATTGATGTATGTATGGATTGTGATAAGAGTTGTATGAGTCCCTAATAAAATGTTTTTTAAGTGTTCTAAAATTGATTGTGGTAATGATTGTACAGCTCTTCTTGATATGACTGAACTATTAAATTGTGTGATGTGTGGATTAAGTGCCAATAATACTGTTTTTAAAAATGCTGGGTGAGTTGAGTGGGTGAGAGCTGTGAGGCGTCGGACTCTGATCTGCTTGTAGGAAGAGCCGACAAGATTTGCTGAGGCATCGGATCGCTCTAGAAAGGAGTGGAGAGGCGTTAGCAGCATCCTTTGGGGATGACGCTCCCCGTGTCCTGGCTACGGAAGAAGAAAGAACAAATAAGCAACAAAGGAAGGGACTCCTATCAGAGCAGCATCTCTCTTCAGAGTGCTTTTCCCCTCCAAGCCTGACCAATGGTGCCCTCTAGTGTCCAATTGTTAGAACTGCAGGTCATCGAGTTATTCCGACTCCCGAGGAACCTGCCTACAATGTAACTGTGTGTGAGCCTATTGTTGCATCCACTGTGTCAACTCATCTCCGCGAAGGTCTTCCTCTTCTTAGCTGTCACCCCCCCATATTAAAAAACAAACCAACCCACTGGCATCCAGGCACTTCCTGCTCATGGCAACCCTATAGACGAAAGAACTCCAAACAGGATATACCCCAAAGGAAAATCACTACAACATATTGTGGTCAAATTCCCCAATATCAGAGAAAAGGCAAGAATCCTGAGAACAGCGTGGGAAACAGAGGGAAAGTGACTACAAAGGGATCTGAACGTTAGTCATTATTTCAGTGTTCCAGCAGAAACCATGCAGGTAAGAGCGCAATTGAATGCCAGCTATAAAACGCTGATGTTTTGGTTTAATTTCTAACCAAGAATCTTATATCCTGAAAAAGTATCCAATAAATGTGAGGGGGAATTAGGGCATTTCCAGATAAGGAGAAATTAAATACATTTCTAAATCAAGATCAAACTTTTAAAAATTTACTAAAGGGAGTACTTGGATAGAGAATTAATAACAGCAGCAGTCCTGAACCAAGATCAAGATACAAGATACTACACCACCCAGAAAGCAATACTCAAAGTAAAACAAGTGTACCCAGTTGAATATAGGGAGCCAGGGATACCGTTGTACAGTGAAGACAATTACAAAATAATGGATGAATTTACATAGAGACAAAGATTCTGATGGAGAGGAGTTATGTATTCACAGGAGAGAACAGACCATCTTAAATTTTAGAATAAATTAATGAGTAGCAAGGCAAACTCAAAGAAAATTAAAACTCTCATCAAAATAAAAAAGGGGAAAATCACAAAAGTCTGGTAAACAGTATTGTAACAGCACAGGAGGAGAAAAAAATGACAAGAACGCCTAAAAGCAACATGAGCTCAAGACAGAAAATGACAATGAAAAAAGACACTCACACCACACAAACACACACCAAAGAAAATGCCACAAAAAGTGACAGCAATAAATCCCTACCTACCGATAATGACGCTCACTGTAAATGGATTAAATGCACCTGTCATGAGGGTGAGAGAAACACAATGAACAAGAAAACAGGACCCACCAATACGTTGCTTACAAGAAACACACTTGATACACAAAGATAGCAATAGACTAAAAATCTAGAGATGTAATAGAGCAGTGGTTCTCAACCTTCCTAATGCCTCAACCCTTTAATATAGTTCCTCATGTTGTGGTGACCCTCCAACCATAACGTTATTTTCGTTGCTACTTCATCACTGTAATTTGCTACTGTGATGAATCGGGCGACCTCTGTGGGAGGGTGATTCAACCTCCAAAGGGGTCACGACCCACAGGTTGAGAACCGCTGTACTAGAGTATGTCACACCAATGACAGTTTTTGAAAGCAGAAATGCAATATTAACCTCAGATAAAGTGGACTTCAAGGACATGTTTATCATGAGAGACCCAAAAGGACATTACATGATGATCAAAGGGATACCTCATCAGGAAAACATAGCAATAAACATTTATACACTGAAAGGCCACCAAAAATGCATTTATCAAATGCTTGTAGAGTTGATGAAAGAGACAATTTGGCAATCATGGTAGGAGACTTCAATACACCACTCTCAAGGAAAGGCAAAACAAATGGAAAGAAGCTCAATAAACAGACTGAACTAAATACGATTAATCAATCGCCTTGGCCTCTTAGACATATGCAGAATAGCACTCCACCCAACTCCCGCCCCCTCCAAATCCCCAGGTAACCGTCAATCCTGTTTCTGCCCTCGTACTTCCGCCCATCCCAGTTTCCCCACACAGATAACTAACTACACAAGACCAGGGCACACCCCAAACGAGGCGTCATCAGCAATGACCACAAAGAAATCATAGTGACCTCCATCTACAAGGCAGCAGAGATGATTCCAAGTGTAGAATCAATTCACCTTGGGGGCACCGGGAGGTCAGATGACAAGATGTCACAGTCCAGTCTAAGGGTCGTTGCTAAAATCCAGTTGACGACGCTCACCATCTGACTTGGGGGCTATTGACGTTCCTAGTCTAGGTGCACTGGGGATTCACCAGGGACTCATCCCGTGTAGTCATTTTGTGCAAATGGATTTTAGGCTACCTCTATCACCCATAGCTTTCCACGACCCAGGCGTTTAGGATTTGGGTAGGACACCATTCCTCTTACAGGTTTAGATCTTGTTATTAGCTATCTTTGGATCACACAGGCTAGTGTCTCTCTTCTGTGTGGACTTGGTTAATTCCTCGCTTCGATGGCTGCTTGTTCTGAGACCAGCCCCTAAGCTCACAGACACTATGATTCATGGTAGCTGGGCACCATCTGGTTTCTTCACCACACTTTGCTAAGATACCCATGTCTTCATCTGAGCAAGAACCAGGCCGTGTCATAAGAATGAACTGTTCTTATATTAGGGCTACTATCAAGTGTCAGCTCAAAATCCATTTTTGTAACTGTTGTTTCCACCAGTCCCCAGTTCCTTTTCAGAGACACCATTGCCATTTAGGGCGATCGCTGTCAGGGTCCCGCGGTATCTTGTTCTGTTGTCTTCGGGTCCCAAAGAATCAGAACTGACCTGGCAACATTGCTATCTTACACCACAAACCATCCCCCTGGGGTCTGAAGCAACTCCCTCGAGAATAACATTTTGGCCAATGATGTAGCACTGCTGAGCAGATACTTTTGTACACGTGTAGGACTTAGGTGGGTGACTGGGTACTAGTCACACATGCCGTCATAACGTCAGTGACCCTCACTTACAGGAGGAAAACCCTGTCTGCTAAACTAACCTTTACCATGTAAAGACAGGGAACGGGGAAAAGCTAGTATATGCTGGTCCTGAGGGCCCCCTCCTAGGGTACCCTCCGAGGAATAGGCCCCAACCCACCCACAGTTCATTGTACACTCTTTCCTGAACCTCGGGATAGCGATGGTCTGCTTCATCTTCCATTCGGGCTTGTCAGCTTGAAGTTCAAGGGATCATTTCCATTCCTTGATCCTGACATGCGTGAGTTTAAGGCAAAGCCCAGTTTTCTCAGTGGAGTTTCCTATTTGAGTCTTTCTGGGGTGGCCTGTGTGTGGGGGGGTGTCTCAGCAGCACAGAGTCCAATGTCAGAGTAGTCCATTGTATTATACAGGGTTCTCTAGAGATATAAAACCAGGACACTTATGAGTATAGATATGAATATGGATATATAGCATGAAGGAATATAACAGCTAATTAGTCCACACAGCAGTAGAGGGCTCAGTTCAACTCACTTCTCTAGGACAGTCAATATACTGGAAGTCCTTCAACTCTCGAGGGCTGCTGTGTCCAAGGTCAAGGAAGCAAACAGCCGAGTCTCCCCTCGAGCAATGCAGGCAGTCCAGCACAGGCAGCAAAAAGCAGGTCACCAGCAGTCAGCAGCTCAGGAACTTAGCGAAGCAGGTCCGGATGGGATATCAAACTCAAGCAATGCAAGATGACAGGGTCCACCAGCCTCAAGGTCACGTGATGTACACACCAGCATTGTGCTGAAGCAGGTCTCGAAGGAACCTCAGGCTCTAGCTACACGATCCACAGGTTGGTTGCCCCACAGGTAGTGTAGCTCACAAGTTCAGGCAGAGAACTAGCTAAAGTAGCCACATGCTGGTCTGATCACTTGCCAAGCCATTTATCTCTTTGCCCTCCAATCAAACTTTATTAATCCCACACGTTCCTATTGGCCAGGTTGGCACCATAAACCTACTTAATACGGTCATGGTGCATTGTCTGTGTCACCAAGAGTTGTTCAGGGACTGGGTCTTAAGGGTCCAGTTAAGAATAAAAAACCATATGTATTTTCCCTTTGGGATTTTCACAAGCAGAGTTAAGGATTCTCCCCAGTGTCTGGGTGTCCCACTCAGCCCATCCACCACCCAAAGTCCATTTTCACACACACACACACACACACACATACACACACACACACACACCTCCACTTGATCTGATCTCTCAGTGAAGTTCACGGATCACTCTTATAGAAATGTCTATTTTATGGGTGACTGGGAAAGAGTGCCATATGTGTGTGTGGGGGTGCTAATTGGTCATCTCCTCTTTCCCTAACTTGGGACACTGACCCCATCTGTAGTGAGGCTTCCTCTCTTGAGGTAGAGCAGGAGCCCTGGTGGTGTAGTGGGTCACATGCTGGGCTGTTAACCTCAAGGTCAGCTCTTCAAAATCATCTGCTGTGAAGGAGAAAGTGGCGGTGTCTGCTCCTGTAGAGAGTTACATTCTTTACATATCGCACAGTTCCAGGGCAGAGGACCAGGTACTCTGGCAAGAAAGAACCAGACAAAATACATGGATACAAACATCATCAAACAAGAAAAAGGAACAAAACAACTAAAAAGACACAGATAGCAACTGTGCAGAAAGACATCCCCCACCCCCCACTCCCAATACACCTTTATGACCCACAGAGGGGCAGGGAAGAGAAAAGATGGTAAGGGGGAACAGGGCACTCATCCACCCAAGGGGAGGGTATGGTTTATGTCTTCATAGGAAAGAGAGAGAGAGAGTAGACCTCATTCCGAGGTGCCAACCTTGAGGGCGACGTCCCTGCTCAGAGCAGCTCGCCCACAGAGAGGACTGCAGGGCTGGCCCTAGCTTGAGACAGGATGCCCCCTCCCCCAGATGACAGCTCTACAGAGGACAGCCCGGAAGGCACAGTTTGGGGGATGCAGCGGTCTGACCAGACCACATGGGAGCAGACCCAGAGGGGAGTGCAACAGACCGGCCCTGGGAGCAAAGCCATGAAGTCCCTAAGGAATCTCAATGGCAGGCATCTGATTCAGGGTGGAGGCAAGCACTTGGCACCTCATCTGAACTGGTTGGAGGTTATTCACAAGGGGGCACACTGAAAGATAAAGGTATGACAAGGTGTGGGAGGGGCATGATACCACTCCAGCCTTGACTGCAGGAAAGCCATGGGGTCTTGTAGAAGGTGCACCCTCGGACATGAACACTGAGGGCTGTTAGGTGCATGGGTCCTTGGAGATGGATCCCTAAAAGAAAGGGGGAGTGGACCGATGGATTCTATCAGGGCCTGCTCACTATTGAATAGAGGGACACTCATCTACTCCGGGGCAGGCCAACAGTCAGACTTGGAACTATTTGCATGGGCTCTTATTTGATTTTATTGTTTTATTCTTTCTCTTTGGGTGTCTAGCTATCTGATAGGCAAGATAAACACTCCCAAGGAGACAGCACTTGGAACAAAGGTTGAGTGGGGGTGGGGATCATGTGAGAAGAGAAGGCAGGGGGAGGGGAGCGATGAGCCCTTGACAGGGACAGAGGAATAGCAAGGGATCTAAAAGTGATGGTGTGGAGGGGATGATGTTCCTGGTCCTGTCTGGCCAATAGAAATGTATCCAAAAGGAATTGCTGAGAGGTGAATGATAGGTGAACATGATAGTGGGGCAGGAGGAAAGGAAAAAGAAAATGGAAAGAATAAGAAAGTAAAATTTATATATAGGTATATAGATGTGTACATAATAAATATATAAAGATAGGTATATTTGTCTATGTGTGTTTATATATGTAAACACATCAAGAAGCAGATGGACTTTGGGCCTCTACTTTAATCTGACCTCAGTACAAGAAAGGTTTGTTCTGATAACATGGCACTGTATGATGCTCACCTTCCCGACCCGATCACTGAAGACAAAGCCGGTGCATAAGCAAATGTGGTGGAGAAAGCTGATGGTGTCTGGCCATCAAAAGATATAGCGACTGGGGTCTTAAAGGTTTGAAAGTAAACAAGTGGCCATCTAGCTGAGAAACAACAAAGCCCACATGGAAGAAGCACACCAGCCTGTGTGATCATGAGGTGTCGATGGAAATAGGTATCAGAAGTTCAAAATCAAGCAACCAAATTGACGTGAAGGAGCATAGGCAACGTGGAGACCCCCAAGCCACCCATAAGACAGTTGGAAAGTCCCTCACAGAAGGGCCACGTGGAAGGGACGATATATTCAGAGTGCATTATAGCACTGTCAAAAAGCATGACTGTACCCCAGTTCTTTAGTATTTCCTCCCCCAGCGATTATGGTCTTAGTTTTACCTCATTAGTCCTGTTAGACCTTCGCATGTTCATTTGTAAAATTAAGACCATTCAGTGCATGAAATCCAAGATAGATAAACCCTTCAGAGATAGTAATGGGAGTAATGATTCCATGAGGGTACAGGGAGGGGGTGGGGGAAGGCAGGGGGCAGGGGAACTGATAGCAACAATAACCATATAACCCCAGGGGGACCAGTAAGAAAATGGTAGGTGAAGGGATGCATCGGCTGGTGTAGGATACAGAGGGTGTAGGTGGGGGAGATAACAATAATAATAAGAATAGTTAATATAATGAAAAGGGCTCGTGGGGGGAGAGTGGGGGAGGGAGGGGATAAAGGAGAGCTGATATCAAAGAGTGCAAGAAGAAAGAAAATGTTCTGAAACTGATGTGGACAGCAATCGTGCTTGGTCTAATTGAACAACGGTGTAATCATGCTTGGTCTAATTGAACAATGGATTGTTACAGTATCTGGAAGAGCTCCCGATAAAATGGGGGTGGTGGGGAGAGTTACATTCTGTTCAACACACAGGGGCAGTTCTACCCTGCCCTATAAGGTGGCTGTGCGCCAGCGTCGACTTGACGGCAGTGAGTCAAGGAGAGGGTGGTCTATATTTTATGAGCGCTGGGTATGGCTCCTCTGAGAAACTGCTGCGGTGCCTTCAGACCCTACTCCATTCCTTCATCCATCTAGAACCCCACGGTGTAGACCTTCCTGTGGGAACCCTAAGGCCTGGGCCAGGAACCGCTCTTCTCTACCTGGAGACACTCCCTTCCTTCAGGATGAGGAGGAGATGGTGGCCGGCCCAGAGTCGGCATGTCTGAAAGCGCACTGTGTGATATGTGTGAGGGATCATCTGCCCCTACGGCTGCTTTTTAAAATTTTTTTTAAGGTAACTAAGTGGTCTCTCAAGTATAGTCTCTCTGCTAAGAACTGATCCTACAGGGAACCTGCGCTTTGGTAAATGACGGGTCAGCAGGATGTTTACTGCAACAAAAAACCTCCATGATATCAGAAAATATTCACCCACCCATGGGGCTGGGGACATTAACCCCATCAGGTAATGAGACCCACCCAGCTGTAAGAAAGAGACCCTGCTGCCCCCAAGCCAATCTCTGATCTAACCCCAAATGCTGGTCTTTTCTCCTTCCACGCCAGCTAGGCCTTATCACTCCCCTGCCGGAGACTCTCCCTGAAAGTGGCTACTGGCTCCCTTAGCCACCTGCTTTACCAGCCTTCCTCTGCCATGAGACCAGATGAACTGGATGGTGCCCAGCTGCTACTACTGAACCATCATAGGAGATTCTATAGAAAACCGTCCAACCCCAGTCTGAGCAATAAGACAAGAAAAAAGAAACAAAAAGCATCCAATGAGAAAGGAAATGCTAAAATGATCTCTATTCACAGATGATATGATCTTGTATGTAGAAAAATTAGAAAGAAGCTGCTAAGGTGGACATTGCTAAGGAGTACTCATGTACTCCCTCAATGCAAAAACACTTTGTTCTATTAAACTGGCATTCCATGATGCTCACCTTCCCAGCATGTACTCCCTCAATGCAAAAACACTTTGTTCTATTAAACTGGCATTCCATGATGCTCACCTTCCCAGCATGATCGCCGAAGACAAAGCAGGTGCATAAGCAAAGTGAAGAAAACTGATGGTGCCCAGTTATCAAAAGCTATAGCATCTGGGGTCTAAAAGACTTGAAGATAAACAAGAAGCCTGAGAAGCAACAAAAACCACATAGAAGCACACCAGCCTGTGTGATCATGAGCTGTTGATAGGATCAGGTATTAAAGAACAAAAACATCATATCATTGTGAATGAGGGAAGTACAGAGTGGAAACCCACAGCCCATCTGTAGGCAACTGGACATCTGCTTACAGAAGGGTGACAGAGAGGAGACGAGTCAGTCAGGGTGCAGTGTAGCAACGATGAAACATACAATTTTCCTCTAGTTCTTTAATGCTTCCTCCCCCAACTATCATGATCCCAATTCTACATTACAAATCCGGCTAGACCGCAGCATGTACATGAGTACAGATAAGAGCTGGAAACACAGGGAATCCAGGACAGATAAACCCCTCAGGACCAACAGTAAGAGTATAGATACCAGGAGGGGGAGGGGGAGGTGCAGGAGAAAGGGGGGAACCAATCGCAATGATCTACATATAACCCCCTCCCTGGGGGATGGACAACAGAAAAGTGGGTGAAGGGAGACAGTGTAAGATGTGACAAAATAATAATAATTTATAAATTATCAAGAGTTCACGAGGGAGGGAGGATGGAGGAGGGATGGGGGAAAATGAGGAGCTGATACCAAGGACTCAAGCAGAAAGCAAATGTTTTGAGAATGATGATGGCAACAAATGCACAAATGTGCTTAACACATGGATGGATGTATAGATTGTGATGCGTTGTATGAGCCCCCAATAAAATGATTTTTTAAGGGATCTGCTAAAAGCTTCTAAAACTGATAGGGGATATGAGCAAAACTGCAAGATACCAGGTCAACACCTAAGGATCAGTTGGGTTTTTGACACCAGCAATGAGAGCTCCGAGGAGGAGACTAAGAAAAGCAACTCCATGTGCACTATCATCTGAGAGAACGCCGCCTCCAGGAATACACTTGGCAGGGACGTGAATGACTCACACAATGAAAATGATCCGACGTGGTGGTAAGCAACCCAAGATGGCCTACCTAATCGATGGAAACAGGTCCCAAGCTCATGGGGCAGAAAGCCTAACATAGTCAAGATGCCAAACTTCCGAGGCTCTGCACGGCAACCCTGATCAAAAGGACAGCAGCGTTCTTTATAGAAATGCAACACAGAATCCTTAATCTTATATGGAAAGACCAGAGACCCTGAACAACCAAAGTCATTTTGAAGAACAACAACATCCAAAACTTCACACCCCTTGTGTTCAAAACATATTACACAGCTACCGTAACCCAGACAAGCTGGGGACAGTGGAATGACAAGCACCCACATATACGGAAATGCCAGAAAAGAACCCAAACATCTATGATCAATTGATTTTTTTTTTTTTAACCAGGGAAGGCAACATCCATTCAATGGAGGAGAAGCAGTCTCTTCACCGAATGGTGCTGGCAAATCTGGATTTCCACGTGTAGAAAGGCGAAGTGAGATCTAAATCGCGTATCATCCATTCAAAGTGGATCAAAGGTCTAAATAGTAAATCAAAAACCATAGCATCTTTGGAGAAAAGTATAGGAGGAAAGCTTTCGGTCTTCCCGCCCCATCGATGATAGATTATCAAGCTCAATGATGCACAAACAACAGAAAACAAAATAGCTTATTGGGACCTCAGGACAGTCAGATGTTTTTGTTCATCCAAAGACTATTGTTTTAGAAAGTAACAAGATAATCGATAGACTGGTGAGAAAATCTTCAGGACCAACACAGTGAATACCAACACTAGACCAGACTCAAATTGATTCCAACTCTTACAACCCTACAGGAGAGCCTAGAACTGCCCCTGTGGGTTCCAGAGACGGTACCTCTTTACCGGGGGAGAAAGCCTCAGCTGGTCATTTGGAACGGTTGGCTTGGTGATTGGCAGTCCAATGCTAACCCCTATGTTACCAGGGCTCCTAATACAGGCAGGCCCGAAGGTTCTAGGACCCCCCTCAGGGTCAAACAACCCTTTCACAGGGGTCACCTAAGACTATCAAAAAACACATATTCCCAATGGTTTTAGGAACCAAGACACTGCTCCTCTATCGGTCTCCAAGCAGGTCCGCCCACATGCAGATACGCCCACCTACGAGTGCGGCGTGAAGACTGTGACCCATATTCCACCATGCTTCAAGACAAAATTTCATTGATTTGTCATTAGAAATGAAGATTTTACAATATATAATTAATTACCTATTGCTTTTGTGATTCATCATTATGCTTTAATTATGTTCCATTTGTAACAATGAAAATACATCCCGCATATCAGATATTTACATGATGATTCATAACAGTAGGAAAATGACAGTGATGAAGTAGCAACGAAAATAATTTTATGATTGTGGGTCACCCCAACATGAGGAACTGTGTTAAAGGGTTGAGGCAGTAGGAAGGTGCAGAACCACTGCGCTAGGGTCTAAACTACACTCTGATTCACGATGGCTCTAGAGGACAGAGTTGAACCGCCCCTCCAGGGGACCTGGTCATCATGGACCCAGCCTCACACATGTTAGGTCCCTCAGAGTTTAGTCTCCCCTGATGAGGGAGGGTCATGGGCCCACAGTGACCGCTGATCCGAACTCCCAGAAATGCCCTAACTGTGTCCAGGTCATAAGCATCTGTCCTCATCAACATCTAAATGAATCTCCTATTCTTCAGAGCAGACAGGGACCTGCCCCGCACAGCCTCCTGACTAAGACAGGACGTGCTGCCTTGCTTTGGACTGCAGATGAATTTCTCCCCCTTCTCAATCTCGTGAACAAGATAGGTTAGAGAGAGAGGCTGAGGAAGGCGGGGTAGAGGGCGGGGGGGGAGAAAGTGACAGAACACTGATCAACACATAACATAAAGTCAGGAATGGGGATACATTCTAACTCTCCAACGGCTTCCTCCTGGACCACACAACCCTACCATGAAGATGGCTGGCAGATGAAGATGTTCTCTCTATCCTGCCCGTGTCCCCAAGAAGTGATGTTCACAGTGGGGAGGTCAGCGAGGAGCGAGCAAGACACACCCATATGATGTTACGGACCAGAGATAAGCCACTCACTCACTCACTCACTCACAGGCAGGCAGCAGCAAAAAGCTAAGCCTGCATTTTAAAAAAAATTTTTAAATAAAATTAAAGCCCTTTGCATCAGGTCCTCTTTTTTTCCCCTCCCTCCCCGCTCCCCCCTCCCTCATGTGCCCTTGGTAATTTATACATCGTTATTTTGTCATATCTTGCCCTATCCAGAGTCTCCCTTCCCCCCCCTCTCTGCCGTCACTCTCCCAGGGAGGAGGTCACATGTGGATCCTTGTAATCAGTTCCCCCTTTCCAACCCACTCACCCTCCACTCTCCCAGCATCGCCCCTCACACCCTTGGTCCTGAAGGTATCATCCACCCTGGATTCCCTGTGCCTCCAGCCCTCATATGTACCAGTGTACAACCTCTGCCCTATCCAGCCCTGCAAGGTAGAATTCGGATCATGGTAGTTGGGGGAGGAAGTATCCAGGATCTGGGGGAAAGCTGTGTTTTTCATCGGTACTACCTCACACCCTAATTAACCCATCTCCTCTCCTAAACCCCTCTGTGAGGGGATCTCCGTTTCAAAAAGAAAATAAGTGGGTGCCCCTCTCAGGTCAAGAAGGTCCTGGTGCTTTTAAAGGTCACTCTCAAAGGGGGTGGGCTGCAGCCCACAGGTGGTCTTAGCAACTTTCAATTTCTTCCATGTACCTTGACTCAGTGTGGGCATGCTTCAGATTGGCCTCGGGCTACAGGTCTGCTCAGGCTGTTAAGGGTGTACCTGCTCTGCTCGGCGCCTCAAGACTAAGATGCTTACCAAGCCTGTTCTCATAGCGTCCTGTTTCCGCAGTCTGTTCTCACAGGAGTCCACCCCATGCTCTGTCCCTGCCAGGTTACTCCTGTATCTCAAGCTCAGGGGCACTCCCTGGCCCAGAGTCAGCGCTCAGCACACATTAGCAGTTCTGGCTTCCTCTGCGTGCAGGGCTGCTAAGCTCAGGATCAGCAGTTCAACTCTGCTAGGTGGCTCTGCAGGAGAAAGACGAGGCTCCCATAAAGACGGACAGCCTCAGAAACTAGATGGAGCTAGATAACTAAATAACTAGGTAAATAAATAACTAGATAAACTAAAGGAGCTAAATAGGGACACTATCAGCAGGCTCAATGGCAGTGGGTTTACCAGTGGCTTGCTTCAACTCCAGGATCTGAACCACCCATTTCTGCTATGAGACCCCTCCTTATTCAGGTGTCTAAGGAATTTTGGCCGCCCCTGGGGGCAGCTAAGGCCAACCCGCTGAACCAATCTTCTGCCTTCTGGGAGTCAATCCTCATGATTTGGGCAGCCGGGGAGTGATAGAAAATGGGGTCCTTCATTGTTTTGGGGTCTCCTCCTCTAGATTTTCGGGGTGCACAGTGGGCCCTGGGTAGACTCCGCGAGCTCTGTCCCACCCCCAACTTGGGGCGGAACCGAGGCAGGTAACACGCCCCAAGGCCTTGGCCCCTCCCTGTCAGAGCTTGTCAGGGAAACTGGATCAGCAGGAAGGCCACAGAGCCTGGCAGCCTGGAGCCCGAGAGGACACAGCTCAGGTACAGGGCTGGTAGAGGCTGGTCGCTGACCATGGTGGGTGGGGAGCACCCGTCTGCGCAGCAGGTGGCCTTGCCTCTCATTCCAGGCTGAAGGCATAGGGGACGCCAAGACCTCTCTGTCATCAGGTAGCCAGTGGGGTTGGGGCAGATGAGCGTGAATTCCACCCCCTCCTGCTGCCTCACCCTACCCTGGACAAGAGACTGGGCCCCACAGACCTCTGCCCACCCTTCCTCGGCTTCCTTTGGCCCCCATCAGGGCCTCTAGCTGCCCCAGAGGCTGGTATGGGGCTGTGCAGTGGGGTATGGTATCAGCACAGTGGGGGGGGGGGAGGGCGCTGCACAGGCAGGGAGGCTGCTGTGTCAGCATCAGCCCGTGGGAGACCGAAACCCTCCAGACCAGGGGAGGGAGGAAGCAAAGGCAGAGAGAGAGCGCTCTGTCCCTGGCTCTGTTATCTCCTGGCAGTTGAGTCCAGCAAAGGGGCCTCCCCAGAGCCCTCCAGCGCTGAGGAGGAGTTGGAGGCCAGAGAGAGCATGGTCTGGGTACCTGGGATGGGGTGGGATGAGGTGGGCAGGAGGCAGAGTGGGCCACTCCCCCTCTGGGCCTCAGTTTTCCCTCTCAGCTGAGATGAGACCCACAGGGCTGCCTGCTGTGGAGGAGGTGTCCTGATAGCTGTCTTGGGTGCCTCGCGTGGGCGGTACCAGGCCCAGCTCCCCCTGCTCCTGTGCTCTCCCTGTCTGCCTCTGCCCCTGCCCCTTCCCTCTCTGCCCTCTGTCACAACCTCACTACGAACCCCAAGGTTTGTGGTTTGAAACCACTGGTGGCACTGCCAGAGAAAGGCCTGGAGATCCGATATAGGGATTCACCCAACCAAACCCACCGGTGTTCAGAGGGGCACAGGTTTGGACCCAGGTAAGCTGGGCAGGTGGAAGCCACCCAGCAGTGCCATGGAAGAAAGGGCTGGCTGATGCGCCCCCGCCCCCCGAAAATGACATTCAAGAAAGCCCTGTAAAGCGAGCCTCCTCTGAGTCAGAACTGACCCCCACGGCTCTGGGCTTGGTTGGGGGTGGGGGGTCAGGGTCTCAGTCTTCTTTCTGTTTGTATCTGCTTCCAGTGTGTGGTTCTACCAAGAATCCTGTCTCTCTCTTCCTCTTTACCTTTTGGAGGGGATGCTTCCCCGTTCTTAGTTTCCCTGTGCTGCCAACACAGGCCCTGGTGCTAATGCCCACCACTGGATCTTCTTAAGGCTCCAAGTCCTGCCCACTGAGAACTCTGGATTAAGTTCTCCAAGAGTCTGGGGCCCAGGACAGCACTGACTCAGACCCTGGTCCAGGCTGGGCCCAGTGACTAGCAATCAGGTCGCCAGCTGGTACTGCCTGCACCTCTGGCTGATGCAAGCAGGGGGTGGAACCTCGTGGCCCAGGCAAGCACCTTCATCTGACCATGGGGCTCTACCCACCAGCTGCCAGCAGAGCCTCACAGGGCGCCAGGGGGTTGGGTGGCCCAGCCCTTGGCAAACCAGGTAGCCACCTGGAGACACTGGGAAGAGTAGGGATCTGCTCACTGTGGGGTGCATTCCTGTGGTACATCAGCACTCTCCAGACAGATTCAGATAAACTCCGGGAAGCTCGCCAGCATCCTGTGAGAGAGCAGAGCACAGGGTGGGGGCTGCTTAGACTCAGGGTCAAGGGCCCTCCTGCCTGACCTGCAGGGAGATGCCTCAGGCCATCCACCCCTCCTCACCCAACAAACTGGGGCTCGGTTTTCATCTCCTCTTGCCCAGCCAGCCCCTCCCTCTGAAAGGCCTTGGTTGTGATGCCAGGGTAAAAGATAACTTCTCCCTGGAGCTGAGCCCTCTGGTGTCTCTGTCTACTACGAGAAGGCCTAAGGCCAGTGGCTCTCAACCTTCCTAAGGCCGCGACCCTTTCATACAGTTCCTCACGTTGTGGTGACGCACAATCACAAAATCACTGTCGTTGCTACTTCATCACTGTCATTTTGATACTGTTATGAATCGTCATGTGAATATCTGATATGCAGGATGTACTAGGCGACCCCTGTGAAAGGGTCATTCAACCCCCAAAGGGGTCTCCACCCACACTTTGAGACCCGCTGGTCTAAGGGGTCTCAGTCAAAGCCCGGAGTATCTAGTATGGCCTCCTTTCAGACTCGATACTGGGGAGGCCCAGGGAGAAGCTGACCCACCAGCCTCTTCATAACCCCCAGGGACCAAAGCCCAGCTCTCTCTAGTCTGAATCTGCCTTCAGACACGCCCGGAAGCAGGTCTCAGTGCAAAGGACCTTGGGCAGCGTATCTCCCGTGTCTGAGCCTCCATTGCTCGTCTGTAAGATGAGTGTGCTCTCCAGGCTGTGAGAGGACTGGAGAGGGAACAAGTGCTCAGCCCTTGGCAGAGAACCTGCACAGGTAAGGAAGTAGTGAACACCAGTTATTGTCATGTTGCCCAGAGAAGGGATGCTTCCCAGTACGTGGAAGTTCCAACAGCAACAACAAATTCACAAGGACCCCGTGAGTTTCCCAGACTGCGACTCTTTCCAGGAGTAGAAAGCCCCGTCTTCCTCCCACGGAGCGGCTGGCGCTTTCTAATGGTTGGCCATGCAATTAGCAGCCCAACATGTCACCACGATGCCACCATGCAGTGGGTGTTTAACACACACTGAGCTCCAGCCATGCTGAAACGCTGCCAAGGCTGCCACTCCATCCTCCATTGTCATTGCCGGCCATTCCTCCCCGCGTCCCCCAGGTCTGCGCACTCTGCACAGCAAATGGAAACCCAACTCCTGATATGCCTGGGCTGCCCCTGTCGTCCCATCAAGCCCTCTGCTCATGTCCCACTGGCCTCGGGACCTGGGTGCAAGCGGTCTCTCTGTTCGCTGGGTATTCTGATGACGTTTTACATTTTAAAATATTATATATTCCGTGCAAGTGGAACATATGTCTGTGTGTGTTTCCAAAACTGTCACTGTTTATAGTAGTAACAAGCCTCATCTTCTTCCTATGGAGCGGCTGGTGGTTTTGAACTGCTGACCTTGCAGATCATAGCCCAACTTGTAACCACTATGCCACTAGAGGCACGTGTATGTGTATGTATATATGTTCTAATAGATCTAATAGGAGCCTTGGTGGTGTAGTGGCTTACACATTGAGCTTACTAACCACAAGGTTAGTGGTTCAAACCCACTAGTTGCTCCTCGGGAGAAGATGAGGCTGTCTGCTCACATAAAGATTTACACCTCAGCTCTATCCTGTCCTGTCGACAGCCGTGAGTCTGGTTCTACATGTAGGTGTATGTATATGAGTCAAGAAAAGCTATAACCTCCCCATGCCCAATAGCATTTTTTATTTTATTTTCCAAATGGTTCTATGCAGGGCAGGGAGCCTGGTGGGACAGTGGGTCACATGTTGGACTGCCAAATGCAGGGTCACCAGTTCAACTCCAGCAGACACTCCTCCGGGGCAAGATGAAGCTCTCTGCTCCTGTGGAGAGTTACAGCCTCACCCTGGGGAGCAGTTCTGCTCTGTCCTGTGGGGTCGCTATGAACCAGAGTGGACTTGGTGGCAGTTGGTTTGGGGACGCAGGAAAGCTGCGGATGTTTATAAAGGTGTAACCGGCCATGCTGCTGAGCATGCTCATTAATTTAATAGCTTTTGACATGGCATCTTCTTACATTCATCACCTCCCTTTCATTATTTGTTTATTCTTCTTTACGAGTAGTATCGTTTATCAGTGCCTCCTTTTCCTTATTTATTCTGCACCAACCTAAGCTGCCAGGGCCAGGCACAGGGAGTTGGCACCCTGCCCCTCAATGAGCTCTTTGTTTGTTTGTTGAATGTGAAATCACCCTGGATCTAAATTTAGACTTTGGACCCCAAATCTATATCAAGACCCACCCCCTCCTCGCTTCCTTTCTTCCTTTCTTCTTTGGCATTTCTCTGGAAGTTGTTCCCCAAACCCACCCCCACCCTCTTTTACTCTAAACTTCTGCTGTCTCTTCCTTGTAGGCATAGGCATGTCTGAACAACTCATTTCAGTAAATTTTGGTTTTGACCAAATCTTGGTTGGGATAGGGTCTGAGTGTCTGGGGCCGGCTGTCCACAGCTCCGCAGACAAATGTCGTGCTCGTTCATTGTGATGAACACAGTCAGTCAAATACGTCCTCCAACCTAGTCCTCGCTACACGTGGGCCACTGCTTTTCTGGACAAAAAATAGGCAGAACTTCAACCAGGTCAAAAAAAACAAACAAACGAAAAACACCAGGTTCAGGACAGGCAGGACAGTGCCGGGATGGCTGCTCTGAACTACCAAGTCCTGAGGGCTCTGGTCTCCTTCTCGATCCCCCCTCCAACCCCCCCTCCTTGTGCTGCTGGAGATCTGGCCATCACAGCTAAGTTCCAGGAAGCAGGGTGGCAGAAGGACAAACTCCCTTACTTTTAAGGAAACTTCTTGAAGCCCTTCATCACCTAGCTAAGCCAGTGCTTGGCTGCATGGCCATCTGCATCTTCAAGGAAGGAATAGCATGGCTAGTCCTTTATTTCCGCAACAACAAAGGAGGAGGAGGAGAGTAGCCACTGAGAAGCCTTGTGCAGACCCTGCTGGGCATGACATACTCCAACAACTTCCCACCGTTTTTGAGCCCCTTCATTCCACCAATAACAGGAGAGGGCTGCCTGGGTTGACCCAGAGCACCTCATTCCAATAGAATCCCGCCTCTCAGGTGGGGGCAGCTCTGGGTCTTCGTGGGCAGGGCAGTGTAAGTTAAGAGGTTGTCCTAGGAAGGGGCCACTCCTTTCTTCTGTTCCACCGTTTGGCCTGGGAAAGACTGCCAGGGTTTGCAGCGGTCACGTTCCCTGCCTTGGCCCACGCAGTAGGGTGGAAAGCCTGTCTTTAGGATGGGCTGCAGTCCCAGCTGCCCCATCCCCAACTCTTCCTCTGCCCTGAGGGGGTTCCTGGTGCCTGGGCTCTGAAACCCCACACAGCTCTTCCCTCACCAAAGTGGGGCACCGGGCTGGGCACAAACAAAGGGCTTCATGGCCCCTTGAAGGACCAGAGGGCTGAACATCACCATCTGTGATTCTCGGGCTTGTGGTGTCCAGAAATGACCTTGGGGTCATTGCATGTCAAGTGCAATCGGTATGTTGGCAGAATGATTCACCTTTCTGTGTGTGGAGCACTCCCTGTGTGCCCAGCGCTGTTCCAGCTATTGCATGCCCCATCATCCTAAGCACCCCTAATGAGCTGCCTCGTTGGGCAGGAGAAGAATGCTGAGCTCTGGAAGGTAAGCTCCTTGCCCAGCTTCTAAGAGATAGAGGGGAACTTGGACCCAGGCATCTGACCCAGGGGAGACCCGTCAGCTGGCCGGAGGCAGCACCTAGAGTCTTGGACTTAGGAAGCCTAAGAGCTGGGTTCCAGCCTCAGTCTGCCTGGGCAAGCCACATCTCCTAGAAAGCAGGAGCGGAGCTGAGCCCCCACAAGCCCAAAACCACAACGAACCTGAGAATGGCCTGGGAGTAAATATTAGACATAATTGAATGAACAGATAAAATGAGAGACTAAGGATGAAGTTCCGTGATGGGTCCTCTCTTACTTACCATGGATGTGTGAGTGCGCTATAATTTAGCAATATACTTACTGGATCTTCGGTTTGCTGCTATTCTCCCAGCTGATATTAAGAAACAGGAAACATGACCAGTAACAGTGGATTTGTCCTTGGATTCTCAGGACAGCCGCAGCTGGCAGTGGCCCTCTCTGAGCTTGTCGTTTTCTTCATTGCCACGGGGTTTGATTCTGACTCATAGTGATCCCAGTGATACAGAATAGAACTGAGCAACCTCTGTCTCTTTCTCTAACACTAGGTTCCTGGTTGAGTCTGGTTGTAAATCAAAGTGGCGGGCAGGAACTGTGAGCTGGCCCAGCCACGAATGGGAGGGTGTGTCCTGGGGGCCAGTCCTGGCAGAACTGGCACTCCTGTCTGGCCACTGTGGCCATGTGACACAGTTGGCCAGGTCTCCCGTAAGATTCCCAAGAAACCAGAGATCCGGAGTGGTGTCTGCCGTCTCTGGACTTGCCACTTTCAGAAACCTGAATGCCAAACCCGTTGCCATGGTGTCTAGTTTTAGTTGGTTCCGAGACTTACAGTGACCCAACCCTGTAGAACCTGGAAGACCCGCCCCACCCCCAGGGGCCTCCCAGGCTGTCCGTCCTCATGGAAGCCGACGGCCACGTGTCTCTGGAGGAACGGCCGGTGGGTTCAAACCGCTGGCCTCTAGCAGCCACGCGCTTTCACCATGGAGCCACCAGGGCTCGTGTGTAGAGACGGGAGAAACCACAGAAGCCTGTGTGTTGCCTGGTTTCGCCCTTGAGACTGCAGAGCCAGAGCTAGATAGTGGCTTAAGCCCCATCTGCCTCCAGAAGGCCAGGTTATAGGCAGCTCCCTTCGCTCCCTGAGGACGCCAAGGCCTGTCTCTGCACATACCCGCTAAAGGGAAAACTGGTCGAATCTGATTAGTAAGGTAGAACTGAGGTCATGATAGTGGGCTGAAGGAAGCACCAAGCATGCACACTGCTACAGATAAGAGCCCGAAATACAGGGACTCCAGGATAGACAAACCCCTCTGGGACAACAAGGAGAGTAGAGATACCAGGAGGATTAGGAGAGGGTGGTGGGAGAAAGGGGGAATTGATCACAAGGATCAACTAGAACCCCCTCCCAGGGGGATGAATAATGGAAAAGTGGGTGAGGGGTGACCGAGGACAATGGAAGATATAGAAAAAGTAATCTATAACTTATCAAGGGTTTGTGAGGGAGGGTTGGGGGGGGGGAAGGGGGAAGAAATGGAGAGCTGATATCAGGGGCTCAAGTGGGAAGAGAATGCTTTGAAAATGATGATGGCGGCATATGTGCAAATGTGCTTGACACACTGGAGGAATGCATGGATTGTGATAAGAGATGTAAGAGCCCCAATAAAAGTATTCAAAACATAAAATAAGGGAAGCCTGGACCCCTGAGGCACCAGGTGAGGCAGGGACCATGGGGGTGCTGCTGCAGTTGCTAGAACAGCCAAGGAGAAGGAGCAGCCTGGTGGCAGTGGTCTGGGAGTTGTGGTCTCTTGGGACCTCTAGCTAGGCACACCTGAGCTGGCCCACCTGGTCTGCTAATGCATCTGGTTTCTCTTGTGAGAAGGGAGAACTGCGCGGCTTGCTGAAAGCCACGCAGGAGGTAGAGCGGGAGTGAGAACAGGTCTGACTGGGTTCTGTCTGAGCTTCCAGGAGGGGAAGGGGAAACCCCAGGCATCCCTTCCTTCCCTTGGAGGTAGGAAGGAGGAAGTTGGGCCTGCAGAGGGGTGGGGATACGGGTGATGGGGTGATGGGGCAAGAGGCCAGGGCTACAATGTGGAATCTCTTTGCCAGGCCTGTAGGTTCTTGAAAGAAGAGAGGCAGCAGTGGGGTGAACTGAGCTGAACCAAGGGTGAGGGGTTACCACCTACTGGCCCATCCAAATCCCACTTCCCAACCTCCCAAAGCCCCCTCCCCCTCCCCAAAGAATGGGGCATTCTCTTGCCGCACTCTAGTTGCACAATCCCATTTCCCAGGAGCCCTGGTAGCACAGTGGGCTACACGCTGGGCTTCAAACCACAAGGTCGGCAGTTTGAAACCACTTTCAGCCACTCTGAGGGAGAAAGGCGCTTTCGTCCCCCATCTAGATGTACAGTCTTGGAAACCCACGGGGGCAGTTCTACTCCTGAGGGTCAGTCTCTATCAGTGGGCATCACCACGGTGGCAGTGAGTTTGAATTGGGGTAGGGGGGAGATAAGGGGCAGGTTGTTAATTTTCACATGAATCACAAACTAGAATACCCACGCCACTTGGGCTCAAGCCCCAAAGAGGGAAAGCGTCCCCTATATAAAGATAATAAACCAGGCCCAGAGCTAATCTAAGGGACATTCCTCTATTGGTATCACCGGCCTATTGCTTCATGTGGCGCTGGCTGGGCAGAAAAAGATCCACTAAGCGGGAGGTTGTGGGGTCTCTCTATAAACCTGTAATTGACTTTGAGGGAGGTGGGCTACTGAAACGATCTGCACGAGGATGTTAGGTCCCTGCTATGGTGTGGGCCAGACTGTATAAGGTGTCCAGGTGTGATCGGGTCCGGCTATGTGCTGGGGGGGAGCGCTCGGTCCAGGTGAGTGAGAAGACAGACACACTGGGAATGACTGCCTAGCTGCAGCCTGGCCATTGTGGAGCGGTGACTAATGCCCCTACGCCTGTCCTCAAAGCTGACGCTTCTCCACCATACCAGTGTCATTTGCCATCAGATTGGCCCTGGGCTCACACATGACAGCCCCACAGGTGACAGAGCAGGACCGCTGCATGGGGGGCTCGTGGCTCCAACCTTCCCTGGAGTTACTGAGTGGGGTCAAAGTGCCACATTTTATGTTACCAGCCACGCGGGACCATCTTCCCACTCAGGCTCCCGGTAATAAGAGCTGACCCTAGGGAAGGAGCCCTGATGCCCAGCGGGGTGCGTGTTGGGCTGCTCACCCCAAGGTGGGTGGTTCAAACCCGCCATCCGTTCCTCGGGAGAAAGACAGAAGGCTGCCTGCTCCCATACGGATTTCATCTCAGAAACCCCTCCGGGGCAGGTCTGACTGTTTTACGGCGTCACCAGCGGTTGGAGTCAGCTCGGTGGCAGTGGCTGTAGCCCTAGGTAAGGGCTTCTGATTCGCCAGGCCCTGTGGGAAATGGCATTTCCAGCCCTTTACAAACCGCGAGGTGAATACTGTTACCGTCCCCGTTTTACAGATGAGAAAGACCAAGCCACAGAGGGGCCACGTGAACGTGGCTGAGGTCAACTAGGACGTGGCAGAGCTGGGGAACCCCGGGCCTGTCTGACAGTTTTGCTCCAACTGGGCATTGGTAGGGAATCAGGCATGGCATGGGGTGGTCACTGGGAAGCTGATAAACAGATGAGGTGATGGATCTGAGGGGACCAGAGCAGCTGTTCTTCAAGGCCTGCCCATCTAGTGAGTTCTCTCATTTCAGGAGAAAAGACCACATTGATAGTATACTTCAGGTTCCCGTGTTTTTGTAACAGATCCTAGGTCCGCACAACCACCCATCTGCCAGTTTGTCACGCGGTGACCTGTGCGTGGTTAGATGCCAAGAGACGAGTCCGCTGGCACTCCACATCCAGCAGGGTCACCCCTGGTGCGGAGCAAAGCATGAAAAGCCTGCCATCTACTTCTGAAACGTAGCCACTCCAGCCCTCAAGGATCACCACCGAATAGTGTCCAACAGAGTGCTGGAAGATGCGCCCTGGGTCCCCAGCCTGGAAGTCATTCAGGCATCCCAGCTCTATTGTCTGTGGGGTCACCACGGGGCAGAGAGCTCATCAGCTCTCACCCCAATGTGGCCCATGGATGTGGCCAGCCCTTGTGGAACATGTGCCCATGGTGAACCCCTCATACCAGACAAAAGGACGCTTCTGCTGCAGCAGAACCCATCTGGTTTCTACGGGCCCTTCAAGGCAGGCTTTATAAGGAGACTGCATCTCCTTCCTCATCCTCCGCTTCCAACCAAAGGCAACCTCCCATCTACCTGCCTGGCTTCTGTCCACAGATCAAAGTTGCCCGAAGATCAGGCCAGTCCGCTGTCCTGTGTTCCTCATGTCTTGCAGCCGTTTGCGCAACTCTGAGCTCCAGCAGACTGTCCCCTTAGCCGGCCCTTCCTCGATGGACAGGCTCTTGGGTGATTTCCCACACTGAGCTACTAGTCAACAAGGCCCTCCCTGCCGCCGGGCTGGTTCTCCCTCCCTGACACCCCGTGGGACAGAGTAGGAGTGCCAGATGGACTGCCCACGGTGGCTGCCCAAAACGGGCTTGACTGGAATCACTGTGAGGACGGCACAGGGCCGGACAGTGCTGCTTTCTGTGGTACGGCGTGTCGCTGTGACCCCAGACACACTCAAGGACACCTAATGACAACTGTACCTATTAGGGACATGAGCCCATTGTCTGGGATGCACCCGCCAATATCCCCCACCCCCACCCCGGGGTTGTGATCTTTTTCATTTTTATTTTTTACTGTGTTTTTAAGGTTGGTTGGTTGGTTGGTTCTGACTGCACATAAGGTTGGGGGTTTGGGTGTGGGGTTTGTTTCCCTGTCTGTCTGCCGGTTTGGTTCCGTTTGTCTCCACATTGGTGGACTTGAATGCATTAAGCTTCTCTGTCGTTCCCTCTGGATGTGTGAGTCCTGGCTGGGAAGGCTTTGCCCAACTACAAAGGACTTCGCCTGCTCCTAAGAAGCCAGCTGGTTCACAGACAGGGGAGATGACAAGAGAAAAGAGGGACCCCCCCCCCAGCACTGTCTCTTGCTAGACTGTAAACGTGCAGCTGCTCACCTGGTTTTGTTCTCTGTCCCCCCTGCTGTAGGCTGGCCCGAAGGTCCGTCCGAGGCAGCCGGCACCATGACCTTCCTTGTCCATCTGCTGGTCTGCATCTTTGCCACGGGCTCCTGGGTGACCATCAATGGGCTCTGGGTAGAGCTGCCCCTGCTGGTGACGGAGCTGCCTGAGGGCTGGTCCCTGCCGTCCCACCTCACAGTGATCATCCAGCTGGCCAATGTCGGGCCCCTCCTGGTCACCCTGCTCCATCACTTCCGGCCTAGCTGCCTTCCTGAGGTGCCTGTCATCTTTGCCCTGCTGTGTACTGGGACTGTAACCTGCACCCTCTTTGCTTTCCTCTGGAACATGACCACCTGGGTGCTGGGCAACCATCACAGCATTGCCTTCATGGTTCTCACCTTCTTCCTGGCCCTGGTGGACTGCACGTCTTCGGTCACCTTCCTGCCCTTCATGAGCCACCTGCCTGCTCGCTACCTCACCACCTTCTTTGTGGGTGAAGGATTCAGCGGCCTCCTGCCCGCCCTGGTGGCTCTTGCTCAGGGCTCTGGTCTCACCACCTGCGTCAACATCACGATTATACCAGACACCACCCCAAGCCCCGAGGCCAACAGCACGACTGGCATCACACAGGTACCTGGCAGGGCCCAGAGCCATTGCCTCCCTCTGGGTTTCATCATGAGCCCAACCTGCTGAGTCCCTGGGTTTCCTAGACATCAGGTAGACGAGTGTTCTTCTTACCTGTCTGTACCTTAGATCACCTGGGGAGGCTATTTGCATCCACTACAGCAAGGCTCTTGGAGGGTGGAGCTACTTGGAAGGCGTGTGTATCTGGGAATTCTATTTGAGAACATGATCTCCTGGCCCCTGGCAGTCCAGGCAACCCAGTGACAGTGCAGTGGCCCCGTTGGCCAAGCCCACCAACGTCTGCAAGCAGTGGGCCGTTCAGGCTGTAAAGAGCTGTCCATCAGTTCCGTTCAAGGGTTGCCAACAGGTAGGTCTGCACAAGGTTTTGATTTTCAAGGTCTCTTGGATTTCAGACTTGCAGACTTGTGGTTGGAATTCTTCAGGTGATCCTAAGGACCAATCAGGATGGAGGATCACAAATCTTAGACATGGTTTTAATACCTCACACCCAAAGATCTGATCAGCCCTCCTACTCACATCACCCAGGGTCCTGACCGACCCTCATCCAACATCACCCAGGGACCTGACCCACCCTCATCCCATCATTACCCAGGGTCCTGGCCAACCCTTGCCTGGATATTACCTGTGCACCTAACTGACCTCCACCCCAACGTCTCCCAGGGCCCTCTCCGACCTTGGTTTTGCCTTTCCCCAGGGAGCCAGCAGCACCCTGGTGTCTGACCTCATGAGGACGGCAGCCTCCTCCACACGCCTAGAGAGCCGCTCCCTCCCGGCCTACTTCCCACCCTGGACCTTCTTCTTCCTGCTCTCCTGCATGATGGCCTGCTGCCTGCTGGCCTTCTTCTTCCTGTGGCGTCGGCTCCAGCATTGGGAGGCCTCCACGGAAGACCTCCTCAGCTCCCAGATCAGCCTCCCCCCCTTCCCGCAGCAGGACAAGCAGGACGTGGGTCCCCAGGGCCCAGAGGACGGCATCAAGGCCCAGAGGCCCCTGGAGGCGGAGAGGGCCTCCCTCCGCCTGCCCCAGCTCTCCGTCATCTACTTCCTGGTGGGCTTTGTGAACGCGCTCACCAATGGCGTGCTGCCCTCAGTGCAGACCTACTCCTGCCTGTCCTACGGGCCGGTCGCCTACCACCTGGCTGCCACCCTGGGCTCCATGGCCAACCCTCTCGCCTGCTTCGTCGCCATGTTCCTGCCCACGAGGTCTGCCCCACGGGCCCTGGGGCACTCGGGGGGCGGGGGTTCCCTCAGAGCCCAGCGTTCCTCCAGTCTGCCCCTAGCCAGCTGTGTGTGCAGCGGTTAAGCTCCTGTCTCTGCTCCTCCACTGCTTTCGTTCAAACCCCAGCTCGGCCACGGGCTCGTTTCTCTGGGAAATGGAGAGGATGGCAGCTCCCAGTGCCTCGGGTGGCTGGCAGGATGGAATGAGACCCTTCCCTAGAGCTCACAGAGCGGTCCGTGGCCCTCGGCAGGCCCTCTGAAGGTAGCAGTCAGCAGCCCCCGTGGGGAGGGACGGGCAGCTACACGCAGGTCCTCGTCTACAAACGAGGAAATAAGCAGGGAGAAAGGGCATGTCCTGTTCTAACCCCCAGCATTCCAGCTCTGCCCTGCTGGCCTCCGGCCCCCAGCCCCCAGCTGGACTCTGTGGAGCTGCCATCCCGGCAGAAGGACTGAGGAAGGCGGTAGAGAATGCAAATCGAGTCTGGGATTTGAGTGGATGCCAAGCAAGCTGGGTGGGACTGGTGCAGAGATGCAGGGACTCCAGGCCCCTAGGAGGAAGGAATGCCCACACTGTAACGCCAAGAGCCTCCCATCTACCCTCTGCCCAGCCTGGCGCTCACTAGCTCCAGTTCCACCTCCCTGCACCTGCCCACCCCACTCTCTCCCAACCCAAGAAGAAGAAAACAAGGACGGGGCGTTGGACCGAAAGGGCCCAGTTTCCAGGAAGCGGAACTTTCTCCCTTCCTGCAGCTGGTGGAACAAGGCACCGAGTGGCAGACACGAATAGGAACATACCCTTGGGCCCCTTTGAAGGCTGGAGGCCCAAAGTCAAGGTGTTGGCAGGGCCAGGATCTTCCTGAAGGCTGAAGGGGAAGCTCCTCCTTCGCTTGTCTAGCTTCTCGCGGTTCCAGGCATTCCATGGCTTGCGACAGCGTAGCCCCCCTCGGTGCCTCCATCTGCCCTCGGGTCTGTCGTTAAAGGCTACCATTCACATTGTGCCAGGGCCCGGCCTACTCCAGCATGAGCTCGTTCGTGGCAGCGAATGACAGCTACTAAGACCCTATTTCCAAATAAGTTCACCTTCCCCGGCACCATGAGCGAAGACGTCACTATATCTTTCCAGGAGAGACAGCCCAACCCACCATCAGGCGTAACCCCCAGGAGGAGGCCTGAGCTCTATGGGGAAGTCGCCCAAGAGGCCCCAAATCTGCAGAATCCAGAGCTGCAGAGCTTGACTGTCACAGAATCAGAGAACTTTCAGCAGCAAATGTCCTTAGCGGCAGGGACAGACCCTTTTTCTCACCCAGGGTGGAGACCAAGCTTGGGGCTCTGGAGAGTGTGGAGAGGCAGTGGCCTCTCCTGTGAGGTGTGCAGGCCCCCTGCAGAGCAAGCCTCCTGGTAGGCCGGCAGTCCCCAGCTTCAAGGGCGTCTGGAGGTCAGGCAAACACCCTCTGGCAGTGACAGGGGTAGCTGAGGTCGCACGGCATACCTGCAGTGCTGTGATTCAAGACAGTGCTGTGATTCAAGACTGTCTTCTAGTTGGTCCCTTTTCCTGGCTGAAGTGAGGGCTGTGATGGCAGGAAGTCGCAGTCGATACGGTGATCGCGTAAGATGGGGCCCAGGGCCAGAGTCAGGGGCTGCGCACACGGTTCCTGCAGGTCACCAGGGCCCCGGGAATGGTGGCCATTCCACGTGGACCCCAGGGAAGGGGGGAGCAGAGGGCAGCAGCTCACCCGCCCCGCTCTGTCTTAGGTCTCTGCTGTTCCTGGGGGGCCTCTCCGTGCTCGGAACTGGGTTTGGGGCCTACAACATGGCCATGGCTGTGATGAGCCCTTGTCCACTCCTGCAGGGCCACTGGGCTGGTCAGGCCCTCATTGTAAGTATCTCCCCCTCCCACCTCTCAGTCAAGTGCTCAGGAAACTCAAGTGCAGCCGCCTATTGCCCAAAGTCTCTCTGGAAACCCTGGTGTGGGTGGGGAAGGGGAGGAGGCCCTGTTCATTTGGAAGTTGGGTAGGGCTGAGCAATTGGGGTGGGGGGTGTCACAGCCCTGCCTCTCTGAACCCCACATGCTTCCCACCTATGTGCCTTCTCTCAGGTGCTTTCAAGTTGATCTCAGGGACCACAAACCCTCCTGGGCCGCCTTTTGTTTGGGATGATGGTTGATTCCTGGGGACCCTTAGCCCTATGTCACCCCATAAGGCTTTTTTTGCACTTCGAGGTCATTATCCTAATGGCTCCTCCGATGAGCAGCCTTGGGGTCCCCCACCCCCCCACCCCCCGCTTCACCCTGCCTCTCCCTCCGCCTATCTCTGCAGGTGGCTTCCTGGGTGCTCTTCTCCGGTTGTCTGAGCTACGTCAAGGCAATGCTGGGCGTGGTCCTGCGGGAGCACAACCACCGGGCGCTCCTGTGGTGTGGGGTGGCTGTGCAGCTGGGCTCGCTGGTGGGAGCGGTGCTCATGTTCCCGCTGGTCAACGTGTTGAGGCTCTTCTCCTCCGCTGACTTCTGCAGCCTTCAATGCTCCTCGTAGGCTGGCTGGAGACACACACGCCACGACAAGGCACCAAGCCCACTCCATCATTAGCACCTGGCATCCGATACCCAGTGAGGCAAGGGCTATGCCCGAGGACACGGGGCAGAGGGTAGAGGAGTGGAGAGGCAGGGCCATTAGGAACCGAGGGGAATGCAGCAGGTCTCCCAGGCAACGGGCCTGAAGATGCAAAGCGGGACCCTACCCAACTCCGTGCCACCCCGTGCAGCCCGCCCGCCCTTCGCTGGTTGCCTCCTGGTTGATTTGAAGCATCCGGCGGTGGGAGTCCTGCCCAAGGAGAAAGCAGGCTGGCAGGGGAACATCCGGGAGAGCTGGTCCTCTCCAGCTGGGTGACTTTGAGGAAGTTACTTCACTTCTCTGTCAGTCCGCTTCCTCATCTGAAAAATGGTGTTATAATAAATAGTGCCTCTCTCACAGGCTTGTCGCAAGGGTGAAAGCGAGAGCCCCAGCATGTAGCAAGCCGTCTCGGGTCTTTCCCTGCTCGGATCCCTATCAGTAAGACAGAGTGGCACTTAGCACACCTCAAAGTGGCCAAATGCATGGAGAGGTGACCGCTGCTCCCTCTTTCTTTGCCCTCTGCCCTCCCAGAAGAACTTACAGGAGACAGCATCTAGTAGGTCTGCCAGGGAGGGTTTGGGAGCCACAGTGTCAATGTCAAGTCCTCCATGTCTCTTCCGGTCCCCTCTTAGCTCACAGGGACCTGCTCCCTAGAGAGTAAGAAGCCTATGGGAGGTCAAATTATTTAAGGGGGTGGGGGCGGGGGGCTCCTACCTTTCCCTCTGAAAGTGAGCTCCCCGCCAGATGTGGGGCACTGTTAACTTCCAAGTCAATGGAATCTGCTGTGGCTCCTCATGAGTGCGTCCTTCCCTTTGGAACTAAGACCTCGACGCGCAGAGCACAAGTAGGATCGGAGGACAGAAAGCAAAATGTTGTGAAACTGTCTTAAAATAAGAGGGGAATGGTGTCCTCCCCATTTCCGCCTCCTGGTTCCCAGACTCGTGAATCCCTGTTATGGGAGAAGCAGCGCCATATATTGGATGCTGGTTTAGAACATATACAGCCCTTGGGGAAATAATGGCCTAAGCCTGTGTAACCTAGCTGGCCCTGTGTGTCTCACTCCATCTTTCTATTAAGCCAGTGGCTTCAAGATGTTGGGGGGCATGGTAAGAAGAACTAACTCCATGAGCGTGGGGCAACACGACCCTTTATTTGCTGCCGAGCTCCTTGGCACTCTGTGCGGGGTTGCCGTAGCATGGACAAGGCAGTCATCTGTCAGTCCACACAGAGGAGAGCTTTGGCAAACGCACTGCATGTGGGGAAGGCACATGCATTCAGGATGCAGTGTGCATTCCAGGAGGAATAAAGCTCTGCCCTTTCCAGGATGGAAGTGGTCGGACATTATCAACCTGATCTAATCGCCAGGTGGCTGGCTGATCTCCCGTAAGAATGGTCCCATATTGTGAACTCAGTGATGGTATCTGCTGCTGGCCGATGCTGGCCGATAGGGCACTCAGCAGTGACTACAGGCCTAGGCCAATCTTTGTGAGAAGTCTAGGTTCTGAGCCCATGGGTAACCTTCCCATGAGCTCATGGGGCAATGACAGGAGTGACTGTGGAAAGAAGCTGGCTGGCATGCGTAGAATGCACTATTCTATCCACATGAAAGTTAGAACCCTCCTCTGCTGAGGTCAGCCTTTAGTGCGTATTGACATGAGACACAAATATCTTCACTTCTGAGGCTCATTGAGAGAGCCCTATCCACATAACCACTTCCTCATACCTCCTTGTCACCAATTTCTTAATAGTGTTCCTTCCGAGTCCCTGACAATCCAGCCAAACCATGGGCCCTGGCCCATGAATCAGTATACAATGAAGCACCTGGTCACTCACCCCTTCTTCCAAGAAAGTGAACAACCGGGTCCTCTGATCAAAAGGTTCTGCACGAGGGAAGGATTTCCCTTCATCACTGCCCTTCAGGGAGGCTCAGAGAGGGGTTGTATCGCTGCCAATGTTCACTGCTAGGCAGTGCCTGCCTGTCACACAGAGCCGCCTATCATCTAGACGTGAGGGTTTTCTTCTTCAGTCAACGGATTGCAAGAGACGGCACGAAGTCAGAGATGCAGACCAGGAGAGGGAAGATCGTGTGGCGGGAGTGGGTCCCCTCGGCATTTGGGCCGTTTCCTCAGAAGGTACTTGTGTCTTCAGGCCCCCCTTGAGTCCTGTCTCACAGATACCATTACTGCGTAATGATGCAGTGCTGCCGTACACATCCAACTTGAAGAGGCTGTGGGCCAGACAACACAGAGCTCACAATGGGCAGCCCCGGTCACATCGGGGACTTAGTGTAGCCCAAAACTAATTCTCAAAAGTAAAGCAGTTGCCTGCAAAGGATGGCAGAGCTCTGTGCTCAGGGTTTGTGCTGTGATTCATCAACAGGGATCTGCCCAGGTGTCTAAACGGCCTCTCTATCTGCCATCAGTGCTTCAAGACCATTGGACCAGCACATCTTGTGGCCCAAGTAGCAAAACAGCCTGCATGGCTTTCTCAACCGGAACCAGTTGCAGAACTTTCTCTTGTTCTAGGCCCCACTCAAAACTAGCAGCTTTCTGAGTCGCTTAATAAATAGGCCAGAAGGGAGCCTGGCTATCAAAAGATATAGCATCTAGGGGCTTAAAGATGTGAAGGTAAACAAGCGGCCATCTAGCTCAGAAGCAATAAAACCCGCATGTTAGAAGCATACCAGCCTGTGTCATCATGAGGTGTCGAAGGGATCAGGTATCATCAGAACAAAAAATCATATCATTGTGAATAAGGGGGAGTGTGGAGTGGGGACCCAAAGCCCATCTATAGGCAACAGGACATCCCTTTACAGAAGGGTTGTGGGTGATGAGCCAGTCAGGGTGCAGGGTAGCAATGATGAAACATACAACTTTCCTCTAGTTCCTAAATGCTTCCGCCTCCCCCCACTCCACTATCATGATCCGAATTCTACCTTACAAATCTGGCTAGACCAGAGGATGTACACTGGTACAGATAGGAACTGAAAACACAGGGAATTCAGGACAGATGATCCCTTCAGGACGAGTGGTGAAAGTGGTGAAAGTGGTGAAAGTGGTGATACTGGGAGAGTGGAGGGAGGGTGGGGTAGAAAGGGGGAACTGATCACAGTGGTCTACATATAACTTCCTCCCTCAGGGACGGACAACAGAAAAGTGGGTGATGGGAGATGTCAGACAGGACAAAATAATAATTTATAAATTATCAAGGGTACATGAGGGAGGGAGGGGCAGGGAGGGGAAAATGAGGAACTGATGCCAGAGGCTTACGTGGAGAGCAAATGTTTTGAGAATGATGAGGGTAACGAATGTACAAATGTGCTTTACACAATTGTTGTATGTATGGATTATGATAAGAGTTGTATGAGTCCCCAATAAAATGATTAAAAAGTAAATAAATAGGCCAGAGTAGCACACCCAAATGAGGGCTATATTGCCTCCCAAATCCAAAGATGCCTCTCCTAGATCCCAGCATCATTCTTTAAAGAAATGGGAAAACACCATCAACTCTATATAGAATGGAAAAAGACCCAGGATTAGCCAAGCCTTACTTAAGAAGAACAAAGCAGAAGCCTCTCCTATCCTGATCCCGAAACCTACTGCACAACGGTGGGTGTCCAAACAGCCTGGTTCCAGGAGAAGAGATACACTGACCAACAGAATGGAGCAGAGAACCCACTTGTGCATGCAGAACATGGAAATACTGCATGGTTTAAAGTCAGGAAAGGTGTGTGTCAGGAAAATATCCTCTCACCATACTCATTCAATCTGTATGCTGAGCAACTAATCTGAGAGGTTGGATTAGATCAAGAAATTGGAGGAAGGCTATTTGCAGATGACACACGCTTGTTTGCTGAAAGTGAAGAGGACTCGACACACTTGCTGGTGAAGATCAAGGATTGCAGCCCTCAGTGTGGATGACGACTCAGTGTGAAGAAGACCCAAATCCTCACAACTGGACCCTTAGGGAACGCCGTGACCAATGGGGAAAAGGTTGAAGCTGTCACGGATTTTGTCTTGCTCGTGGAAGCAGCAGTCAAGAGAGCAAAAGACACATTGCACTAGGTCATTTTGCTGCACAAGACCTCTTTAGAGTACTGAAAAACAAAAAATGTTGCTTTGAGGATTAAGGTGCCCCTGGTCCAACCCATGGTATTTTCAATTGCTTCATATGCATGGGAAACTTGGACATTGAATGAGGTAGGCCAGAAATGAATCAATGCATTTGAATTTTTGGTGCTGGAGAAGAATATTGGAAGTACCACGAGCTGCTAAAAAAAGTTGATCTGTCTTGGAAGAAGTACGGCCAGAGCGCTCGTTAGAGGAAATGATGACAAGACTTCATCTTACATACTCAGGACATATTGTGGGGAACTATCAGGCCCTGGAGAAGGACATCGTATTTGGTCAAGAGGAAGGGCTCCAAAAAAGAGGAAGGCCTTCTCGGAAATAGACTGACACCAAGTCTGTGACACTGGAATGAAGCATAGGGACAATCGTGAGGGTGACCCCGAACCAGGCCATGTTTCACGCTGTTGGGCCTCAGGTCATGTGTCAGAGTAGCCAGCGCCTCACAAATCATCATGGGTCTGGTAGGCACAATTGTACAGCTAGAATACATGAAGATTTCAGTAAAGTCATAGAGAATAAGAGAGAGAGGAGAGAAAGTAAAATAAAGGAGTCAGACACATTTCATGGTAGCATGCGCACCTCAATCTCGCTTGACGGTCCATGTGACAATCCAGAGACCAGAGAGGAGCTGGAGGGAGAGGGCTTTCTTTCAAAGCTTATCTATACGCCACAGGAAGGGGTTGTAGCAAAGGCAATACAGTAATGGGAAGGGGATGATCTAGGGGTGCATACGCAATAGGAAGAGTAGGAATCAGGGGTACACATGTGACAAGATGGGCAGATCCTAGATGGAGCATAACCTTGATTGTCCTTGAGCTGGAGACTAGATTTATTCTAAGTTTTCTATGGAAAGGAATCCATGGCCCTTAACAGCAGGGGGTGAGACCCACCTATGCTGAGATAAACAATAGTATCTGATTGCTCTGGATGGCTGATTGCCTACAGGGGGAATATCTCTAAGCATCTGACCTCCCACCACACACTGGCAAACAGCCTCTTAGGTTTGGCATATCTTTGGGGGAGAGAAGACTGGGGGAAAGTCTTTAGAACAGAGTTGATGGCATCTAACAACAATAACAACAACAACCTGATCAAGCCATCGCACGATTGGTGTGTGCCCTCCGGCAATATGGAACATCATGCAAACAGATCGAGACATACCCACAGGCATCACGGCCCGGCTCACAGTAGCAAGAAGATGGAAACGAAGAACGGAGAAATAAATTGTGCGGCATACACACCATTATTAAGGAATCATGATGAAACTGTAACATACCTACATGGGTGAATCGAGAGGACATTGTGCAGAATGAAGCTAGTCGATCAGAAAAAGACAGATCTTGCATGAGGCCACTGTTACAAGAGGGGGAAAAATCATGACAAAGGTTTTCCTACCAAAAGATACAGACTTTAAGGGTGACCATGGGTGGGAGGGGGAGGATGGGAAGGGGTGGAGAGAGGAGGCAATAGGCTAAAGGGAAGACATGTGTTAACTTGGGTGAGAAGAAGATAACATCATAAAGTAGAGTAGGCAAAGGGGTGGGGGATAGAGCAAGTCCTTGGGAGGTTGGCTGCGTTGTTTAAGTTGGGAACCCGATGATCTGATAAATATACTCCACCCTCAGGGCATCGCGCTTGATAAAGAGAGGCAGCAAAAAGGAGGAAAATCTTCCACAGAATGGACGCCACAGGAGCCGCCACAAGGAAGAGGCTCAAACACGACAAGTATGCGGGCGGTGCAGGGCCGGGAAGGGTTCCGTTCTGTGGGACCAGAGCGCTGCTGGGAATCGGAACCGACTTTCTATTCGCCACGTTAGAGTTTTTCAAAAGTTGTGCCAAAAAAAAAAAACATTATCTTTTAAGTGCATTTTTTCCATGAACCCTCAAAAAATCGTTTTAGTGGCATGTACTTCACACATCATCTGACTGACTCATTCCGCCATCTCAGAAGAGTTGTACAATCATCTCCACAATTACAGGACTTTTTCTTCCTCCTGTTCATGGTGGTCAGCTCCCCACTTCCCCACCCCTCCCTGCCATGACCCTAGGTGATTATTCAACCCCTGACTGATTACAAAGCTATACTTGTATAAATATCCCTCTCCTGGGCTTCACAGACAGAAAATCAATCATGGAAAACACAAACAGGAAGCAAACAAACAAAAAAAGCCACACTGAACAAAATATAGGAAAACCTCCGTCGAAAACCTTAAAATTGGAAACAACCACACACGGGTCACAGGGGAGCTGGAGGGTAAGGGAGCAGTACATGTGATGTGGCATGTGCGACAGCGAGGCCGTTCAGCCCTGAACTATGGTCACAGGGAGTGCACCAGGCGCCTAATCCATGTCCCACTGGCTGTTTGAAGCCCTATCCCATGTCCAGACATTTAAAAAACACACAAACCTTACATGCTTATTCAGACGAGGAAGAAGGGTTGGACAGCCTTGGCATTTTGTCAGCTGTGGTAACGACTCCTTTGTGTAAAGTTCTAGAACCTGGGAACTGGGAAGAGTGTTTCTAGGCAAGAAACTAGTGAGGGTCGTCTGGATGGGCCCTTTCTCATTTTCTTCATATGTCCTGCGATAGCGTCCCATTGGTTTCCAGATCTGCCTACTGACCAAAGCACAGCGATCAGTACTGCATCAATGTTTTCATGCAGCTGAAGCTTCTGAACTTCTGAGAAAATTAAATCCGCGAGGCAGCGCTGTGCTGAACATCTGTGCACGAGGGCCTGAGAAGGATACATCAGCACATTAAGTGCTGAAATATGATATGTAGCTCATGCTACTCATGGTAAGATGTACACACACACGCACACACACGCGCACACAAGAGCTTCACAAGAGCGCAATGCCAGATGCCTGAGGCAAACGGGTCTCCATGAAGCTGCTTATCAAGCTAGTGTTTGGCTGAAAGGTGACTTTTCGAAAACCAGTTTCTTCAAGCCTCGGGGTTCAAAAGCACACGTAGGACACGGAGACCTCAGAAACCTGGATTCCTGGAGTAATGGCACACTTTCTCAGATCTACTCATGATGCCAGCGTCTGCCGCCTGCCTGGGTTCTGTGGACCTCAGAACTTCAGAGTCCCCTGGTCCTCCTCTATGGCTCTCTTCGGAGTCACCGCACAGGGTTCGGTTGCAATTCCAGCCAGAATACTCGCACGGCTTTGGCTGGGTTCCTCTTGAAAGGCCTGCTCTGAGGTTGGCTTGTGCCTCTTCCCGCTCAGAATCCACATCAGAAAGGCAGCCTCGGATCTCTCATCTCCATTTGGCTGGAATTTAACTTCCGGGCACCGAGTGGGTATGGTGAGAAATGCTGGGGGCCTACCTGTCCTGTGTAGACCCTACTCCCACAGACGCGGGGCAGTTGGGAGAGGGAGCCCCATGTTCTGCCCACCTCCCCCCAGAGTGGAGCTTCTCCCACACTAAGGTGGAGACTGGGGCAAGAATCACCGTGTAGGCTCCATACACTCTGCCTATTGAGATGTGGAAGATTTTCTTGAATGCGTCTTCATTTTCTGCATGCCTTTAGGAGAACTTAAATGGTTGGGTTTGGGTTGGGAATTGGGTGGTTTTTTTCCTGTTAAACCCTCCATGACTTGTCCTCTCTCTCCTCTCTCCCTCTCCCCACCTCTGTCCTTGGCCTCCTCAGACGTCAGGGGTTCTCCACCTTCCTATTGCCACAGTTCTTTCATGCAGTTCGTCATAACAATATTGTCGTTGCTTCTTCATCACTGTCATTTTGCTACTGCTATGAATCGGGCGACCCTTGTGAAGGGTCATTTGACCCCCCAAAGGGGTCGCAACCCACAGGATGAGAACCACTATCATACACAGTCATCAGAGTCTGGTCTTTTGGTTTAAACACCACGCATATTCTTCTTTGTTCTTGCTTATCACGACAGTGCTATTAAATATTTATCTTTGTAAGATTGACTGAGTTTGCGAAGCATACTGTTCTCTGGTTTTATCTATGCCTTGTGCTTTTTTAAGCGCATTAGCATTGATTTTTTTGATTGACAAAGAACATTCCACCATATGAATGTACCAGAGCTGGTTTGTCCCTTCCTCTGGAGTTGGGGTTGGGGGTTGTGTCTCTGTTTTTGCTATTGTGGAAAATGCTGCAGTGAGCATAGGTGTGCATATGTCTGCCCCTGTTATGCTCTTACTTTCTTTGGGGTGCATACCAGTAGAGAGATCGCTGGACCGTAAGGTACTTAGGCTGGCATTTCTTGAAGGACGGGTCCTACTGATTTCCATAATGGTTGTACAGTTCTAGTCCCGCCAGTAATAGGAGAGCGTTCCTATCTCTCTATAGCCTCTCCAGCTTGTATTGTTCTCTGCTTTATAGAATTTTGTCACAAGTGTCAATGTGAGGTCCTCTTTGTTGCGCTGATTTGTATTTCTCGTATTGCTGGTGAACATGAATGTTTCTTCATATTGTTGTTAGCCGCCTGGAGGTCGTCTTTGGTAAATTCTCTATCCGTGCCCATTTTTTGTGTGGATTATTTGTATTTTTTCTGGAGATGGTGTACTTCTCTGTAGATTTGGGGGACTAGCCCTTTATCTGATGTATTATTACCGAATATATTTTTCCCAATCATGAGTTTTCTGTTGACTCTTTTGATGAAGTCTTTTATTTGGCCATAAAGGTCATAGTTTAGGAGATCCCAGTTCTTTGTTTTGTCTTTTATAGTATGGAGATTTTTCATTATGCTCAGTAGTGTGTTTATGCTGGGTATTAGGGTCCCTACGTGTGTTCCTATTTTTTCATCGATGGCCTTAATTTTGCGATTAATACGTGGGTCTTTGATCTGCCTTGAGTTTGTTTGTTGCATGGTGTGAGGTGTGGGCCTGTTACATTCCCAGCACCCTTTGTTGAAGAGGCTGTCTCTTGTCCATTCCATGCGCTTTAGTTTTTCAGTAAAAATTAGGTGCCTTGAGGCACTTGGTTGTATTTCTGGGTTTTCAACTCCAATCCACTGGTCTTCATATGTGTAATTGCTCCAGAACCAGGCTGTTTTGACTCCTGTGGGCATCTAGTAGGTTTTAAGGTCTGGGGTGAAAGGCCTCCTGCTTTGTTGTGTTTTTTTATAGTGTTTTATTTAAATGATTAGGTCTTCAAAACTATCTTTGACCTGTTATGGTTACTTTCCTGGGTCATGGGTGGGCCTATGAGCCAAACTGAGTGCCCGACTGCTGAAGAGCCCTCGTGGGATGGTAGTTACATGGTAGTCTGCTGACCTCAGGATCAGCAGTTTGAAACCACCGTAAGAGGAAGATGAGACCTTCTACTCCTGTAAAGAGTTTCAGTCTTGGAAACCCACAGGTCAGAGTGAATCAGAATCGACTCAACGGCAGGGAGTTTGGGACTTTGGTGTGGCCCTGCTCTCCAGAGCCAAGGCACGGGGCCACAGCCTCACCTGTAATGCCAGGAGAACCAAGCTGCGACAGGCCATATGCCCGACTCTGCTCAGCACACGCCATGTGAGCTAAGTCAACCGAGTCTTCAACTTAAAAAGAGCTTGCTGCCTGGTGGGTTTGAACCCCTGACTCTGTGATTAGCAGTTCAATGTACAGCCCACTACACCACCAGAGCGCCTTAACAGGAGTAGGAGGCTGAGCGTTAGGTACAAGTATTATTCCCACTGTAGTGGAGAGAGGACTAAGACACTGAGGGGTGAAGATCTCATAGTTCAGGCAATTCTTCTGAACTCCAAGCTCCAGCCCTGTGGCCTCGCCCCCCTCTCAGCCTCACAGGGCACAGAGTGGCCTGCGACAAGGGAGCAGCCACAATGACTGTGGGATGAAAGGAGGCTGGCAGGAAGCCAGCCTGGGAACAGGGATCGGAGAAGATGCTGACGGTTATCAGGAGGTGCCTGGGGAAGGAGGTCCATCTCCATCTAAAGGTGTTAAGGTGAGTGAGAGGTTACACCTTCGGTTTCTCATTCTGGAAAGATCCTGAATGTTGCTGACAGAGGCCCAGGGGAAAGAGGCTTATGATACCACCCTTACCAGGGTCTTGTGGGTACCTCGCGGGGTCAGCGTGAGGGCATGTCCAGAAGGGGGCCGGCCCCAGAGCCCCTTGATCTCACCGTGATGTGGGGATCCCTGGTGGCACCCTGGGCAAGTGCTTGGCTACTCATGGAGAGGGCAGAGGTTTGGACACAGCAGCTGCCCCGTGGGGGCAAGGCGAGGTCATCGGCCCTGCCAAGACGACGGTCTTGGGAGCCCTCTGGGGCAGTTCTCCTCTGGGAGTTCCCGAGACTGTAACTCTTTGCAGGAGTAGAAAGCCCATCGCTCTCCTGCAGCACTGGCCAGTGGTTTCGAACTGCTGACCTGGCAGTTAGCAGCCCAATGTATAATCACTGCACCACCAGGACTCCATGAGAGGCTGGTTATTATTCCTCCTAGTCTGGGCCCTCCCACTCCACTCATTGCATGTGTGACCTTCACTTGACATCTCAGTGCCTCGGTTTCCTCGTCTGTAACGTGCAAAGATAGTAACAGTCCTCACTCTGAAGCTTTGTTAGGATTTTATGAATCAGTACAAGCGAAGCGTTCAGAACAGCACCTGATGGGTAATCAGAGCTCAGAGGCTACGTAGCTGTGTTTACGATGTCCCTGATATAACCAGAAACGCAGCTGTGTTTGCTCCGAGGGAGAGACTGGAAGCTACTGTGGGTGCTTTGGTCTGACACGAGCTGAGCTGAGAGCAGGCAGTGGGGTGAGGGTGGCAACCCACTGTTCTGACCCCACACAGCTCTGAGAGTCAAACTTCAAAGCAGAGCTTGCAAGTGCACGGACACCCCCTCTTCCCCTGGTCAGTATATTTATTATTGCCAAGGGCTGTATTCAGGACACTTCCTTCTGGATGGCTTAAGGGATGTTTAGGTGTGTCCATTTCCGTTCATTTTTCACAGAAGAACCTAACACTCGTGGAAAACGTTCTCCTCATTATAGTTCACAATGACAAACAGTAGAACAAGTGACGAGGGGGCATCCCTAGGGGCCTTCAGCAGGTGGGAGGTTTCCTAACGGCCTTCAGTGAGTGGTCGGGGAGCCAGGACAAGAGCCTAACCTGAAGACTCTGGGCCCATGGCTCCTTTTCCTGCAGTCCCAGGTCTGTGGGGGCAATATTGACCATTCTCTCTAGGGTACTCCTCACATCGGCTCCTCCAGGTCTCCCCCCAAAACTTGACCTCAGAGCTCTGCCCTAACAGAGGATGTGTGATGGAGAGGGGGCCCGAGGGTTGGGATGCAGGTCTCCGGATTTGAATCCCAGCTCCATGGCTGAGTTCCATCTCGGTCCTTACAAATGGGAGGTAATGATGCCTGATGTGTACATAAGAGCTCAGGTAGCATAGTGGCTAAAGCGTTGGGTTGCTAACTGAAAGGTCAGCAGTTCAAAAGCATGAAGCGCTCCAAGGCAGAGAGATGAGGTTGTTTTGCTCCAGTAAAGAGTTACAATCTCAGAAAGTCCCAAGGATAGTTCTGTCTTGTTCTATAGAGTCACTATGAGTCAGAATCGACCAGATGGCAGGGAGTGAGTGTGTACACACCAGGAGGCTTCAAAAAGCTCACGAGAAATGGGATTAAAATTTCAGGAAGTTTTCATACGCACACAAAAAACAACTAAAACTTTGTTGAACACCCCTTGTATATTTTGTGCCAGGCACCCCAGTGTATGCATATTCCAAAGGAGCCCGGTAAGCGCTGGCTGTAATGGACTTTAGCCCCAGATGGTGGTGCTGCTGCCCAAGAAGCTGGGAAAGAACCAGCAAGGGGGCGGACCTGGTGAATCCGCTGGGGCCCTGGGGGCGGGGTGGGGAGGATGGGAAGTTCAAGTCTTACATCCTGAGCTTCATGTGGGTGCACAACCAGAACCAACTTTCCCGTTAGAATCCTCACCAAGGCTCCAGGGTGATGCCAGGGAGGCAAAGGGAGTCCGAGGACCAGGTCCCGGAGAAAGTTCACCGCAGAGTCGGGTTTTCATCTGGACCCGCCAAGCAGTTCACGGCCCATGCTCATGTACTTCCCACATGTCCTATAGGCACTCACCAGCCCTCTTTGGCTACTGTCTCGATAGGTGGATTTGAACCAACAACCTTCAGGTTGGCAGTTGGCTGGAAACTACTTGCCTCGTCTAAGCTCCTCTCAATGCGGCAGACACATCCTTTTGCATTTGTGACTCCCGGAGTCTGTTCTTAGAGCAAAGAAGCTATTTTTTAATATGTGTATTGGGAGAACTGGGGAGGGAGGAGGTCCTATCTGGGTTTCCGCCGCTAATAATTAACCAGAAGCGTACAGGAATACATGAGCTCTCGCACAGCAGTGACAAGTGACATTTCACGGCTGCATCTGTCTGGCTTTGCGATCCTTGCTCCTGAATTCCGAAGGCTAAGGATGCTACTTCCCCCTCCCCCTCCCCACCCCCATTCCCACCCTTTCAGGCTGCAGGCAAGGCCAGGGAAGGCGGCGATGCTCAGCGAGGTGGGGGGGAGTGTGGGGAGGGGAGAAGCTGACTGGGAAGGACGATATAATGGGGGTTGGGGTGCTCCTGACCCCTCTCCCCACAGAGCACTCACACCCTGTCCCTGGGGACAAGGCCTCTGTCCCTTCTATTCACTGGACCCAGCTGATGCCACCTACCCCACCAGAGCCCTCCCTCCTGCCCCTCATTGTCTGAGGGGCTCAGATGGAGGGGCAGCCCATTAACCCCTTCATGGCCTCACTGCTTCACTCTGCAGCTGTCACACGCAGGCCTCAGGCCTGGCCAGGGAGAGGGCCCCGATAGTTAATCACAATTAGTGAGCAGAGCGTCAGCTGTGAGGCTGGCCGCCTCCCTCGGCTGCCAGCCGGCCCAGGCCGACCCACATCCGCCCTGCAGCCGGTTCTGAGACCCACAGAAGCCAGGAGGACACTCCCTTCCCAGCTCGCTCCTGGGGACCTCTCCAGCCCCGCCCCCCCACCCCAACGTGTCCTCCAGGGTCAGAGAATGGCCTCCTGCAGTTTCCAACCCTTCCCCTCTCCAGTGGAAGCACCACCTTCTCTGGGAGATCCTCCAGGAAGCTCCTCGCTCCTACCACAGGCCCTGCTTAAGTGTTTTGTTTACCTTCTCCTTCCAAAGCACTTGACACTCCCTGGGGCTGTAGGCTGTGGTTTCCTTCCCTGCATGTTCCCTGAGAGCAAGGCCCAGGCAACACACACTTGGTGGCACAGGGACCGCAGCGCTCTGGGCCTCTGGCTCTAGAGATGAGGCTTGAGAGATGCATCTGGGCAAGGCGCCCTCACAGACTCCGCGCAGGCGGGCCCTTGACCTTCTGTCTTCTGTACTGAGTTTCCCCTGAATGGTTCCTTCAACAAATGGGCTCAGATAGCCTACCACTCACCTGACCTCACGGTCTGCTGTAATCAGACAAACCAGACTGTGGATCTGCCAGGGCGGCCAGAGACGGACACCCAGGCCTCCTACCCCCAAAGAACCTAGCTTGTCAGGGCCTCCGCCTCAGGGCAGAGCTGGGCCCTGGACAGGGAGACCTGATGGAGTTTCAGGACAGGAGAAGCCCCCCATCTGGGAGGGGACAGACATGGTGGTAACAGGTTCCTGCTAAAGGTGACTCCCATCCATGGCCAGCTCCAGTTCACATGGAGCCCCAAGCAAACACCTGTGGGGGGCACAGACGGGCAACTGGGGCTGGGCAGAGCAGAGCAGGCCAGGGAGTCCCAAGGGGCCTCGTAGGCGGGGCACTCGTGAGAACCCTGCCAAGAAGCTGAGCCTGGAATCTGGGAGGGGGTGGGGTGGGGTAGGGTGGGGGTGGGGGAAGGACAAGTGCAGGGAGGAGGCGCTGCCACTGGGTGGGGCCTTAGGAGGTGGGAGGTTCACAGTCTGAATGTTACCCAGAGGTTCTGAGCAGCCCTTGGAGAGTTTACAGGAGGGGGCTGTGCGTAGGGAGGTCAGATATGCCCCTCCCCGGATTTCTTGGTTTCTCTTTTCTCATTGGGCGGCACGTTGACCACTCAGCTGGCACAATCCTTGGCTTGGCCTGGCCTCTGCCATCCGGTGGGTTCCGCATCATGGTGGCCCTGGCGCTATAGAGCAGAAATGCTTTGTGGGGTCGTCTCCACGGCAACCAGCCCAGGAGTCCCTCTTCAGGCCTTTCTTTTGTAGTGCTTTGCTGCCTGGTGAGCTCCAACGGCCCGGCTCTTCAGGGTGCTTCTTCCATCTTCCAAAGTACCTCTTGGGTGGTTTGCATCCCCTGTGGGGGTTGGGGGCGGGACTTCACAGGTATCATCCAAAGTCAAACTCACTGCCAGCCCTTTGGTTCCAACTCTTGGAGACCCCATCGACAGAGTAGAACTGCCCCTGTGGGTTTCTGAGACTGTAACTCTTGACTGAGATAAAAAGCCTCATCTTTCTCCCTCGGAGCAGCTGTTGATTTCGAACAGCTGACCTTGACGGGAGCAGCCCAGTGCATCACCGCTACCCCACCAGAGTGTGGCAAAACATCTCCATCTCCTTCACTGTCTAGTCTCTAGGTGCCCTGCCCCAGGCAACCCCCAGACCAGTCTCTTCCCAGCGGAGTCCTTGCAGACACATGCAAACTGCTTTCTTTTTCAAACATGAATGCAAGCATCGTGGATACACTGTCCTGCCCCTGTGGAACCCACACTGCAGCCAAGACACAGAACATTTCTGGCACCCCACAGAACTCCCCACTGCTCCTTCCTAATCTACCCCCTTCGCACCCAGAGGTGACTTTTGTAACTTGTTAAAGTAGCCCCATAGAGCTTAGTTTGTAGGAAGGTCACTTTGGGGTGCAGACTGAAGGCTGAGGTTCAGAGGCAATGGCCAAGGCTGGTGGAAGAGAGGAGGGACCTGGGGGAGATCAGGCCTGAACAGCCAGCCATGTGGGAGAAATTTAGGGGGGGGCGGCGCCGAGCAATCATCTCCTAGCAATCCGTTTCTTACAGAGGAGAAATTTTCTTGTCTGGAATCTGTATGAAGCAGATAGTAAGGTAGTTCTACTGGTCCTCATCACCACACGCTGAGCAGATTTATCCCTTCTAGAACCACCCCAAATGAATGGCTCCCGACAGCTCATCACTGTTGATCTCTGGATTCTCTGTGGGTTTGGAGATCCATCCATGGCCCACTTCAGTGAAGTATTCCCGGGGCATGGAGGGGCAGGGGGGCTAGATGGTACAAATGGGTACAATGCCCAGTGGCCAAAGGTTGAGGGTTGGAAAACCAGGGTGATCATGACTTATAACGCAGCAGTTCTCAACCTGTGGGTCGTGACCCCTTTGGGGGTTGAACAACCCTTTCGCAGGGGTCACCCAATTCATAACAGTAGCAAAATGACAGTGATGACGTAGCAGCGAAAATCATTTTATGGTTGGGGGTCACTACAACACAAGAAACTATATAAAGGGTCGTGGCATCAGGAAGGTTGAGTACCACTGTTATAAAGTGAAGCCCCTAACCTAGGAAGGACCCAGCAGTCTCACCTCTAGGTTTGCGCCTCAGCGAAAGGAAAGGACGTGTCCCCACACGGATCCGCACGCCAAGGTTCCTAACAGGTTTATTTGCCACCGCCAACAATCTCCACCACTGGCAAATGGATCCGGAGCCTCCGGGACGCAGGGGTCCACCCAAGAGGCACCTTAGGGGAAAGGTCAGGTGATTGATTTCCCAAACCATCAGCCCCTGAAAGTCCTGTGGGCACATTTCTTTTCGGTCACACACAGGGTGATGCGATGGCATGGATGCCAGGGCACAGGTGCACCTGTCCATCCGCTTTCCAAAACCCATGTCCATCCAGCCGCTCCTGACTCACATCAACCCATAGGACTGAGTAGAACTGCCCCACGGTGTTTCGAACAGCACACCCTTCTTCCAGGGAGCAGTGAGTGGGCTTGAACTACTGACCTTTCACTTCACCGTCTAGCACAGTGATCCTCAACCTTCCCAATGCCACCACCCTTTCAGACAGTTCCTCATGTGGTGGTGACCTCCAATCATAACATTATTGTCGTTGCTGCTTCACCACTGTCATTTTGTTACTGTTGTGAATCATCATGTAAATATCTGATAGGCAGGATGTATTTTCCTCATTACAAATTGAACATAATTAAAGCACAGTGATGAATCACAAAAACAATGTATAATTATATATTGTGAAATATTTCTTTCTAATGACAAATAAATGAAATTTTGTCTTGAAGCGTGATGTAGCTTAGGTAACAGTCTTCACACCGGGTATTCGTATATAGCATATCTGCATGTGGGCAGATCCTCCTGGAGACAGATAGAGGAGTGGCGTCTCGGTTCCTAAGACCATAGGACATGTGTTTTCCAATGGCTTAAGGCGATCCCTGTGAAAGGGTCGTTCTACCCCCCAAAGGGGTTGACACCCACAGGTTGAGAACCGCTGGTTTAACACTTCACCACTGCGCCACCAGGGCTCCGGATCCATTTACCAAATGTTAGATATTGTTGGCTATTACAAGCCAAGCTGTTACGAACATTGGTGCACAAATCCTTGTGGGGACACATTGTTTTATTTCGTTGAGGTGCGAGCCTAGAGGTGAAATTGCTGGGTCATAGAGTGGATGCTTCCCTTTACAAGAAATGGCCAAGCTGCTTTCCGAAGCGGAGTGTCTTGAATACCATTTCCTATCAGAGCACCCTGAGCCTCCTGTCAGTGCTATGGCTGCCATGGAGCTGATTCTGACTCATGGAGACCCTTTAGAACAGGGTAGAACTGCCCCCGTAACCCTTTATGCAAGTTTTTAAAAATCATTTTATTGGGGCTCATACAACTCTTATCACAATCCATGCATACATCAATTGTGTAAAGCATACTTATATATTTGTTGCCCTCATCATTCTCAAAGTTCGTTTTCTGCTTGGATTCCTGGAATCCGCTCATTTTCCTTTTTTCCCTCCCCCTCCCTCCCTGCTCTCCACTCCCTCATGAACCCCTAATAATTTATAAATTATTATTTTATCTTATCTTTCACTGCCGGGCATCTCCCTTCACTCACCTTTCTGCTGCCCATCCCCCAGAGAGGAGGTTATATGTAGATCCTTGTGATCAGTTCCCCCTTTCTACCCCCCCTTCCATCCTGGTATCACCACTCTCACCGCTGGTCCTGAGGGGTTCATCTGTCCTAGATTCCCTGTGTTTCCAGTTCCCATCTGTACCACTGTGCAGCCTCTGGTCTAACCAGGTTTGGAAGGTAGAATTGGGATCATGATAGTTAGGGGGAGGAAGCATTTAAGAATTAGAGGAAGGTTGTGAGTTTCACTGTTGCTACACTGAACCCTGAGTGACTCATTTCCTCCCCACTACCCCTCTGCAAGGGATGTCCAGTTGTCAACAGATGGGCATTGGGTCCCCATCATGACTACCCTCATTCCCGATGATATGATTCCCCCTCACCCCCCGTCTTTGGTGCTTGAAACCTGGTCCCCTCAGCCCTTCATGATCACACATGTTGGTGTACTGCTTCCATGTGGGCTTTGTTGCTTCTGGGCTAGACGGCCACTTGCTTACTTTCAAGTCTTTAAGCCCCCAGATGCTATATCTCTCGATAGCTGGGCACCATCAGCCTTCTTCATCACACTTACTTATGCACACATTCGTCTTCAGCATTTATGTGGGGAAGGAGATCACACAATGATAGTTTTTGTTCTTTGGAAGTTGAAAGCCTCATCTTTCTCCCAAGGAGTGGCTGGAGTTTCAAACTGCATACCTTGTGGTTAACAGCCCAGTGTGTACACTGTGCCCCCAGGGCTCCTGCTCCACTGCCTGGCTGTTCCATTATTCACTTCACCAGCCCCATAGTAAAGGGCATGTCTGGTGCAGCGGATGCAGAAGGTAGCAATGGGCAATCTTGTAAGCACTCAAGCACACCTCTAGGACACGTGCTAGAGGCAGAACTCCTGCATGTCCGTGACTGACGGTTGTCCCCCTATAACCAAGTTCCACTTCTTTCTTTAAAATTGCACCCCTACTTTTCCTCTGGGCACAGAACATATTTCCTGGTCTCTCTTGTAGCTCAATGTGGCCACGTGACCAAGTTCCTGCCAATGAAATATAAGCAAATAGCTCAGACAGGACGTCCAAGCAGTCTTTAAAGGAACCTACTCCTCTCTTGGTTCCTTCCTCCTCCCTGGGGGCAGAAAGGATCTCCATCTTGGGATGCGGATGTGATGGCTGGTACTTAAGCAGCAATATTGGGCCAGGAAGTAGAAGCCATCCACTGAGAGCAATGGGGTAGTAAGGTAGAAGGAGCTAGATCTCTCAACAGTGAAGCACCATGTCAGACCTTGCCTGCCTGCCTGCCTGCCTGCAGACTTTGATGGCATGAGAGATAAATGCCTCCACTTCGTTCCAGCCACAATTATTGTGGGTTTTCTATCATGGACAGCCACCAGCTGATAGACACACCTTGTGCTTTTGTCACTTTTAAAAGTAGCCCCATAGAGCTTAGTTTGTAGGAAAGTCACTTTGGGGTGCAGATTGAAGGCTGAGGTTCAGAGGCAATGGCCAAGGCTGGTGGAGGAGAGGAGGGGCCTGGGGGAGATGAGGCCTGAACCGCCAGCCATGTGAGAGCAATTTAGGCAGGGATGATCATCTCCTAGCAACCCCGTATGTTACAGAGGAGAACTTTTCTTGTATGGAATCAGCCAGGTAGTTCTCCTGTGGTCCCCTCCGCGGGTCCTGAACCACCAAGCTGTAGGTCAGCAGCCCTGAGCAAATGGTTTGCTCTACCAAGGGGTGGAGACCACAAGCTTCTTTCCAGCATAAAGGGGAGAATGGATGGCATGCAGGGAATGGTCTGACTGGTACAAAGCCCCCATGCTCAGGTGGCCCCGTGTCCCCTGACCCTGTCATCCACTTGTCCACCTCACTGCTGGCCCATTCCCTGCCCTGCCACAAGGTGCCCGTCCCAGAGTGCACCGCACTTGCTATTCATGCCAAGAACCCGCTCTTCCCGCCACTCCACCAGGCTAATTCCCGCGGGTCTTTCATGTCCTAGCTAAACAGAGCACCGGATCTAGGAAGTGCTCCCCGCAAGGCGGGAAGCCAGGACCCTGAGCCCTTATTGCGGTCCCGATGCTCCTTGTATTTGCCAGGCTGCGCTACAGCACCAAGCTTTTGTTGGCAAGGGTGGGGGGACCCAGACGTGTTGCCCTTGTCAATTCTGTGCGGAGAACCACTTCCTAGCCTTCAAGGCGGCGCCCTTTTGAAAGCAAGTCACCAGGCTAGTGCTCTGAGTGGCGGGACCAGGGACCCCTCAGTCCCAGACTGTTGTCCTTAGGGGTCCCAGGTTGGTTGTGACTCCCAGTGACCTGAAGTACAATAGACAGAAACCTTTCGGGGCCCTGCGCCATCCCCACCCTTGTTCTTACCTATGGGCCCCTGGTGGCAGCCGCTGTGTCGCTCTGTCTCGTTCGGGGTCTCCCTCTCTTTCGCTGCCCAGCCATGATGTCCATCTCCAGGGACTGGTCTCTCCTGACAACATTCCCAAAGTGCGTCCGACAAAGTCTCACCGCGCGCTTCTCAGGAGCACTCTGGTTGTCTTCCTTCCAAGCCAGAATTGTTTGTCAAATGTAGCCCACGTGCCAGCGAACGCGGGCTCGACAGAATGAATGAATGAGTGAATGAATGAATGAGGTAACCACCAGGGGGCAATGGCGCTTTGCCGCAGAGCCCGAGCGCAGGAGGCGACAGCAGAATTGTCGCTTTCCCACCGCCCCTCCCCGCGGTCCCCAGCCCCCCCCCTTAAGCCCCACCAGGGACTCTCCCCGCACCACCCTGCCTCGCTCCCCCTTCGGATAATTAACTCGAACCAATAAAACGCTGATTGCAGCGCCTTTGTACCCGCCGCCTCGGCATTGTCATGGAAAATGGGGTCCCCTCCCCACCCGGGCTGCCCGCCCCTCCCAGGCCCCCGCAGCTGGCCCACAGTCGGCCTGAGCCACCTGGACGGGACCAGGGGACCCCCGAGCCTAGCCGTCCGGCGCCCGGTCCATCTGCTCCCCGCCCCCGCCCCCGCCGTCAGCTGCGGATTCAGCCCTGCCAGGGAGGGCAGCGAGTGCTTCTACCCAGACCTCGGAAGCCCCCACCCCTTCCCCACCCAGCCCCACTGGACCTCAGCATCCCGGAACCGGGGATCCCGGAACCGAGGTCCCGGAGGGGACCGCGCGCCTGGGGTCTGTCCCCCGAGAGTGCAGGGGTGGAAGTGTGCTCCTGGTCATAGCACTGACGACCCCCCCACCCCCCACAAGGGTCCAGAAGTGCAGAGCGATGGCACGCCCCTCCCCTCTCCCCCAGCCGCTCCCCATCCCCAAGGACGACCTTCCAGAAATAGTCTTTGCGTATAAACAAGAGAACACCCTTTCTTAAGACATGGGAGTAACCAGCCAAGTCGGACTTGATCCATGTAAACAAAGAAAACACTTCCCATGACTGACAGTTTGGGGATATTTCTCCAGAGTTTTGCACACACACATTTTAACCTACATGAAATCATATACTAGCTATTCGTCTATGGCTGCTGTGTTCTACTTGACAAGTAACGTGTGTGTGTGGGGGGGGTACCTTTCCATGGCAGGTGGGGTACAAAACAATTCCATAAGCCCCTCAGTTTTCTGGTATTTGTGGGCTCTGTCTCCACCCTCCCTCAGTCTGAGTGGGATTTGCTCCCTGGCCTCTGGGTAACCTGAGTTTATTTGTGAGCAAAGACTGTGCGCCCCTATGTCCCAGTGGGAGTAGGGGTGGGGCGGAGGTCTGTGTGTTCAGGGGCTGAGGCTGGAAGAAGTAGAATATATAATAACAGAAATTGTAAAGAAAAAGTGCTTAACATCTGGAAACAATCAAAAGAGCAGCCTTTTCAGTACAGTAAACCAAAAGAGCTCCCTGCCATTAAGCTGATTCCGACTCAGAGCGACTCCTTATCGGGTTTCTGAGACTGTTTCTTTATGGGAGTGGACTGCCTTGCCTTTCTCCCCTGGGGTGTCTGACGGTTTTGAGCCTCTGACCTCAAAGCTAGCAGCCCAGCTCCTAACCCACAGTATGCTGTCAAGGGAGCCTGCCCAGGTCACTCAATTCGCTAGGGCAGCGGTTCTCAACCTGTGGGTTAAGACCCGTTTGGGGGTCGAACGACCCTTTCACAGGGGCACCTGATTCATAACAGCAGCAAAATGACAGTGATGAAGTAGCAACAACAATAATGTTATGGTTGGGAGGGGTCACCACACATGAGGAACTATATGAAAGAGTCATGGCATTAGGAAGGTTGAGAACCACTGCTCTAGGGGATGTGCCTTCATCTGGTTGTGACTCATCATTCATCAAAGTCCTGATTCCCAGATCCATGAAGCCGCCTGGTAACTTGAAGAAAATGAACAAGTTGCAAGTGATTCCTGCCCTCGGGTAAAAAATAATGGTTTGTGACTTGTTGGACAGTGTCTGAGTTCGCTCATGCTGCTATACCAGAAATACCAGAGGAGGATGGTTCGATAGCAGAAATCCGTTTTCTCACAGGAGTGTCCACTGGGGAGCGCTCTCTGAGTGGGATCTGTGGGAAGTGCTGGGTCTCTTCAGTTTTCGCTGCTGGACCCTTGTAGCTATCTCCATGGCACTTAGCTATCTTAATGCAGTCTTTCCTCTGCTGGCCTTGTTAGTAGCTAGCCCAGGGACAGCGGGGTTGTCCCTCCCATGCCTGCAAAGGTCCAAATGAGGAGGTTGGAAATAAATCAGGCAGGCTTTGGATACCTATGGGAAGACCCCAAACTGAGCATGCACCGACTAGGACCTCTTAGCACAGGTGAAAGCTGAAACCTATCCTCCACCTTCCGTATATTCCCAGGTGGCTCAAACCCAGCCAGTGAGGGCCAACAACACAAGCCACGCCTTTCCAGCCAGGGGTGTTGAAAGCCAGCTGCAGGAAAGCCAAATTCTCTCTTTTATCCTCTTCCTGGTCAGAGGGAGGTGAAGGGTGAGGGTCTCACTCCCCTGCATGGGCACACATGTCCCCACTCTGGGCCTACTGGGGGCCCACAGTCTCTTGGTTCCCATTAGTAGCCTCTAGGGTTCTTGGGCTTCTGGCACACACGCCCCTGTTCCCCACATGTGGGTGCTCTTTTCCACGTGGTTGTTCCTGCCCAGCTGTGAACCCCAGAGTCTCGGCTTCCACACAGCTTAACATGCTTTCCTGAAATAGCGCATACCCTTTTGAGACTGTAAAACCTGAAACTTGTCCCGTCCTTCATAAAGACTCGCTTGGATTACATAACCTGATTCAAAGTGTGAATTCTTTCAGCGTGGGAAGCAAAGAGCCCAGGTACAACCCACTCCAGAAACCAGGCAGTTTCATCTCTTTTATATCTCAGAAAGAAATTGATTCAAGATACATCCTACACTAATCCTGCCTCATTAACATAACAAAGCCACCCATTCCCAGATGGAGTTCTAGCCCCAGGTCTTGAAGTTAGGATTAACAGTCTACTTCTTTTTGAGGGACACAGTTCAATCCATAGCAACCTACCCTTTAGGCCCCCAGATGCATGTTCTCACATGCAAACACACTTACTCCATCACACCATAACCCCAAAGTCTTAAGTCAACTCCAAATCAATTTCATCTACGGAACCGGTTTTGTACCTATCGTTGCCATATGATTCTGTGTAGGACCAACTAAGCCCGAGTAGGGTGGGATAGTAGTATGAGTTGGGCTGCTAACCTCAAGGTCAGCGGTTCGAAATCACCAACCACTCCCATAAAGAGTTAGAGTCTCAGAAACCCACAGGGGTGGCTATGAGTGGGCCTGGATTCGATGGCAGTGAGCTAGGGGGCTTGGGTTCTGGGTTGCTGGCCCCCTTATTGGGGTGTGCTCCAGCAGGTATGCATGCTTGTGAGTTTGGGTTTTCCAGCCACTTCCCAGCTGTGCAGACCTCAAAACTCAAAACCAAACCCACTGCCATCAAGTCAATTCTGACTCACAGCGACCCTGTAGGACAGGGTAGAACTGCCCCACAGGGTAACCACTACACCACCAGGGCTCAAGAAAGGTGTTTATTAAGCACCTACTGTGTACCCGACTCACATTCCTGTCTTTACTCAACCCAGATTGCTCCAGTGCCCTGTGAGGTGGGTTTGGATTTGACCGCCATTTCAGTTACAGGTGTGCCCCTTGCACACACCCCTTCCCTCTCTGAACCTCAGTTTCTCCAACTAAGTTACAGGTAACAACCATCTCCCATGGTCATGTGTCTGCTACCTGCCTGTCGGTTGACCCTGCCGTTGTGACTTGGGTGTTCTTGCTGTGATGCTGGAAGCTACGCATATTCCAAATCCCAGCAGGGTCACCCACATGGGCAGGTTTCAGAGGCACTTCCAAACCCCGACAGACTAGCTGGTAGAACCAAGCATCACTTGGTGACTTCAAATAACAGGAAGCTTTCATCTCACACTTCTGGAAGCTAGGTGTCTGAAGCCTAGCAGTCTGCGTTCAAACATCAGCCAATGAGAAACCCGAAGGATTGCAAAGTGAATATGGAGCTGGGGGATGAGCCCCAGGCTGTAAGGCGTTCAGAGCACAGTGCCCACAGCACTGGCTCTGAGCATGCCCAGGACTGAGAAGAAGACAGCACTGGGCAGTATTATGTGATATACTGAGCCCACGGGACCGCCACCCAACACCATCAAGGGCTGTGTGAACATGTAGTGGGTGCTGTATGAAAAAGCGGCTATCTTGCTACTGGTCCAGCCGTGGGGTGCTCCTGGAGGCAGAGTAATGACTCGACAAGCCTCGATCTGGGATTTACACCTGAGAGAAGAGGCACTCCTCCCTCTTGCACATCACCACAGCCCCTGAGCGCTGCTGCTCTGAGCTCCAGGCTCAGGTAGGCAGAGTGACTAGAAGCTTCTTCGTGTGTCCAAGAGTTTCTTTCCCAAAATGGACCCCGCATGGATTTGGAGTCAAAGGTAGCTCCTCTCAGTCTTGGGCTTGGAGAGCTCATTGTCAGAAATGCCACACATTCAGTGACCGAAAAGGAAACTTTTTCACTCCCTGTCCTGACGGCTAGAAGTCTGAACTTGGGGGGGGGGGGGGGCTGTGAATATGTCTAAGCAATGTGGCACTGCCTCAAACAACTGGGAACAGAAATTGCACACGATCCAGCAATCCGTTCGCAGGGTGCATGCCCTCTAGAAGTCGTCGGCACAGCACTAGCAGATAGATGCAGCCCACGCTCCTCTCAACAGTGTTCACAGTAATGAGACGAAGGGAACAACCCAAATGCCCAAGAGCAGAAGAGTGGATGCAGACACACACAATGGACTACTACGCAGCCCTAAAAACAACGATTTGAAGCCACGGAGTACCTCATAATGCTGAGTGAAATTAGTCAATCATGAAAGAACAAATACAACATGTGAACCACTGTTAAAGGGGGGGGGGGAACAAGACATGGACTTTCCGTCCAAAGGAGCAGACTGGAAGTTACCGAGAGAAGGGGGACAGGAGAGGGAAGATGAACAATAGACTAGGGGGGTGACAGGTATGAACATGGGTGAAGGAGTCTTATCATCCACAAGAAAGGAGGGAGGGTGGAGTAAGCTGGGGCAGGGGCAGGGTTGACAAGTAATTTGAACTGTTAAACCCAAATTTGATGGCCAGAAATGTAACCATCACCCCCTCTAATTCACAATTTTAAAATATTTTTAAAGAAAATAAGTGTAAACCCAAGGTCTCAACTGAGGAGCTCACTCTGGAAGCCCTGAGCAGAGCCCAGCCCATGACTGTCAGCTGCGGGTGGTTGCTAGCGATGCCTGCCATTTCTTGGCTTGTAGGCGCACCTTCCCATTCTCTGTCACCATCTTCACATGCGCCCTGGGTAGTCTCTGTCTGCGTCTCCCCGTTGCCTTCTTATGAGGACATCACAGTACTGGGGGTCCAATGGAATCCAGGAAGACATCATCTTAACCTGGCTCCTTATCTCTGCAAAGACTGCTTCCGAGTCGTTTACATTTTGCAGTTCTAGGTAGACATGGATTTTGAGAGGACACCATCCAACCCAGACAGCTAGTATCTCCTTGATGATCCTGAAAGAAGCCCTCTCTCCCTACATTTTTATAAGGGACAAACATCACAAGACCCTCTGAAGGGTACCATTTCTCCTCTGTCTGATCGAGCAAGGAATTTGGCATCACATTTCCTTTGATTAGACAAATACATTTTAAAAAAATTTAAAAACCCTCATTGTCATCAAGTCAACATTGACTCCTAGTGACCCTGCAGGACAGGGTAGAACTGCCCCTGTGGGTTTCCCAGACTCACTTTTTACATGAGTAGAAAGCCCTGTCTTTCTCCCAAGGAGCAGCTGATGGTTTCGAACTGCTGACCTTGTGGTTAGCAGCCCCACATGTAACCACTGCTCCACCAGGACAAATAAAGTGAGGGACTATTTCTCACTCGAGGGGGCTGAGGAGTACTGGCGAGGCCCCACTGCCTATGTCTCTCTCCCAAAGGTGTGTCCTTGAGGGCTGGGCTCTGAGTTGCCAATGGGCCAACCTCCCGGCTCGAGTCTGCACACGCTCCCTCTGCCCGTGAACACAGGGAGGGCAGGTGCTGATGGGAACCTTCCAGGACAAGGAAAATCGATGCTGAGAAAAGTCACAGTCAAACCTTCTGTGTCCTGATCAGAAACACGTAATCTCACGTGAGTCGACTTGTTTGCTCGATGCAATTGATTATACATTTGATATCTTTATTTTAAAGTGTTTTTTTTTTTTCAAGAAAAGGGTGCACAGATGGGCGCAGAGACCTGCCAGGCCTGGCTCCCAGGACAAAAGGTAGAGGCCAGGACCCAGGCCCTCTGGGAACAAGAATCACAAAAGCACTAAGATTCAGGCTTGGCAGCATCAATGGGGGTGCGGTACCATGCAGTTCGCTTCCTCCCCCTCAGGGTTGGTGGGCAAGCAGTGACCCCTCTAGGAGTCGCATGCACTGGACGTGTGACCTTGGCCGTGTGGCTTACCAACTCCGGTCCTCAGGCTCTCACTTAGAACTGTGGGAAGCCTTTAGCACACCGTGCCTCCCATTGCTGCGCCACAAACCTGGCTTCCACTGGCCTTGGGAGACACGGCTGAGACAGGGGAGATGCAGTGTTGGATTCCTGGGTTCAAGTCCTGATGTTTTCCCACTCACCACCTGTGTCATCATGAGCCAGTCAGTCCTCTCTGAGCCTCAGTTTCCTCTGCAGAAAAACAGGGTGCTTGCCTTTTCTGCCTCCCACCCAAGGGTGGCTTTTCACCCACTCATCCTACGGTTTCTTATACTTTCCTTTAACTCCTCTTGCTCGTCTCTAACACGGAGTGACCGGGGTCCCTTTCACACGGGCTGCTCTGCAGATAAAAGGAACTGGTGCTTAGAACCCCGTCAGGGTGCAGCCAGCTAGAGATGACCGTTCATGCCACTCAGAACTCAGGACGGGTGTGTGGCAGGCCCCGCACTGGGCACCCAGGATGCCCGTGAGACTGCCATCTAGCTGGGGGCTTGGGATACCCCTCACAAAGGGTGACGTAGGTGGATGACAACAGAACCCCAAGTATCCTGCCTTCTGGGGCCTCACCCTCTCAGGCTGTGGGTTTCAGTTGTGCCACCCCACACCGGCTCTGCCAAGTGATGTACCAAGAGAGGCACGGTGCATCTCTACTCCTCCTGGGCGGAGTCCCAGGGGAGGGCTCCAGCGGCCTTTTCAACTGCTACAGTGTGGGGAGGCAGCCTGGGCTCCCTCCCTGTGCAGTGAGGGGATGGCAGTGGGGCAGGGGCACAGACAGGCCCAAGATGCCTGTCCAAGTGGAGTCAGAGCAGGAGCCCAGGATATGGACAGGAACGGGTGGGGGAGAGAGGGTGCAGACATGGAGGAAAAGAAATGGGGAGCAGGGGAAAACAGACTATTATAAAGTGACCAGATTGTAACATTGGTAAAGCGAGGCACCAGTTGGACACCATTGATAAAACTCATATCCTGGCGAAAAAGCTACATGGCCGCTGAAAACCGTATCCCCTAGCTTGTCGTGCATTCTTCCAAAAATTGGGACTATTTTAAAACGCCGCAGGACATGGGAAAAATTGTTAAAAATCGGAACTGTCCCGCCAAAAGCGGGACGTCTGGTCACCTTATGACTGGCTAACACTCTCATGGCCCCCGTGTGACCAGGCTCTCATCTAAGTCACTCTCCCTAACAACCTTCAAGACAGCATCCCATTTTATTTTTTAATTATATTTTGAATGGTTTTATTGGCACTTCGTCCATATAGCACTCAATTCAATAGTTCAGTCATATCGAGAAGAGCTGTGCAATCATCACCACCATCAGTTTCAGAACACCCTCATCTTTCTTGTGCTGATGGCTGTCCGTGGCATTTCTTTTCCAATTGCGGCAAAAATATACACAACTAAACGTTCTCTGATTCACCAACTTCTACGTGTATCCTTCTGTGGGGAGTGTCCCATTTTACAGTTCAGGAAACCAGAGCACAGAGATGCGAAATCACTTGCCCCAACTCACACAGCCAGGGATTGATTGATTGATAGACCTGGGATTCTAACTCGGTCAGTCTGACACCAGAACCCTTGTTCCTCCGTCGTGGGGAAGGACAGAAAGGGGGAGGAAAGAGAGGCCAGGTGGAGAGCACCTTGCTGACCCAGTCTTTGAGGGCTTGCCTCTACTCCACAGCTGCCCTTACACGGGAGCACACTGTTTCTAATTCAGTGAAAGAAGCCAAGGTCAGAGGTGGAACAAGCTGTGGGTGCAAGACCAAAGCCATGGTCTGACTTCAGAGCCTGGGGCTCCACGTCCATGTCCTCCAGCCTCTGTCCCGGACAGGAGGAGATGTCAACCAAGTCTCAGAATCAACTGCAGGCAGAACCTCAGAGAGAAGTGCAATATACAACCAAACGGACTCCTCCCTGTCTGCTGCTTGGCTGGAACTCTGTTCATGCCTCACCCAGGCTGTACATCCGCTTGGGACTTGAGGCAGGTGTCTTGAGGTACAAAGTTTGGTTTGGATGATCTGGGATCCCTTTAAAACACACCCCATTTTAAATCCGTGTGTACATGGACTTTTCTGGAAAAGATCCTTTGGTTTGTATAAAATTCTCCAAAAATGATTATGACTCCCCAAAAGGTTAAGAGTCGCTCACAAGATACTCATTTCTCTGTGGCCAGTGCAGGTGAACTCAGAAACTCATGGTCTAAAGGAGGTCTGGTCTTAGGTGACACCAAGGTCGACTGGCATAACAAGCCACAGAGACATGGTCTCTGGGGGTTATCTTGGGGGGCCAGATGCCTCAAGGGGTCAGGGAAGTGAGAAGACAACCTGGAAAGTTCTGAGGACTGGAGACCAGAGATCTTCGACCAAAAGTGATCCCGCCCCAATAGAGCGGGACCCTACAGAGGTCTTCCACCATTCTCTTCCCATGACCCACTCATTGCGAGTCATCCTCTCTCCTCACTATCTGAGTCCTCCAGACTTGGTGATTTTCAATCAACTGCTTAAGTCAACCAGTTGCCATTGTGATAGTTGGGCTTTGGGTGAATTTGGCTGAGCCAGGATTCTCACTTGTTTGGCCGTTGTTGTCATTGTTAAATGGTGTCCAGTTGGTTCGGCTCATAGCAGGCCTGTGTCCAACAGAATGAAACATCAGTGGTCCTGTGCCATCCACACAGTCGTTCTTATGCTTGAGCCTAGGTTTGTTCGTTAACACTCAGTCATCCCCCCATGACTTGATCTGACATAATTAATCAATTGTGAAAAGATTAGGGTGGTATGCAATGCCTTTACTGCCCTGAGGCAGTTTGTTGACAGGAAGCTTCCTTGGAGGTATAGTCTGCTTCCTATAGAAGTGGAAACTGTGGGAAATGCTTCTTTAACGTTCGCTGTGTCTAGATCCTGCATCTAACTCCTCAATCTCCAGTTCTTTGGACCTGAGCCAATGGCCTGCCATATTGCTTGGTGATGGTGGGAGTCTTCAGCAACCTGTCACCTGACCTGCCAACGGTTGATGGATCACCTCTGCAGCTACAAGCCTGATTAATTACCTTGGATTCATCCAGCCTCTGGCCTTTCTGCCAATCATTGTTCCCCACAGCTACCCAAATCAGTAGAAATCTTCAGTCTAACCTCTGACCCTCAGAGTTGAAGCCTACCTGGCCTTTGGCTCGCCAACTTATACAATCTTGTGAGCTATCTTCGTGATATGTCCTTGTTGTCATTGTTAGGTGTCATCGAGTCGGTGCAGACCCATAGCAATCTTATACACCACAGAACAGAGCACTGCCTGGTCCCGTGCCATCCTCACAATTGTTCCTATGCTCGCCGAGCCCATTGTTATAGCCACTGTGTCAACCCAACTCACTGCGGGCCTTCCTCTCTTTGGCTACCATCTCTGTTTTACCAAACATGACGTCCTTCTCCAGGAGCTGGTCTCTCCGGATGCTGCTTCACCATCCTTGCCTCTAAGGAGCACTCTGGCCTTACTTCGTCCAATACACATCAGTTTGTACTTTTAGCAGTCCACGGTCCTTTCAATATTCTTCTCCGGATTCCACCATTCAAATGCATCAATGGTTTTTCTGTTTTCTCTATTCAGTGAGTGTCCGACTTTCACACGCATCTGAGGCAATGGAGACTACCATGGCTTGGGTCAGGTGGACCTTAGTCCTCAAAGTAGCATCCTTGCTTTCCAATACTCTAAAGAGGTCTTGTACAGCAGATTTACCTAATTCAGCCAGTCTTTTAATCTTACCTGCAGCTTTCATGAGCATTGATTGTGGGTCCAAGCAAGGCAAAATCCTTGATAACCTCAACCTTTTCTCTATTTAACATGATGTTACCTATTGGTCCATTTGTGAGAATTTTGTTTTCTTCACATTGAGTTGTAATCCTTGATCTTCATCAGCAATTGCTTCAAGTCCTCCTCACTTTCAGCCAGCAAAGCTGTATCACCTGCATATCACAGGCTGTTAATAAGCTTTCCTCCAAGCCTTATCCCACATCCTTCTTCATATATTCCAGATTCTTCGATGATTTTCTCTGCTTGCAGATTGAATAAATATGGTGAGAGGATACAATTTTGATGCACACTTTCCTGATTTTAAACTATGCAGTATGACTTTGTTTCATTCCCACAACTCCCTCTTGATCTACGTACAAGTTTAATGTTAGCACCATGAACTGTCCGGAAATTCCCATTCTTCTAAAGGCTATCCATAGTGTGTTATGATCCACACTATTGACTGCATTTTTTGGCACAGTCAATAACAGACCGGTCAACATCTTTCTTGTATTCTTTGATTTCAGCTAAGATCCATCTGACCTTGGCAATGATATCCCTTGTTCCACGTCCTCTTTTGAATCTAGCCTGAACCTCTGGCAGTTCCCTGTTAATGCCCTGCTACAACTGCTGTTGGATGATTTTCAGCGATATTTTACTTGCATGTGATATCAATGATAACTCAAAGCAAAAACCCTCACTGCCATGGAGTCAGTGTCAGCTCATGGCAACCCTGTAGGACATGGTAGAATTCCTCCCATGAATTTTCAAGACTATAATGGGAGTAGAAAGCCCCATCGTCCTGCAGAGCGGCTGGTGGTTTTAAACTGCTGACCTTGAGGACAGCAGGCCAATGTATAACCACTATGCCACCAGGGCTCATCTCGGTGACATGGTGCTATCACCCGAGCACTCATTGGTCACCTTTCCTTGGCATGGGTACAGATAGGGATCTCTTCCAGTCAGTTGGCCACGTAGCTGTCTTCCCAATTTCCTGGCAGACGCGTAAGTGCTTCCAGTGCTTCATCAGTCTGTCGAAACACTTCATTTGGAATTCCATCAATTCCTGAAGCCTTGTTTTTGGCTGATGCTCTCGGTGCATCTGGAGCTTCTTACTTTGGCATGATGAACCTCTGACAGAGGTACGAGCAAGAAGCTGGTGGCGGAGTGCTAGCCACAAGGTCAGCAGTCAGCAACCACCAGTTGTTGCTCAGAGGGAGAAAGAGCAGGCCTTCTAAGCCCATCAAGAGGAATGGTCTAGGCAACCCACAGGGGCGGTTCTACCCTGTCCTCTAGGGCCGCTGTGAAAATCAGCATTGACGCGATGGCAGTGTGTTTGGAGTGTGGACGGGTGTGCGTGTGTGTGGCTATGTATATGAGTGTGTGTGTGTATTGCTTCTCTAGATAACCCAGCCCAGACAGCCAGGGAGTCAAATCTCACTCCCAGCAGCCCCGTGTGTATTGGAACTGTGCTCGCTGGGGTTTGCAATGGCTGACTGGTTGGAAATAGATCACTAGCCCTTTCTTCTGATGCGTCTCTGGATGGACTTGAACCACTAAGCTTTGTGTTAGTACCTAGCTCTTTAACCATTTACGCCACTCAGCTGACTCCAATCAGCTCCCTCAATGTGGAATTGATTCTCCCACCTCTAAGCCGATTTTCACTCTTCCCTCTACTTTAAATGCCCTCCTTACCTTTTCTCCTCTTAGGCTGTCTCCTCCAGGAAGCCTCCCCAAAGCCAGTCAGGTTCCACAATCCCTCTGCATCGTCCACAGTCACCTGGACTACCTGCACCCACCGGTCCCCCCTACTGCACACTGTGCTGGGATGGAGGGTGGCCTCACAGTAGGTGCCCCTCACAGTGGCCCCACCAGCCCCTGGCAGTATTCAAGGGCAGCATGCTGGGATTAGAAGAGATGGGGCAGAACAGAGTTCACATCCCAGAGCCTCCATTCCCTGCATTTGCAAGGTCAGGGGAGTGGCTGACCTCCACGCCTCAGGTTTGTCATCAGTAAGAGGGACTCTTGTTCTTCTCCTGCCAGGGGGGCGGAGGGGAGTGAGCCCTGTGGGGCACCAGGAGTTCAAATCCTGACTCCACCGCCGGGCAGGTGGCTTACTCTCCTCAGTGTCTCACTCTTCCCATCTGCTAGAGGAAGGTGGCGATAGCTGGGCTGCCAGATTGCCCCGTGTCTAAAGCAGCCTCCATCCAGGTCAACGCTGTGAAGAGAGCCTGGGCCGTGGTGGACACCTGCAGCAGCCACTGGACATTCCCCCACCTGCCTTCCAGAGGAGCTTGGCCTCCACCTGCCTGGTGAGCAGTCAGCCAAGAACTGTGTCTGCGGGCTTCCAGGTTCTTCCCAGTAATCCCAGCCAGTGACTGAGCCACAGGGAAGCCATCCCATTGCTTCTGCCCACTGTGGGCCTCCTACGATGGTCATCTTGACTCTGGAGGTCCCCCCACCACCATTGGGCTGAACGGGGTGGTAGTCTGATGCTTCTGCTGCCTTCTTCACCCCCTTCAGCACCCTCTCTCCCTCCATCTCAGCACCTACTCATAGAAGGGCCAGAGTCGGCAAAGCAGGCCAAAGAGCAGTGGTTCCCAACCGCCACACCGGCAGCAGCACTCGGGACTCTGCAAGAGATTCACATGCTCAGGCTGCACCCCAAGCTTGGGCGGGAGTCAGGGTGGGGGGGACATAAAGTTCTCCTGAGCTTGTGAGCCACCATCCTAAGGCAGAGCTATTAGTAAGGTGCTGACCGGAGTGGCAGTGTGGCCAAGGCTGTGTGTGTGTGTGTGTGTGTGTGTGTGTGTGTGTGTGTGTGTGTGTGTGTGTGTGTGTAGAGAGAGGGGGGGAGAGGATGTTCACATCACCATTCCAGTAATGCCCCACTCCCTAATCCCTCCCTCATCTATTTCCACAATCCAGAGGATGAACTACCCATTCCCCACCCCCACACCCATTCAAGGGATGGACCCAACTCCAACATCCAGCCCAGAGACTTCGCAGACCTGAGTTTGTGAGACTGCACACTGGCCTCGCCTGCTTCCTCCCCCTCCCCCGCTCTTCCCCAGGGGCACCCAGTCTGCCCACCTGCCTCTCTTTTGTCTGCCAACCCCTTTTACCCCAAGAGGAGGCCCAGCTCCCTGCGAGCCCATCCGAGCTTGACCTGCAGGACCTAAAGCGCGGACTCTGTTCCCAGGCGCTGCCTGCTCACCTTGGAGAAGAGTCCAGGAGGAAGTTTCACTCCAGCCGGTTCACTTCTCCCTCCCAACCCAGGCCAGGTGCAGCCCCTGTCCTTGTGTCCAGAGCCACTTCCACCCCTCCTGATTGGATCCACTGCCCCCATTCAAGGCATTCACAACTTCAAAGGGTGAGAGGGGAGAGAAGGTCAGAGAGGGACAGAGACTTGCCTGGAGTCACTCAGCAAGAGAGGACAGTACCAAAATGTGGACCTTGCTCTCTCTTTCCAGCTCAGCTCCCCACTCCCAGGCCTGGGCAGGTAGCAGGTGACAATTCTAAGGTGGGACAAGTGGCAAGAATATTACTGGCCCCATGGGGACCTGAGGCCTCCAAGGTCTCACCCAGCAGCCATGGCTCATCCGTGTGCACGGCGGTGCCACCCACTGGCCAAAGAAGGTCCTCAGGTCTCCTCTGGCATGGCACAGCACAGGATAAGAGGCTCAGAGAAAGGCTGCCCGCTGCCAGTCCTTTGCCAGTTCGGCTCTAGGGTGAGAGCAGCCCCGCCTGCATGGCACCCAGCTCAACCTCCGTCAGGAGCCCTGGAACGTCAAGGCCAGAGTACGTGGTATAGCAATGACGGACGGCCACACTTACCGAGCATTGTTATGTGACCTCCTGGTCCTACTGAATCCTCACCAGGAGTCCAGGTTCTGGGTTAAGCATTGGCCTGCTAACCACAAGGTCAGAGGTTCAAACTCACCAGACAGGTGAGGTTGCCCGCTCCTGTAAAGAGTTATGGTCTCGGAAACCCACAGGAGCAGTTCTACTCTGTCCTATAGGGTCGCTCTGAGCTCGGAATCCACTCGATGGCAGCGGATCGGGTTTGATTTGGGGTTAGGAGCCCCAAACATGTGTGGGGTTATCAGCCCCACTCCACAGAGATGGGCACTGAGGCTCAGAGAGGCTGCGCTGTTAAGCCCCCAGCTACCCTGGCCTGACTCCTCCTACTTACAGGTGGGGAAGGCAGTGCTAAGAGAAGTGATGATTTCTCCAAGGGTGGGCAGTAGTTGGGGCCAGAACCCGCTTCTCTCGGCAGCTTTCAAATGGGAGCAGTCACAGCCCCCCCACGGCACTTCCCAGTGTGCCGGGCTCTGGTCGCACCGCAGGGAGACTGGGGCTATGGTTTTAGGAAAGCTTACTATGTTCCCAAGAGCCCTAGTATCACAAGGAGGTCAGCGCTGGGCTGCTCACGGGAAGGCTGGGGGTTTGAACACAGCAGTCCCTCCGGGGGAGAAAGAGGAGGTCGTCTTCTGTGCACATGGCCGTCCTCGGGAACCCTGTGGAGCAGGTCTAATCTGTGCCGTAGACTTGCTATGAGTCACGTTCAACGATGGTAGTGACCTTGGTGGGTTCTACTCTGTGTCCTGCATGAGTCGAAAGCTTTATAAAGAGGAGCTCATTTAAGGCTCACAGATGCCTCCCAGTCACCGTCCCCCTTTTCCCCACGACGAAACTGAGGTAGGTACCGAGAGCCAGAGCTTCAACCTATCCCAGCATGGCTGACAGAGAGAAAATGGGTGGGCTGGAATTTCTAAAATGAAGGTGGCTGGCACCACCATCGGAATGGGGGACATGGTAGGTTGACCCCCAGCTAGACACTTAATCTCCCTCATAGAAAACAAGGTCAGCAGGCACACTGCACGGCAACCACATCTCTTGCCTGGCAGAGTCAGAAACAACAATGCCCTGCTTAAGGATGGTAGCCAACCACACGGCTTGACATGCGTGTCGCCCTCCACCATCCCAGCAATTGTCCAGTCTCCTTCATCAGGCTCCTGAGAGGACTCCTTATGCCTCTTCCAAGTCTATTACCCTAGGACTTTGTCTCGTAAGTACGTGCAGTTCAGTCATCAACCTAGGCACCCCCATTGCATCCATGCTGGTCCTGACCAGTTTCACTTGGTTGGCCATGGCTGAAACAGTTTGAAGTGGTTTGCAGTCCTACAGAGAAACCTAAATAATCTGCCTAAGGTCCGACCCTCAGAATTCAGATTCAGGCTGCCTGTCTTAACCACGACTTATGGTTCAAGGAAAGGACATGACTTGCCCAAGGTCCACAGACAGGAGGTGGTGGAGGCTGGACCCTCATGCTCATCAAGAAGCATGAAGACAGCTCCGGCTCCTCCCTGCCAGCCCGGGGACGTGCCTCCTGCCCGACGGCACTCTTTCTCATCCCCTGTCGGCTGCTTAACAAACAGTGGTGACCAGAATGATGGTCACAGCTTCCCTTCCCAAAAGGCAAGAGAGGAAGGCAATGGGCAGCCAAGAGAGAGACACACACAGATTAAAGGAGGAGCCAGGCAAGAGACTAGGACTAAGGGAAGGCTTCCAGAACTTGAATCCTTGAGTCCAGTCTCCAAGTTCAAGTGGGAGTGTCTCCAGAAAGACGGTAGAGGGAAAAACACAGACAAAGGCTAGTGATGTGCCAAAGAATGTGAATGGTTGGGAAGCGTTGAATTCAGCACCCCGCCAGGGCCGGGACAGGGGCAAACCTGGAAGGCCTGTCAGGATGTCAAGACACTGGAGTCCTGGCCTGAAAGCTGCCCTTGTCTCACAGTGATCTCCGTATTCCTATCCAGAAAATGGGGAGGAGGAGAAATGGTTGGGATCTCAGGGTCTTGCCAGCTGCTGCTTGTGGCTGGCAGAATTAGAATGGGTTTGAACAGGGTAACCATATTGGTGTGGGGTGGGAGTGGAGGAGAGAAAAAGACACCTGGAAAGAGGATCCCATGAGAACCAAGATCCCGAGAAGATGAGGTGGGTCTTGGACATGATGGGTGGATGTGACGAGCTCATGGGGGGCGGTTGGGAGCCCGTGGAGGAGAGCATTTGGGGATGCTCATCAGTCTGCGCTCCTCACTGATACGTGAAAGAGGCAATTCAGAGATCCTGTAAAGTGTGAGTCAAAAGAAATCCCTCCTGTGCCTACAAAGCTTTCCCTGGGCACCTGTGTCATTTGGTGAGAATGCCAAAATCTAGCCAGGACCTGACCCCTTCTCTCCTGTTCTTGTTCCACAGCGCTCCCCACCCCCTCCAGTCATAATGGTTTCGTGCTGTCCCTCAAACGCACTAGGTCCATTCTCACGGCACGGACTTTGTCCGTGCTGTTCCCACTCCCTGGAATCCTCTGCCTCCCCTTGTCTTCATGGGTCACTCTGTTGCCTCCTTCAAGTCTGTGCCCAAATGTCTCTGATGGAGTCACAGGAAGCCAATCTACCCTCCCACCCACAAGGACAAGAACAAGGACCAGGCAAAATGATATGAAACAGCTTTCAAATCCCTGAGCATCAGGCAGCAAAGGAACATGCCCCGAGTCTTTGGAAAACACACAAAATGAAGCCCAAGATTGCCTCAGATGACTTTCTGGGGGAGAATTCCAGGCGGGTGGCCATGGTCGAGCCCCGTGGATTCCCTGAGTGAGAGACACAGAGTTGAGGGCCCGGGAGGGACTGGGAGGCAGCGTTCACAGGACAGTACTGGGAGAAGAGAGCCGCCAAGAGAGAATCCCAGAGATCTACAGAGGCTCCCTCTCCCTCTTCCTCTGAGCAGCTGTTGGCACATTGGTATGAATGCTGGGAAAACATCTGAAAGGATTACAGAACCAGGAACCAGTGCAGGACAGAAAAAAACCTCATCATTCACTCAGCATTGGGGAAAGTACTCAGGGGGGTCTTGTCTCAGCCATGGGAAATAATTAGCCTTCGGCAAAGCACCGCTCTGAGTGCACCCATCACAAACCCAAGACCCCAAAGGACCAAGTGGTCTTGGAGTCATTGAATGTATCTCACAAGGAGGCTCAAGAAGAGCTGTGGAAATGTACGAACATCCAGCACCTGACAAGGTTACTCGGACTTGGAATTGACTCAGTGGTCGCAGGCTTGGGTTTGGGGATTTGCCGGGGCAGTTGGCTTGTTTGGAACAAGCGTAAAACCCACGGTGTCGGGCATCTGAACAAGATGACCAGGTACACAAAGGAGCAAGAACACATGAAAGACAGCGAGGAGGAGAACCAGCCCATCCAAACTGGCCCAGAGGAGCAGCCAAAAATAATTCTTACAACCGTATCCCCCTATGTTCCAAAAGTTAAGGAGAGAAATGAACGACCCAAATCAAACGTCTGGAAATGAAAATGACACTATGTGAAAGGAAACCTACACCGGGTGGAATGGCAAAAGCAAAAAATCATGAATGAAAACAGAGCAAGTAGAAACCCGACAAAAAGAGAAAATGGACATGAAACCAAGACCACTGACCGGGGAGCCACTTTAAACAACCACTGAAGGCCCCAAGCACCGAAGATATCTGCAAAACAGTGACTGAAATATTCCAAATCTGATGAAAAGTGTAACTCCACAAATGAAAGAAGCTAATCAAACATCAAGCCCAAGAAATAAGAAGAAAATAACCTATCGTGTTTGAATTGCTCAAAACTAATGGAAAGAGGAGCCCTGGTGGGGTAGTGGCTACGCATCGGGCTGCTCACTGTAAAGTCTGCAGTTCGAGACCACCAGGTGCTCCTGAGGAGAAAGACGAGGCTTTCGACTCCATAAAATAATTTTAAAACAGAGGGGCAAAAATCTTTAATACTTAAATAATTTTAATAATTTTAAGTGTAGAAAGACACAGATATGGAGGACAGCTGATTTCTTTAACAAAAGAAAAATGGTGAAGCAAAACCTTGAAAGAGTTAAAAGAAAACAAGAAGCCATCAATTGCCAATTCTATACCAATTGAAACAGTTAAGGTTTATTGTGCCAACCTGGCCGATAAACACATGTGGGGTTAATTGAAGGGTGGAGAGAGAAATGGCTCGGCGAGCCTCGCCTTTTGAGTTCTTGGGTCTCTTGCTTTCTGATGGTAGGACCAGGGTGCAACTGCCTTAGCCAGTTCCGTGCTTCAGCTGGCAAGGCTCACTTCCTACAAGACATTCCTGAGGAGAAACCACATGGACCTACGCCAATGCAGCCCTGGATGCTGGAGCAGTCGTGTGGAGACCCCTGCCAGCGCTGAGATGCTTACACACTCTCTGATTCGGTTTTCCTCCTGTGGTCAGCATCATTGTGAGATGGAGGAGGACTTTATAGATTGGTGTCGGACATATGGGTTAATGTTGGACTTATGGGCTTGGACAGCACTGGGTTTGGATGCTTTCTGAATGTACACTTACCCTTTATACAAAACTCTCTCATACATATATGAGTTTCTGTGGATTTGTTTCTCTAATGTACCCAGACTGACACACCCATTCAAATATCTTTCAAAAGCAAAGGTTACGATAAAGATGCTTTCAGACACACAAAAGTTGAAATAATGAATCATCTACAAACCTGCACTACAAGAAATTAAACAGGAAGTCCTTGAGGCAGAATGAAAATGACAGCAGATGGAATTCTGGATCCTCACAGAGGGATAAAAGCACCAGAACTGATGAGAACCCAGTCTTGTTGTTTGTTGTTAGGTGCTGTCCAGTTGGTTCTGACTCATAGCAACCTACCTACAACAGAATGAAACACTGCCTGGTCTGGTACCAACCTCACCGTTGTTCTTAGGTCTGAGCCATTGTTGCAGCTACTGCGTCAACCCATCTTGTTGAGAGCCTTCCTCTTCATTGCTGCCCCTCCACTTTACCAAGCATGGTGTCCTCCAGAGACTGGTCCCTCCTGATAACACATCCAAGGTACTTGAGACACGGAGTATTCTGACTGTGTGTCTTCCAAGACAGATATGTCTGTTCTTTTGGAAGTCCATGGTACTTTCAATATTCTTCTTCAGCACCAAAGTCAAATGCATCAGTTCTTTTTCAGTCTCCCTTATTCATTGTTCAACTATCATATATCTATGAGGAGATTGAAGATATCATGATTTGGGTCAGATGAACCTTAGTCCTCACAGTAGCATTCCTGCTTTTGAACACTTTAAAGTGGTCTTGGGCAGCAGATCCGCCCAATGCAAAGCATCCTTTGCTCTCTTGACTACTGCTTCCATGAGCAGTGATTGTGGATCCCAGCAAGATGAAATCATTGACAACCTCAGTCTTTGCTCCGTTTTTCATGATCTTACTGGTCTGTTCACTGAGTTGTAATCCGTACTGAAGGCTGTCGGCCTTGACCTTCATCAGCAACTGCTCCCAGTCCTCCTTATTTTCCGCAATCAAAATGTGTCATCGGAGTATCAAAGGTTGTTAATAAACCGTCCTCCAATTCTGATAACACATTCTTTTTTATGTAATCAAGATTCCCTGGTAGTCTGCTCAGCGTACAAATTTTTTAAAGTATGGTGAGAGGATACAACCCTAATGGGGACTACTCCTGATTTTAAACCTTGCACTATTCCCTTGTTCTGTTCACAAAACTGCCTCTTGAACTACGCGAGGTTCGGTAAGAGCACAATGAAGTGTTCTAGAATCCTCTTTCTTCTCAAAGCGATCCACAGTTTGCTAGGGTCCACGCGGTCGAATGCCTTGGCAGTCAATAAAGCGCAAGTAAACATCATTCTGGTATATTCTCCACTTTCAGCCAAGATCCAGCTGACACCTGCAGGGCTGTTCCTTGTTGCGCATCCTCTACTGAATCAGGCCTGAACTTCTAGCAGCTCCCTGTCAAAGTACTGTGGCAACCACTGTTGAATAATCTTCAGCAAAATTTTACTTGCGTGTGGTGGCATGGATTGTATTTCTCTACAATTTGAGCATTCGGTTGGGTCACCTTTCTTTGGAATGAGTACAAATGTGACTCTCTTCCAGTCAGTTGGTCAAGTAGCTGTCTTCCAAATTCCTGGGCATAGACCTTCCAGGGAATGCTTCTAATGCTTCATCAGCTGTGGAAACGTTTCTACTGATATTTCATTGGTTCCTGGAACTTTGTCTTTGCCAATACTTTCAGTGTAGCTTGGATTACCATTGACTCTTGATCGCATGCCATCTCTTGAAGTGGCTGGCTATCAACTAGTTCTTTTTGGCCCAGTGACTCTGTGTATTCTTTTTCATCTTCTCTCAATGCTTCAGACAGCGTTCAAAGTTTTGTCCATAGAATCTCTCGGTATTTAAACTCAGGACTTGATTTTTTTCTTTAGTTCTTTTAGTTTAAGATCTGCTGAGTGTGTTCTTCCTTTTTGGTTTCTGACTCTGGGTTTTTGCACATTTCATTAAAATGTTTTGCTCTGTCTTCTCGGGCTGCCCTTTGAAAATTTCTTTTCGGCACTTTGACTTCATCATCCCCACTTGCTGTGGCTACTCTACAATTAAGAGCAAGTTTGGGGTCTTCTGACATTCACTTCCATCTCTGTCTTCTTTCCTGTCTTTTCGTGACCATTTGCTTTCTTCACGTAGGGTGTTCTTGACATCCTCTCACGGGTCATGGGGCTTCAGTCAATGCTTCAAATCTGTTCTTGAGATGGACTTAAAATTCAGAGATGATATAGTCAAGGTCATATTTTGGTTCTCATGGACTTTTAAATGTTTCCTTCATCTTCAATCTGAATTTACTTAGGAGCAGTTGAAGGTCTGTTCCACAGTCGGACCTTGGCCTTGTTTTAGCTGCTGACATTGCGCTTCTCTGTCATGTCTTCCCACAGGTGTCGAACATTTGATTTCTGTGTGTTCCATCTGGAGAAGCCCGTGTGTACAGTCAGCTTTTGGGTTGTTGAAAGAAGGTATTTGCGATGAAGAAGTCATTGCTCTTGCAAAATTCTATTATGTGACCTCCAGCCTCATTTCTATTACCAAGGCCATGTCTCCCAACTACTATTCCCTCTTTGTTTCCAACTTTGGCATTCCAATCACCTATCAATCAATACATCTTGATAGTATATTTGATCCATTTCATACTAAAGATCGTGGTAAAATTATTCTATTTCTGCATCATTGGCTTTAGTGGTTGGTGCATAAATCTGAATTATACTTAAATTGACTTTCATTGCATGCAGATAGATATAATCTTATCACAGACAGCATTGTACTTCCAAGATAGATCTTGAAGTGCTCTTTTTGATAATGAACACAATTCCGTTCCTCTCGAATCTGTCATTCCCAGCAGAGTAAACATGTGATTTTCTGATTCAAAATGCCCAACATCAGCCCATTTCAGCTCACTAATGCCTAAATATTGATCTTCATGCGTTCCATCTCGGCTTTCATGATTTCCAATTTTCTTAGATTCATATTCATACATGCACATTCCAATTACTAATCGTTGTTTTCAGCTGTTGCTTCTCATTTTGAGTCATGCCCCATCAGCAAATGAAGGCCCTGCAGGCTCTACTCCATCCACGTCACCATGATCAACTCTACTTTGAGGAGGCAGCTCTTCCTCTGTTGTATCTTGAGTGCCTTCCAGCCTGAGGGGCTCTCCTTCTGGTTCTATCCCTCCTGCTAGTCCTGAGATTTGCAGTACCTGACCATGTTCCACTGCTGGCCATAAGGTTTTCTGTGGCTAACTCCTCTGAGATGGATTGCCACCTCCTTCTTGGCAGTCTGTTGCTCGACGTCTGGAAGCTCTGCTGAAACACCAGCGACACAGCTTCCAGCATCACGGCAGCATTCCAGCCACCAGAGTGACAGGCTGCCAGACAAGTGGGGAGGTAACCACACAGACAATCACGTCATATGTTTTCTTATTATCATTTAAACAGCGTTATGAGAGACTGCCCAATGTAAGCAATAGTGATAGTATTTATGGCGTTTATAACAGACGTGTAAGTAAATTCTATGACACCTACAGCATAAAAGCCAAGAGGAAAGAAATTGAAATGTATGCTTCTAAGGTTCTTATGACAATGTGAAACGAGAGAACAGCACTTGGAGACAGACTGTAATAGCTACTCACATATACCGAATGTCCTCACGCAACCACGAGCGAAACAAAACAAAGGATGCTAGCTAATCAGCTAACAAAGGCAATAAAATGGAATTTTAAAAAATACTAAATCCTAAAGAAGGCAAAAAAAACAAACAAAGAACAGATAGGACAAGTTGAAAGCAAGATGATCGATTTAGACTTAATCACATGATCGGTCACATTAAGTGTAAGTGGTTTAAATATCACCAAGGAAAGAGCAAAAATTGTCAGATTGGAGATAGTACAGAGAAGCCCGTGAAAGCTAGAATTGGACAGACTGCCTGGCTTTTCTGGTTGTCTCAGTTTCCCCACCTTTGACAGGGTAGAGTATTCCCACTTCTTTGTACTCTTTTTAGTGGGAAAGATTTGAGACTTTCCTTCTCTGACAGGTTTCTTTCCTTCTCTGACAGGTTTCTACCTTGCACAGATCCTGGTTTGGGTAGATTATATTTCTCAGGTTTTACTGGACTTCTGCATCTTTGCATTTTCCAACAGCCATGGCTCACCTGGGCGGCAAGCTCAGGCTGTTACACAATGGATCCAATTTTAGAAATGGGCAGAGGACATGAACACCCACTGGATCAAAGGAAACCTTCAGGCAGCCAAAAGACACATAAAGAAATGCCCGTGATCCTTAGTCCTTAGAGAGAGGCAAATCAAAATTCCAATGAGATACCATGTCGCCCGAACAATAATGGTACTAATTTCTTTTTTTTGTTGTTTTGTTTTTTTTTCGTGAGTGAGTAGAGAGTGAGTGAGTTAGTGAGGAGAGAGTGAGTAGAGAGTGAGTGAGTTAGTGAGGAGAGAGTGAGTGAGTGAGTGAGTGAGTGAGTAGAGAATCAATGGTACTAATTTCAAAGAACAGTCAGTAATAAATATTGGCAAGGTTGTAGGAAGACTGGCTCTCTTGTACATCACCGGGGGGGGGGGGTGTAAATGGTAAAGCCACTATGGGAAGCAGTCTGGTGCTCCTTTAGAAACAGAGATGCCATAAGCTGCAGTGATCCCACTCCTAAATACAGGCCCTAGAGAGATAAGAGAAGTACCAGGAAGGGACATAGGCACAGTCACCTCAGTACTATTCACTAGAGAAAGTAGAAACTGAAACACACACTATTCCTCTGGTTCCTTGAGGCTTCCTCACCCCCCACTAGCATGACCCCAGGCCTGCCTTTCAGTTCTGGCTAGACTGGACACTGGTACAGAGAAGAGCTCAGGATACACAGAATCCAGGTCAGATTTTCAGGAACAGATTCCCCTCAGGAACAGAATTGGAAGTAGCAATATCAGGAGGGTAGGGAGAAGGGGAGGGGAGGAAGGGAGGAAGGGGGAACCAATCGCAATGATGGATGTATAATCCCCACCCCACCCCCAAGGGGATGAACAACAGAAACATGAGTGAAGAGAGACAGCAGTAAGTATAAGATATAAAAATGATAATAATTTATAATTTATCAAGGGGTCACTAGGGTGGGAGTGGGGTAGGGAGGGAAGAAGAGGAGCTGATATCAAGGGCTCAAATAGAAAGGAAATGATGATGGCAACCTATGTACAATTATGCCTGATAAAATTGATGTATGGAATGTTATAGAGCTGTAAGAGCCCCAATAAAATGATTTAATAAACAAAACAAAAAAGACTTTATGAAAGAAGATAGAAACAACCTAAGTGCCTATCAAGAAATGACTAGATAAACAGCCAATGTGTGTACACATGAGTTCGTTTATTATGCCAACCTGGCTGATAAACAGAAGTGGGGTTAATTGAAGGGTGGAAGGATAAATGGCTCAGTGAGCCTTGCCTTTAGACTTCTCAAGTCTCTTGCTTTCTGATGGTCAGACCAGGGTGCAGCTGTCTTAGCAGTTCTCTGCTTCAGCTGGCAAGGCTCACTTCCTGCAAGACATCCCCAAGGAGAAGCCACATAGACCTAACCCAATGCAGCCTGGGTGCTGGAGCAGCCATGTGGAGAACCCTGCCAGAGCTGAGATGTTTACACACTCACTGACTCAGCTTTCCTCCTGCAGTCGGCATCATAGTGTGTGTTTTGTGAGATGGAGGAAGACTTTGTGGATTGGTGTTGGACATATGGTTAATTGGTTAATGTTGGACTTGTGGGCTTGGACAGCACTGGGTTGGGATGTTTCCTTGATGCGCACTTAACCTTTATATAAAACTCTCTCTTATACATGAGTTTCTGTGGATTTGTTTAGTTAAAGCACCCACCAGACTAACACAACACACAATGGAAGAACACAGCGACAAAAATAACAATTACACAATGGAATTGTGAAACACCTCGTAACATGGATGAAGGACATTTTGCTGAGTGAAAAGAGCCAATCACAAAAGGTCAGGTATTGTATGAGACCACTATTATAGAAAATCAAGAAAAGGTTTACCTATAGAAAGAAACATTCATTGATGGTGACCAGGGATGGGAGGAAAAATCACTCATGACATATTGTCTCACCAGAAGAACAAACAAGTTGGTCTTGGAAGAAGTACAAGAAAGCTCCTTAGAAACTAGGATGGTAAGACTCCATCTCACTTACTTTGGACATGTTATTGGGAGAGGCCAGCTCTTGGAAAAAGATGTCATGCTTGGTAAAATAGAGGGTAAACAGAAAAGAGCAAGACTCTTGTCCCACAATAGTTACAGAATCTGGAGTCAATTTGAGAGGATTGCGAGTGAAGGGCTGGAGTTGAGCCTGTCAATCAGATCATAACCAATGAGGCCTCTGTGTGGGCCGGGCCTTCTCCTGAGAATTCTGGGAAATCAGTATTTCCTCTTTGGAGGCAGGACATAGACTCTCTCTGCTTACTCCCTGAGAGACGCTCAACTGACAAAGCTGACTCCCTGCAAGACATCCCTGAGGAGAAGCCACATGGACCCACCCTGATGCAGCCCTGGGTGCTGGGGAAGCCACGTGGAGACCCCTGCCAGTGCTGAGATGCTTACACCGCTGGATCCAAAGACTTTCTATCCACTGGCCCGTGATCATCCTGCATTCATTGTCATTGCATGTGTTTTGTGAGTCAGAAGAGGGCTTTATAGATTGGTATCGGACATAAGGGCTAATACCGAGCTTATGAACTTGATCTGGACTGGGTTGAGATGTTTTCTCAATGTTCAATTCCTCTTGTATATAAAGCTCTCTCCTATACACATGAGTGTCAATGAATTTGTTTCGCTAGTCTACCCGGACTAACACTCTTGCTGAAATGGATTGACACAGTGGCTGTAAGCACTGGCTCACACATAATAATTGTGAAGGTGACACAGGACTGGGTTGTGTTTCCTTCTGTGAGTTGGAGCTGACCGACAGTCTCTAACAACAGCCACTAACAGATAGCCCATAGGAGCGCCATGATTGGGCATTTACTCGAAGGTAGTGAGTAACCGACAGTAGACACGTATTAACTTGAATGACGAGAAAGGCAATACACAGCAAATGGGAAGTCAGAGCAATATGAAAAAACAAAGTAAACGCTGGCACATGCACAAGAATAAAAGGCAAGGAAGACAAATACTCTTAAATAAGCAATCTTGCAGTAACAATTAACAAACAAACACCTAGGAGTGGAGACACAGCTAGACATCCAAGCTTCAAAGGTATAGAATGCCTTCTGGGAGTCCATCAGCAGTATAGGTTTGGCAGGGGGCATTTCTATATACAAACCTGTACGTGCTGTCACCCTATCCAAGTATATAGCAGAGTATACAGGGACAACGTTTTCAAACCTTCTTAGCCATAACCCAAACCTTGAGAGAGTCAGTCACTGGGCTTGGGGCTCAGGGTCAGAGTCTTGGTACACATCGAAGGCAATTGGCTTAATAACCCACAAAGACAAAGTTCTGCATCCTACTATCAGTAGCCACTGGGGTCTTCAAAGCTATAACGCAGCCAGTTGAGATGCAACTATTGGTCTCTCCGCATCCGGAGCAAATAAGATGAAAGGAAACCTAAAGACACAAGATATCAAAGGACTAAGGGACCACGAGACGCACAGCCTCCACTAGCCCGAGACCAGAAGAGCGAGATGGCGCTCCTTAGCTCCACCACCACCGGCCCTCATAAGGATCGCAACAGAAGGTTCTGGACAGAGGGGGAGGAAAATAGAGAACAAACGCTGAAATAATTTGAAAAGACTCCCTGAGACGATGGCTCGTGGACACTGCTCAACATGAAACTGAACTTGCCCCTGGGGAATGTTTCAGCCAAACAAGGGACAGGCCTATACAAACGAACAGTCACACCTGAGAAATGCAGTTTACCCCAGAACAAGCTGTTCACCAAACCAATTTCAGAGGCCAGGAGAGGGAGGAGGGGAGCGGAGAATCCAGGGAGGAAGGCGGGAGAGTGCTGACATTGAGGGGTTTGCAACAAGGATCACAAAACAAAATGTGCAGAAATGGTTTGATGGGGAAAAAAATTTTTTTTCCCATAAACTTTCACCCAAACCACAATAAAGTATTAAAAAATAAAATAAAATTGGCATGTTCTGTTTAATATCAAAGTAGATAGTGGAGCTAAGATGATTACCAAGCTAGATGAGGTCATTGCGTGTATCTCAATCAGTCAAGGAGACATACAAATTCTGAACATTGCCCCCCCCCCCCACCCTCCGATGACAGAACTTTAAAGGACAAAAGGAAAAACTCATAGACCTGCTAGGAGAAATGAATTCACAATTATAGCTGGGAATTTCAATGCATCTCTCACAATAAGTAAAAGAGCAAGTAGAAGACACAATGTCACCTCCTTGACCATGAACGTTGGTGGCACACCCCTCCCTGGGCCCCCTAGGCTTAGTTTCGCACACAGCAGGGGCTAACATTGTATTTGCTTGTTTGTCCTTTGTTTACAGCATGCCTGCAACACCGCCTGGAATGTGAAACAAGCTCAAAAAATACTCAGCGATTGAAAATAGGATTGGAAGCCTAGCTGGTGGCACCAGTGTCGCCGAATCATGTGATTCTCCATGTAGCCAATCTCCAGTCTCTGAAAGGGCAGCCCAATAAAAGCAAGAGGGGAAAGTCAAAACTCTAGAATGGAAGGGCAGAAATCAAAAACCTCAGAATGTTCGTGTAAGACACATGGTATGTTAGAATTCTAGAAACCCTGGAATTCTGCAGTGTTCAAATTCTATGGTGCTTCACGTTACATCACCAGAATCAGGCACCAGGTTGATTTGGGAACTAAGCCTGGTGTGTGTGTGTGTGTGTGTGTGTGTGTATGTGTGTGTGTGTGTGTGTGTGTGTGTGTGTGTTATGGAGGAGGGGTGTCAGAACAAAACAACAGGGTTTTTACACCCCACCTAAAGGACTAATTCTGGGATTGCCCTAACAGAGAAATCCACCCAGTTTACCCAGCTCAGCAGGGCAAAGGGACTTAACAGGACTTTCCCAGTGTCACCACGGCTGGTGGGGAAGGCTGGGGAGGGAGGCTACATCTCTTCATTTTAATTCAGCTCCTGTTCACCAGGCCCCTTCTGGACTGTGGGCCCAGGAGGCCTCTCGGTCATGCAAGACTGGAGGCTGTCATTACCAGAAGGGAAGCCAGCAGAACCGTCCCCACCACTACCACCATGGGGACAAGGGGGAGGGGGTGCAGCAGCCTGAAGCCTGCCCATCATCCAGGGATCCTGCCCTACTGCATTGAACTGGCTGGAGAGGCTGGCTCCACAGGGTCAAAGTGATCCCCACGTCTCCGGGCCTAGGCGTGTAGCCTTTTCTGCCTTGGTAAGGGGACCCACTGAGAGTGCGGTAGGAATGTCCTCCAAGTGGGGCTCACAAGACGAGTCTGTGGTCCTGCTCTGTTTTTGTCTACCCTAGATTGAGAGTCCAAGAGAGCAGCGGTGGCTTTTGTCTTGCTCACAGCCATCCACCCTTGTCACCAGCACAGAGCTTGGCATATAGGACATGCTCAATTGGGTTGCTGTCAGACTGTGTTATGAATTGAATCATGCCCCCCCCCGCAAAGTTAAATACTATAAATCCAACCCCCCACTCTGGTGTTTATAATAATCCCATTTGGGAAGGGGCCATCTTTGCTACACTAAGGAGGCAGGATTCCTGTAGGGTGTGTCTTCCATCAATCTCTTCTGAGATATAAAAGAGATTAAACAAGCAGGCGAAGCAAAGATGGGAGATGGATGTGGAGCCACGTGAGGAGCTCCAAAGAACCAAGAAATAAGCTAATGAGACAAGGAGCTTCACCACCACCCCCCGAGCTGAGAGAGAGAAAGCGTTCCCTGAAAGCTAGGGCCCTGGATTCAGATTGCTCACCTTCTAAACTAGGAGAAAATAAATGTCTGGGTGTGCGTGCGACCATTTTCAGTGTTTCCATGACAGAAGCGCATGTTAACTACGAATGTGTACTGAAAAGTGGGGCTGTGCTCTATCAAACGCCTATGGTTGGGAAATCGATGCTGGGCAGAGGTTGGAAAAGAAGGGGTTTTCTACTCCAGTAAAAAGTTACCGTCTCAGAAACTCAGTTTTACCCTGCCCTATACATTGGCATCATCTCAATGACAGTTTGGGGTTTTTTACTAGTGAAAGCCTGAATTGCCTTGAACAGAGTGTGGGCACCATTATGGACATTGAAGGCAATGCCGGTGAGGGCTCAGAGGACTACAGAGAAGCTTCCATCTTCTTCTGGGATGCCTACAGGTGCCAGCCAATAGAATGTTGCTAGAAATATAACCCTTCTGGCTAGGCTTTAATAGCAAATGATACTCACGGGATTGACGCGGCAGAGGGTGATTCTTTTCATACAGTGGCAGAGAGCTCCTCTGATTTATGTTCAAACGTTTGGTGAAAGGTAGAACGGGTACGTGATAAACTTGGGTATCTGGTTGAAGAAATTCCCAAGGGAGATCTTAAAGGGGCCATGTGGTTTATTCTTGCCACTTACAGTAAAATTCTAGAGGAGAGCGATCGACTTAAAGATGTGCACAATGAAAACAAATTAAAGACTTGGAAATTCTGCTGTACAAACAAAGGATATGTGTTCTAGAATTTTTACTGACAACAAGTTAACGTGATTAAGCCTGTTACTGATGGATCTAACCAACAGCAGAAATCCCATCAGCTTATACTGATGCAAAAAAAAAAGTATAAAAGGCAACTAGGAAGTCTCGTGATTCTCCAGGCAGGAAGCAAGCTAAAGGAACTAGAACTTAAGCTCCAAGAAATTAAGGAGCAGCTCAAAGACCAACAAAACTGCTGGGAGGAGCGTGGGAGCCAGGATTGCTTGGTTTCAAAGGGTGGGGCCACAGCCTCTTGGGTTCCAAAGAAATCGCCCCCAACTTGTTTCCAAACAGTGAGATTGTCATGGTATGCCAAGGAAATGGGGCCACCACCCAAAGCTGAAGGGGTGAGGCTGGTGAGGCTGTCATGCCCAAGGGGCAGAAGCATAGGGCCTGTCAGGCACAGTGAGTGGGGCCACCACTCATACGGGCTAGGAGAATGGGACCACCCAAAACCTAAGGAGCAGAACTGCTGTCCCAGTGGGCCTACAGGGTGGAGCTGAGGTCCAGGGCTGAAGGGCTCCATCCAGAATCCAAAGAGCGTGGGGCCACTGTGGAGGGGCTCAGAGAGGAGAGGACTGTTTTCGAGCCTTGAGAGCTGTGTAAATTGTTTTGCTGGGTTTGGAATTTGCTTGCTGCCTTATCCATTTTTTCCCCTCCAATGTCTTCTGTTTATAATGGAAATGTTCGCCGTATGCCGGTTCCGCCATTGTGCTCTATAAACAGATAACTTGTAGTCTCCGTTTCACAGGTTCACAAATGAAGGCAAAATTTGCCTCAGGATAGAATATGCCTAGAGTCTCACCCATATTTGATGTAGATGATCCAGAAAATGAGATTTTGGACTTGAGGTTGATTTAAGATTTTCAGGCTGATGTGATGGGGTGAATGTGTTCTGGGTGTGGGAAGGAAATGGGTTTTAGGGAGGTTGAAAGGTTAGATGTTATCGATTGGACCATGTCATATATATATATATTTAACTTAAACTTCTATGACTGGCAGTCATAATCCTATTTGAGTATAGGTTGTCTTTGTTATGTTAATGAGGCAAGATTCGTGTAGAATGTGTCTTCAATCAATCTCTTCTGAGATATAAAAGAGATTAACTGTATGGATGTGCTTTATACAATTGATGTATGTATATGTATGGATTGTGATAAGAGTTGTATGAGTCCCTAATAAAATGTAAAAAAAGAAAAGAGGAGAAAAAAATGATTAGGGCAAAGACTGTACAGATGTGCTTTATACAATTGATGTATGTATATGTATGAACTGTGATAAGAATTGTATGAGCCCCAATAAATTGTAAAAAAAAAAAAAGAGATTAACTAAGCAAGAAGATGGGGGACAACTGATGCTAAGTCACAAGGAGATCGCCATGGAATCAGGAAACAAGCTGAAGAGACAAGGACCTTCTTCCAGGTTCAACACAGACAGAAAGCGGCAGCTTGGAGCCATGGGCTGAGTTTGGACTTCTAGCTTCCTTGATCGTGAGAAAGAGTCTCGGTGGTGGCAGAGTAGTTCCACGTTGGGCTGCTAGCCAAACGGTCCACAGTTCAAAACCACCCACTTTGGTTCTCCTACCCATAGAGCTACCATCTCAGAAACCCACAGGGGCAGTTCCACCTTGACCTGTACGGTCACTAGGAGTCTGAATCCACTGGATGTGAGTTTTTTGAGTTAAACTGTAAGAAAGTACATTTCTGTTGGTGAGAGTCTTCCACTTGTGATATTTCTGTTCTCATAGCGTTCGTAACGAAGAATCGAGGTGCTGCGGAAGAACACTGAAAGCACCGCAGACTGCCCAAAGAGCAAACCATTCTGTCCTGGAGGCAGCCCAGCCAGCATGCTCCTTAGAGGCAAGGATGTCAAGACCGCATCTCCCATCCTTTGGACACGTCAAGAGAGACCCGTCCCTGGAAGAGGATACTGCCATGTTTGGTAAAGTAGAGGGCCAGCGAAAAAGAGAAAGGCCCTCCATGAGATGGACTGACATGGCGGCTGCGACAATGGGCTCAGACAGACAGCTGGGAAGATGGCAAAGGACTGGGTAGTGCTTCACTCTGCTGTGCACAGAGTCCCTGCAAGTCAGAACCTCCTAACCGGAGCAACAGAGGAGATCGACCAGACAGGCCTTCTTTTCCAGTGCCCTACGAGAGCGTGGGTCTTACACGCTGGTGTCCAGCCCTGTGGTGGGAACTAGAGCTGGCTGGTGATGCTCTTTCCAAAGCATAACTGCCTCACACGCTGGTGCAACTACATCCTCAGGAACATAGACCAAGTCCACACACATCCTCAGGAACATAGACTCCACGTCTGAAAGTCCACAGTCTGCCATGGCTTACAAGCCTTCCCCCCAGCACTGGTTTCCTGCCCAGCTCTGTGCCTGTCTCCAGGAAAAACCACGGAGACACACGGGGAGCCAAACACATGTTTGCCCGCGCTGCGCCCAGGTAGTCTCAGGCCAGGTCTCCACCAGCCCTGGACGCAGGGCCAGTTTCCCAAGGGCACAGCCTCCCACAAGGCGTCCTGTTGGAACGCAGTCTGGAAGAATGGCGGGTTTGCCCTTCCACTTCAGACGATAGTTTTCAATGTATGAAGAGGCCAATTTATCCCACACATTCCCAGAGACTCCTCCTCTTCTTCTTCCCACTGCCCCGCAGGCGCCGGAGCCCACAGACCCCAAGCCAAGAATCAGGCAGAACCTGAGGCAGAGGATGGCTTACCAGGACCCCTTTTTCCTAAACACTGCTGGGGGGAAGCCTCCCAATTTCTTAGATTACTACTGAGCTACCTGCCCCCACCCTTCGTAATTACTTCTTGTGTGTGTGTGTGTGTGTGTGTGTGTGTGTGTGTGTGTGTGTGTGTGTGTGTGAGAGAGAGAGAGAGAGAGAGAGAGAGAGAGAGAGAGAGAGAGAGAGAGAGAGAGAGAGAGAGAGAGAGAGACATACACACACGACTGGGGGGGGTGTCATTGCTCACTTGAGGGGGGGACGGCCCGGTGGAGGGGGGTGATGGCTCTCAGCCCAAGAGTGAGCCCCCTCCCCCAGGCCCTGGCCGCGGGAGGAAGGTGCCGCTCTAACAGATGGACCAGGCGGAGGGGCGGGGGCGCGCTGACGGGGTGCGAGACGGCAGCGCGGCGGCCCGGCCTCCGGGCGCCCTGACAAAGGCGGGGCCGGGCGCGCGGGCGCCTTATCAGCGCGAGCAGACCGGGCGGCCGGGCGGCGCCCGCGGCCGCTGCTCGGGCGCACAAAGGCCGGGGGCCGGGAGGGGAGGGGGGGCGCGCGAAGATTAATTGCCCAATCAAGTTGTCGGCGCGGGGCGGGGGCGGGGGCCACGGCCCCTGGGGACGCGGGGCGGCGCATAATGAAGTGTGCAAAAAGTTAATTTGCTCCCCGACTCGCTGCTCGCCACAATCAAAGGCGGGAGGCGGGGAGGGGAGGGTGGAAGAGTATGCCCCCACCCCCACCCCCAGCTCCAGCTTGTGGTCCGGAGACTTGAGACACTTCCCCCCAGACGTGCGTGCTTACCCCCGCTCGCTCTCGCTCCCGCACCGCATCTCCCGGCAGGTCCCAGCTCAGGGCTCCGGGTTGGACATTTGGGGAGCGCGCACTGTGCCAGGCTGGGTGCCCACCGCTTTCCGGCCGGCCCGCCCGCCCGTGCCGCCTTCGCTTCTCATTCCCTGCAGGGCCCTAGAGCACCCGGGTGTTATTAGAATGGTAACTGCAGGCCCAGGGAGGGACTAGCGACCAGACGTCCCGCTTTTGGTGGGACAGACCGGATTTCTAAAAAATTTTCCCGCGTCCCGGGGCGGTTTAAAAAAGTCCCGAATTTTTGGAAAGAATGCACGACAAGCTAGGGTATACGGCTTTCGGCTGCCATGTGGCTATTTCGCCAGGATATGAGTTTTATCAATAGTGACCTGCTTTACCAATGTTATAATCTGGTCACCTTAGACTAGCATGATGTGGCACCTCCTGCCCTTCCCTGACAAGCCCTCTGGCTCAGGAAGCCTGTGGTGGGCAAGAGTCAAGGACAAATCACAGTGGACAATTAGGGGAACGCTCTTATTGAAGCTACTGCCCTTGGAGCCAAACCATGGCCAGGCTTTGCCTTAGGTGTTTATAGGGCGCGGTCGACAAAGTACAGGCGGGGCGATTTACAGGTGGGGATGGAACTGCACGTCTGTCAATGCGCTGATCAGAAAATGCTTCTTACCCTTGCGCCTAGCTCGCCCCTGGGTCTAGGAGCCCTGGTGGCTTCGTGGTTCCTGTAGGACTGCTAAGGGCAAGATCAACCTGTTTAAAACCACCGGCCACTCCGCTGGGGAAAGGCGGGCTTTCTCTTCCCGTTCTGAGAAACTCCTTCCGTGAGTCAGAAGCGACTCGCTGGCCGTGCGTTTGGTTTGGCGACTAGCTGATAGATTAGTGAGGACTTCTTAGACTCGGTGGATCACTGGCTCCATGGTAGTCCCTTTGTGCTTCATGTCTAGCTGGTGTCTAAGGAAGCCATGGTTTCAGTCTCACGGGATCAGCCAGGAGACAAAGAATGGGATGCTGAAGATCTTTTGGGACAGCAGGTTCCGACCAAGGATGAAGGCAAGGTCGAAGGCCTGCCTAAGTTTCATGGGAATCATGGGAAAGCAAGGAGGCTCTGCTGGCTCGCCTGGTGGGGGTGGGGGTGGCTATTTTAGTAAGGCACGTTCTTGAACACAAAAGGAATGAGGGGGTTGGCTCATCTTGTCACGATTTTCTGGAAGCACCTGGCTGAGGTCAAGTTTAATGTTGTCAAAGGGTTGGCTGACAGCACAGATAAAGCTCCGGCTTCTTGTCAGCAGCAGCTTTGTGGGGTGGCATACGACACTGCCCCTCTAGTCACTACCCCGAAGGAAGGTGACTGACCTTGGATTAACCCCTTCTCCATAAAATGGTATCAAGGATCATATCAATTTTATGCAGTCGGGTGCCTTTGGGTTGGTGGCAGCCCACCAAAAATCAACCAACTGCCTTTGGACATTGTCTTGCCTGTCATCTTTACAGAAGCAGATGGAAAGCACTTTCTCCACTTGGAGCTGCTGAGTGGGTTTGAACCACCAACCTTTTGGTTAGCAGCCAAACACTTGACTGTCTGCACCACCAGGGCCCTTGCCAGCTTATGTGGTGACATTGTCGTTCAGTGTCATCGAGTTGGCCCTGGCTCACAGCGACCCTACCAACAACAGAGCCCAACACTGCCACACCCTGTGCCAGCCTTACCACTGTTCTTATGATGGAGTCCATCCTGGCAGCCGCGTGTCAATCCATCCTGTGAAAGGCTCGCCTCCTTTTTGCCGCCCTGCTACTTTACCAAGCACGATGGCCTTTTCCCTGGACTGGTCTCTCCTGCCAACATGGCCAGAGTATGTCAGAAGACGTCTCGCCACCCTTGCCTCTAAGGAGCCTCCTGGTGGTGCTGCGTCTAAGACAGATGTGCTTGTTCTTTGGGCATTCCGTGGTACTGCAATAGTCTTCCCCAGAACCTTAAAGCAAATGCCTGGGTGCTTCTTTGGCCTTCCTTATTCAGTGTCCGAATTGCACACGCACAGGAGGCAAACGGCAAATATCATGGCCTGGGTTAGGCCTCAAAGTAGCGCTCTTGCTTTTCACCACTCTGAAGAGGTCTTGTGCAGCAGATGTACCCGATGCCAGGAATTTTTTGCTCTCTTGAGCGCTGCTTCCGTGAGCATTGATTGTGGATCTGAACAAGACAGCTTGACAACTTCCAGCCTTTCTCTATTTACTGGGCCCAGGTGTGAGCTGGAACCTGTTCTGAAGGCTGCGATCCCTGACCTTCACCCGCAAGGGCGTCAAGTCCTCCTCACTTTCACGAGCAAGGTTCTGTCATCTGCATAACTCAGGTTGGTAACACTGGTGACAGCATAAACAATGAGCACACGAGACAGCAGCTGGCACAGGGTAGGTGCCCAATTAAGGTTAGCTGTGATTGCTGTTGGAGTCCCTAGCCGGTGTAAATGATTAACTCACTTGGCACTTCAGAAGAAAGGCCTGGCGATCTGCTTCCCAGTCGCAGAAAATGCTATGGAGCACACAGGGTTGCCATGAGTTGGAATCAACTTCGCAACCATTGGATTAATAATAATAACAATATAATAATAACTATTAATAATTAACTATAAATATTAACTATAATAAATAATAATAATAACCATTATTATTGTGACACAATCTTCCAAGTTGCTCTCAGGCCTGAAATCAACACTCGCCATTGACAGAAAGGGAAACTGAAGCTCCTGAGAAGGATGGGTTTGAATACTCCCTGTGCTTGGTACTCAGATAGACGATAGATAGGTAGGTTGGTAGATAGATAGATAAAGCCCATTGCCATCAAGTTGATGCCAATTCATAGTGACTGTATAGGGCAGAGTAGAGACTGTAATTCTTTGCAGGAGTAGAAAGTCTTATCTTTCTCTTGAGGAGAGGCAAATGGTTTCAAACTGCTGACCTTGCGGTTAACAGTCAAGCGCATAACCCACTACACGCTCAGCTCTTGGAGAGGTGAGCCTTCCGGATAAAGAGCCTTGGCTTCCCACATGACCTCAAGCAAACTAGGCTTCAGTTTCTTAATCTGTAAAATGGGGCTGGAGAAGCCAGGTGTCCTCTTCAGATCTTCTACGAGCAGGTGCCCCTGGCAGAGCCAGGCAAATACGCATGCTCTGCTCAGTACCCCAGTCCATCCTGCAAGCAGTGTCAGTCCCCCCCCACCCCCCCGGATCACACAGTCAGAATAGCAGAGTCAGAATCTGAACTCAAGTTGTGTGGTTTCCACCGGGTCCATTGCCAGCTCTCCACACATTGGTTCAACCCTCAGAGCTTTTTGAACATCTCTAGACATCAGGTAAGGGCACCGTGACCGGAAAAAGAGCAGGGCCTGTCTCCCGGTGGCTCACTGAGAGACAGCCTGGGCAATGGCACAGAGCTGCAGGGGCTGTAGCTGCTCAGGGGACAGGTCAATGGGAGCCTCGGCTTAGAAATGGTTCCAGAGAAGCCTGGTGGTTTTGCCGAGATGCCAGTTGGTGCCTAAGAGTAGCTGCCCTGGCCCCAGACCCATGGAACTCTCTTTCAGAAGTGGCTTCCAGGCCAGGGCTGGCCAGGCTCACCACCCCCCACCCCGATTCTATCTGGTGGCTCCTGCCTCCTGGTTCTCTGACCCAGCTGGACCAGGGATTGGGATGAAGCCAGGCTTGTGGGCACAAATGGGCGGGGTCAGAGCCAAACCAAGATTTATGGGCCCTATCATAATAATGAAAGAAAGAAAGAGAAAAGGGACGCGTGTTCGGCGATGCCCAGGGACCAGAGCCGCTGCCCTATTACCAAAAATGTCGTCGCTCTCGACTCTGCAAATTAGCATAAAACATGCTGTTTGCATCGATTTGCATGTCATTTGCATGCTGATGACTTGACGCCACAATGCACCCAGTCCCCTAAGCCGTTTCTGGGCCTTGCTCTTCTCCCAGTCCCTGCCCCTTGCTTTAGAGAGTCTAGGCCAAGCCGGGTCACTGGGTCCCTGTGGGGTCGGGGCTGGTCTCGGCCCATCCGCTGAGTTTCTGTTTCCCTGACTGTACAAGCAAGGGAACACACTGAGCACGGGTTTTCAAACTCTGCTCCGGCAACCCTCTTGGGGGTGGCAGACACAGAGACGGGGAGCAGGTGGGGCAGGCACTGCCACCCCCCCACCCCCGCCCCCATCCTCTTCAACAGCTGGGCCTCTGAGTAAAATTTCTCTGGAGCAATGCAGAGCTTCTCTGTGCAAAACAAAGACCAAAAAGTTTGCAAACAAACGGAGTCCGTTATCCCATGCGTGGACCCAGTGCAGGGCTCTGGGAGAAGAGAAAGATCAGAGTCCCCACTCTGATGTAGCTGCACTGCCTTTGCCACTGGAAGGCACTCCTCAAGTGCCTGAGCCCTACAAGCAGGGGCAGGGACTTCCCAAAGCCCAGGTACACACAGAATCAAAAGATCGCGGAGATTTGCAATGAACTTTCCGCAGCCCATTGTGTATCGCACAGCATCCTCACACAACCTTTAGACCCTCCTTGCCAGCGAGTGGATGCCAGCTCATCTCGACCCAAGCCAGGACAGGGAAGAACTGCCCCTGTGGGTTCCTGAGATGGTGCCACTTTACAGGGGTAAAAAAGCCTCACCTTTCTCCCGTGGCATGGCTGGTGGTTTCTAACTGCTGACCTGGCGATTAGCAGCCTGACGCTGAACCACCCCATTTCAGAGACAAACAACTGGAGCATCAAGAAGCTTGAGTAACTTAGGTAAATCCAAGTAGATCACAGAAGGGGAGCGGAACAGACAAAGCTGGGTAGCCTGCCTCCAGGGATCGCATGATGGATGGGTTTATCCAGGGCAGCCCTTCCATAGGAAGAGGAGGAAACAGAGGCCTGGAAGGAGTAAGACTGTCCAGTCCAGCACAGCCGGGAAGCCTGCACTGGAACCCCAGTGCTTGTCTGAGCCCCGGGCTTGTTGCCCTCCAGGGAAAGGGAGGCCCAGGGTTCAAAGGGCAGGTCCTGCTTGGTAGTGGGTAGCCCAACCTGTCAGAGGCCCTGGCCCTGGCCACTACCAGCGCCCACTGCCTCCTCCTCCTCCTCATTCAGACTGTCCCAGCTGGTAGGTTTCCGAGCCCAGGTCCCAGAGCCAGCCAGGACGGATGAGGCCCCTAAATCAGGGCCGCCAGCAGGCTGGTGAGGGTACCCAGTGTGCACCCTCGCCCTCACACATGGCCCTCCCGTGCAGGTGGGGACCCCACCGACGGCGGGGGGGGGGGACGGGGTGGGGGCAGGGGCTTTATCTCTGCTGAGCCAGGCAGTGCCAGGCCAGCAGGTGCTCTCCCTCCCTGGGGGGCCTGGCTGGGAAACCCCAGATGCAGGCATGACTGGCTTCCTGAGCAGTGCCCCATGTGGGGGGGGATGGGGGGTGAGAGTGGGAGTGGGGGTGGGGGTGCAGGATCCGCCCTTCTCTCTTCAGTGGTCCCCGCTGGTCCCCTCCCTCCTGCCCCCCCCCCCCCCCGCCAGCTCCTGGCTCTTCTCCAGGCCCCTGCCCCACTGCTCCAGCTCCAGCTCTGCTGGCTCCCTTCCTCTCAGTCCCTCCCAAATACTCAGCTTCGCTCTACCTCTGGGCCTTTGCACTTGCTGCTCCCTACACCCAGAAACTCCCTGCCTGGCCCCTTCTCACCAACAGGTTCCCTCCCCAGAACTTCTCCCCTCCCATGCCCAGCTTTTCTTGTTCTCGTCTCAGTACTTATCACATCTAACCAGATTGGTTTAGGACTCTGCATGTCGTCCCAGGAGGCTGGTGGAGCAGTGGTTAAAGCGCTTGGCTGCTAATGGAAAGGCTAGGGTTCAAACCTCCCAGCCACTCTGAGTGAGACACACGTGGCAGTCTGTTCCCACGAACAGCGCAGCCTTGCAGACCCGCAGGGGCAGTTCTGCTCCGTCTTCTAGAGTCCTGAGGCATTGAACCCACATAAATCGTACCAGGTTTGGGGTGTGTGAGTGTGGTGCCTGGCTCCCCACCAAACCCTCATTCTAGAACACTCAGGCCATGTCTCTCTTATAGAGATCTGTGTTCTCCATTCACATTTGTGTAGGGGAAGGAAGCGGGAGATGGTGACTGACCCCACAGCTTGTCTGGTTCTGTCAGGCCCACCACCCTGACCTGCCCAAGAGTGCCAGCTCCAAGAAGCTTTTAGCCTGTCTCATTCACCACTGTGAGCCCAGAAAGAGGCCTTGGCGGTGCCATGGGTTAGGCACCGGGTTGCTCACCGCAAAGTGAGTGGTTCAAACCCACCAGCCACTCCTCAGGGGAAAGCTGAGGCTGTCTGCTCCTGTAAAGAGTTACAGTCTGGGAAACGCTAGACAGGGTCCCTCTGCATCCGAATGCACTCTGTGGCAGTGGGTTCTGGTGTCCCCAGGGGCTAGCACAGTGCCTGGCACACAGTTGGTGGTCAGTCACTCTGGGTGAGTGAATGAGCAGAGAGCAAGAGTCTCCGGATATCTGGTCTCTGTCAGGAAACTTCTCAGCAGTGCCCCAGTCAGGATGGGGGACGCTGGGCAGGTTCCCCCCCACCCCCCTGAGGCCTCTGTTTTCTCATCTGAAAGCTGGCCTTTGGAATCCCTGCCACCTTCACCAGGGCTGCAGTGTGGCAAGTGTGACTCAACCTCCCCAACCCCTAGTAGCGGCAGGCAGGGCAAGAGCTGGCAAGCCTTGCTTCCCAAAGGGCTACCCTCCTGGCTGTGTGAGCTTGAAGAAATCACTGTCCCTCTCTGAGCTGCCATTCCCTCATTTGCACAGTGGCCACAGCCTCCCCGAGCCACTACAAGGACTGGCTGAGACTGTGGGAGGACATGTGGTGCTCAGTGGGTGCAGCACCACACCTATCAATGGATGATCCTCCCAGTGTGTGCTCCATGGCCTCCCTGGCCTCCACTTCCTCATCTGTAAAAAGGGACTTCTAAGTGTAGCAACCGTGCAAAGGGGTGCTGTGAGGCTGAAAGTGGGAAGGCACCATGCCCGCACATCTCACCCACTGCCACCTAGTTGATGCCAACTTTCAGTGACCCTGTAAGACAGGTAGAACCGCCCCTGTGAGTTTCCAAGTCTGCCACTTTTCATGGGAGTAGAAAGCCCTTCTCCCTTGGAGGGGACAGGTGGTTTCGAACTGCTGACCTGGAGGTTAGCAGCCCCACATGGAATCACTAAGACACCAGGGGCTTGATAACCACAACCCTTAAGAGTCCTTCCCTCTGCCCCTGTGGCTGTTCATGCCTAATGACCCAGAGTCTCTGGTGAGGGGAGGGAGGGAAAAAGGGAGACATAGGAGAGGCCAGGGTGGCCATGGTTTGAAGATGCTGTTGGACAAGGTCCTGGGGAGGAGGGCACTGGGTGGGGATGAGGCTGGAGGGGTGAGCCAGAGTGAGATCAGGCCACCCCCGGAGAGTCAGAGGAGTCTTGGCCTTGGGAGTGGGGGCAGCTACAGGATGGTTTTAAGCAAGGAAGTAAAGTTTCAGATCTGTGTTTCAAAACACTCGTGCAGGCTGCCAGGTTGCAGGTGTGGCAGCCCTGCTGGTGGTTCCTCTGGTCCAGCTCTTCCCCTCTCCCTCTCCACTGAACCCTCCAGGAGGAGCTGGGCACCTGGACTACATTTCCCAGCCTCCCTTGCAGCTTGGCGTGGCACTGTGACTATGGGTTGGCCCCAGAGGTGGTGTGCAGGGTGTGGTGTACAATTTCTGGGAGGAGTCCTTAAAGAAGGTGGAAGGGTTCCACATCTCTTCCTCCTTCCCTCTGGAGTAGACATCATAGCTGAAGCTTAGCAGCCACCTTGGACTATGAGGTGCTGGCGTGGTGGGATGAGACAGGGGGAGCCTGGATCCCTGGGAGCCATTATATTTATCAAGGAGAGACCCCAGCAGCCTGGGACTGCCTACCCACAGAATGTCGATGAGAAAGACAAATAGATGTGGCCACTCTCATCTGGCTCCAACTGAGTTGATCCAGTCGGGACTGATGATGTTGGAGCTATGTAACCCACCTTGAGGAGGGTTGGGTAGGAATGAGACCCCCACCACCAACACCCAGCATCTTATTTCCAATCCATGTTGGCCCTAAGACTCTTGGCCCTGGCTGCTCAGTTCTGCCCATCCGAGGACAGTCCTCAGGAATTGGCTGGCGTCCCTGGCTGGGCTGACTCTGACAGGTGCAGAGCTCCTGGGAGCCTGTGACCCAGCCTTCGACTCCCATCCTTACAGCTCTGAGCAGCAGGGCATGAGAAGATGGTGGGCTGGGGCGGGTGGTACTGCTGCCAGGGAGCTTCTCAGAGACCACCCCTGCTCTCGCAACCCCACCCCAGGTTCTCCAACAGCCCCCATAGGCCCTGGGACGACACCTAGTCACTCCTCTGTTCTGCCAGAGTCGGGAGCAAAGGGCCCCTGGTTAATTCTTTCAAGTCACAACCTCAGCTCTGCCTCTCTGAGCTCTGTGACCACAGGCAACTTGCTGAAGCCTTTTGAGTCTCCATATTGTCATCGATCAAATGGAGGTGATGATACCTCCTGAGGCCATTTTCTGCGATGGAAGGAGGCAGTGCAGGGGTTCCAGCTACTTACGCTCCATCGTGAACCCCCAGACTCAATGCTGTTAGACAACCTTTTTCAGATGCTCCAAGGTTTGAGCAGGGCCTGGCAGGGGCCTGAGCTCTTGACGGGCATTTCAGCTGAGCCTGACAAGCGGATCAGCCCCCCACCACCTCCCCCGGGGTCCCTGGCTTCCTCACAGCACAGCGGCTGGGCTCCAGCACTGAGTGCTCCTGAGACTCCAGCAGAGTGGCTCAGGACTGCCACCCGTCTGTGAGCAAAACAGTCGCCCATCTTCCTGGTGCCCCAGTCTCCACACCCCCCTCCCGTAGTGGGGTGCAAAGCACTCTTCAACCCCAGTGAGGCACCCTAAGGTGCACCACACAGCCTCGGCAGCTACAAGCGGCAGCCCTTCTCAGAGCCCTATTTCTAAAGTGCTTTTCCGAACAGGGCCTGGCTTATCCTACCACATAGACTGACCGTTGCCCAAGACGACTTAGACTTGCCATGGAGTGGCATGACCTTTGTGCCCGAAGAGAACTGTGTGTGCTCCAGCGAGTTTCTGTGGCTGACTTTGGGGCTGTAGCCTGCCAGGCCTTTCTTCCAAGGTACCTGTGGCTGGACCTGATGCTCAGGCCTTCAGGTGACCTTTTGTGCTCACTAAATCTCCGCTAGGAAGAAGTAGCAGCCGTCAGTCCTACCGGCTCGACATAGTCACTGCAGGTGACACAGGCATAAGGGGGTTGATGAGACAGGTGTCAGGAAGTTGACACCCACTGGGCCAGGTCAGGCATTGAAAGGTGGCACTGGGAGCATAAAAGCTACTGTGTCCTGAGTGTGTACTACACACCGGGCACCAGACCAAGCGCTTTCCCTGCCTGATCTCATATGATCCAAGAAGCAGGTCCTATTCATATGCCCATTCATATGAGTAACCAAGGAGCCCTGGTGCCCCAACGTCAGCAGTACGAAACCACCAGCCACTCCTCAGGAGAAAGATGAGGCTTTCTACTCCCATAGTTACACTCTGGGAAACCCATAGGGCAATTTTACCCTGTCCTGTAGGGTTGCTATGGATTGGCACTGACTGGATGGCAATGAGTTGGGTTTATATGGGGAACCAGAGGCTCAGAGAGGCAAAGGACCTTGCTTAAAGCCACACAGCCAATACGAGGCACATCCAGGATTTGAACCCAGGCAGGTGGCTGTCAGAGCTTGGCCCCACTTCCCCCTGTGAAGTTGGGCAACAGCCCAGTCTGACAGGTGGAACAGGCTGTCCTGCCTGCTTGGTGACAGACAGGGAGGGTTTGTTCTGCTGGACAGAGAGCCAGGACCAGGCAAGTGTGTCAGCTGCAGGCCCACACTGACAGGCTGGGGGAATGGGGCCAAGACCTCCGTCTGGAGGGGTGGGGGGAGGGGAGAGACCTCCAGCAGCAAGACGTCCTCCATCAAAGCCCCCAGGAACAGAGGTCAAGTCCTGCTAGTCCCCCACCCCACCAACTCAGCTAAGGAATTGTGATGGCGGCCTGTTCTCTGCTCCCTGACACCACTGACACCCCTCCCCCAACCTGGAGCAGGGCTCAGCCTGCCACTAAACCCTCAGTGGCAGTCAGGACGGGTCACAGAGAAGAATGACAACAGCATGGGCTCCCAAGGGAGCCCTTTCCTCCCTCTTCCCCATTTCCAGCTCTCCCTCCCCATCACTTCTATCCAGTCATCCCTTCTCCCCCACTTCCTTTCCTCCTTTGTTTGTTCCTCTTTCCCTCCCTTCTATCCTTCCCCTGGCAGGGAACCTCACAGAATGGAGAGGCTGCACTCCCCAAAGGCACAAGGGGACCCTGGTCATGACCATGGACTTTACCATCCAGTGAAAGCATGAACTAGCTCATCACAAAAGCAGCCCTAGGTGTTGAGAACACAGTAGCTTCAACTTCAGGTACTTTTGATAAAGGTTTCTATGATTTGGTAGCAATACTTTTTAATGTACATTGTACTTGCGAATTATATAATGTCTATCTGGAAAAAGAGCGAGAGAGAGAGCAGGCTGCACCTGGCCACTGCACCTGGCCACTGCACAGCTCTCCCTGACCCCATGTCACACAGGCAGGTGTCCAACCCATCCCCCTATCCCCAAAGTGTAGATGACATCCCTGGAGCTTGTAGTGACCTAGGTATTACTGGTCAGGAGCTGGACCGATGAGTTTGACCCCCACCTGCCCTGCGCCTCTGTGTTCCTGGGAGAAGTTCATGCAGGTGAGTGGAGGGTGAGACAGGCCGACACCCACGGCACTCAATCACAAGTGTCTCTGGACGCCTGTCCTCTGTGGACAGGCTCTCTGACCTTTCTTGCAGGCCCCTGTTTGCAGCAGAGCCAACTCCCAGCTGATGTTGGCGAGTGGCTGGGAGGGTGGACAGGCAGGCTGTCAGGGCCGGCTGTGTGCCCAGAGAACCTTCTGTGCCACCATTCCCTGGGCCAGGAGGGCCTACCCCACCGGCCACTTCCCGAGTCCTGGCCGTACAGGACTCCAGGCCCCGCGATCCTGCTGAGCTGACCATGGTGGCTGCCCCTCCCCTCCCCCACCCCCCATCCAGTCCTGGAAACAGAAGCCTCCAATATAAATGCAAATTCATTTGCTGCCTGGTCCCCAGGCTCTGCTGGCAGCTCCAGCCTGTACTGCAGGCTGGGGACAGGAGCTGACACTGGCCCAGAGGAGATAAGGCGCTTCTGCCCCGCCCCCCTCCACCCCCTTCCCCTGGCCCTGCTCACTCCTCAGACTCTCAGCTACCAGAAGACCCCAGGGAGTCCAGCCGCCCCCTTCTCTTCCTCCCAACCATCCCCGAAGGGCAGCAAACTGGACCCTGACCACCATCAGGGAAGGTACTCCCCAGCAGTGCTAACAGTCCACCTACTCGCCAAGACAACGACAATGACGGGGACACACACTGAAGCAAGGGCAGGCGGCCACCACATCGGCCAGGCTCAGGGCTGCCACCAGCCCACAGCATGTCTGTGTACACAAGAACCGGTCACTGATCTTCTTGTACCCCAGTCCCGCAGGGGGTGCCCAAGCACCCCTCATTCCCCAGCTAGGCATCCTTAAGTCTAGCATACATTTGCAGGACTCATCCCCATCTGGGGGCCAGGGCAGCTCCCTGGAGAGTTCAGCAGTACCAACAACCCCAGGAGCCACTGGCACTGTGGGCTTAAGCACGTCTGCGCAAGGCCTCTGCCCAGGAGCTGAGTCTCTGGGCCCTCTCTTCCTAAGTCCTGGGCTCCGGGATTCTCAGCAAACGGAGAGGGAAACTTCCTGAACAGGAGCATTCTGGGTTCCACATGAGGGCATGAGAGACTCATTGCCCTCAGACTCATAGGTTCAAATCCAGGGCGTCGCTGGCTCCAGCCTCAATGTCCCCTCCCCTTCATCCCTGACAGCCACAGGAACCTCTCCCCGGCTCCAGCCACCCACATCAGCTTTGTTTCCTTCCTGGCACTTGCCCGTAAGTGGTGGAATGGGCTCCTTCCTTTCCTCCACCTCCGGGTCATTTCCTGTCTCCCCTCACTTAAAATGCAAGGTTCTACCAGTGCAGAAACCCAGAACTGACAGCACAGCCCCCACCCCTGTAAGGTCAGTGGGCAGGTCCATGCAGACGGCCACGCAGGAGGTGCCAAGAGGGATGGTGTTTGTCATCACTAGGGACACACTATAAGAGTCCAGGTCCCCAGATTCCAAACTGAGTCCTGCAGCTTCCCCACCAGGGGGTCCAAGTCCTGCTCCCCCATGGGCCATCTGCTTCCCTTCTCTGAGCTTCCACGTCCCCTCATCAAAGGAGAGGGGCATCTCCTGATTGCCTGAAAGGTTGACACTAAGTTGCTGTGAGCGTCCAAGATAGTCATGAGAGAAACATGCTTTTAAAGATCTGACCAAGTGTGGTAGTTACATAATCTGTTGCCAATTCAAGACTATTAAGAGTGAAGGGGTGGAGTTTAGCCTGTCCATCAGGTCGCTGCTTGATGACCTCATTTGGAGGTACTATGGAGCTAAATAGCTCGCTGGAGGTGGGGCACACAGACTCCCTCGGAGACATTCCTGTTGACAGGCCACATGGAGCCATGCTAAAGCCCTGGAGCTGGAGGAGCCACGTGGAGACCCATGCCAGCTCTGGAGATGCTTCCACCTCCACTGGATCCACAAGACTTTCCACCCACTGGCCTGTGATCTTCCTGCACATGGTGTCATTGCATGTGTTGTATGAGTTTGAAGAGGAATTTATAGCTTGGAATTGGACATATGGGCTAATATCGGATTTATAGACTTGACTTGGACTGGGTTGGGATGCTTTCCTTTGTTAAGATCATTTTATTGTGGGTTCATACAACTCTTATCACAATCCATGTATGCATCCATTGTGTCACCACATTTGTACATTTGTTGCCATCATCCTTCTCAAAACATTTGCTTTCTACTTCAGCCCATGGTATCAGCTCCTCATTTTCTCCCTCCTTCTCCCACCCTCCCTCCCTCATGAGCCATTGATCATTTTAAAGTGATTATTATTTTTTCATGTCTTACACTACCTGACGTCTCCCTTCACCCACTTTTATGTTGTCTGTCCCCCAGGGAGGAGGTTATATGTACATCATTGTGATCAGTTGCCCCTTTTCCCCCACCTTTCCCTTACCCTCTCTACTCTCATTATTGGTCCTGAGAGGTTTATCTGTCCTGAATTCCCTGTGTTTCCAGTTCTTATCTGTGCCAGTGTACATCCTCTGGTCTAACCGGATTTGTAAGGTAGAATTGGAATCATGATAGTGGGGGCAGGAAGCATTAAAGAACTAAAGGAAAATTGTACATTTCATCTTTGCTACACTGCACCCTGACTGGCTCATCTCCTCCCCGCAACCTTTCTATAAGGGGATGTCCAGTTGCCTACAGATGGGCTTTGGGTCTCCACTCCACATTATTATTTTGTCATATCTTTTCCTATCCAGCATCTCCCTTCACCCCCTTCTCTGTTGTCCATCCCCCAGGGAGGAGGTCACATGTAGATCCTTGTAATCGGTTCCCCCTTTCCAACCCTCTCACTGTCTACTCTCCCAGTATCGCCTCTCACACCCCTGGTCCTGAGGTATCATCCACCCTGGATTCCCTTTGCCTCCAGCTCCTATATGCACCAGTGTACAACCTCTGTTCTATCCAGTCTTGCAAGGTAGAATTCAGATCATGGTAGTTGGGGGCGAGGAAGCATCCAGGATCTGAGGGAAAGCTGTATTCTTCATCGGTGCTACATCGCACCCTGACTGACTCATCTCCTCCCCTAGACCCCTCTGTGAGGGGATCTCCAGTGGCTGACAAATGGGCTTTGGGTCTCCACTCTGCACTCCCCCCTTCATTCACTATGTTTTTGGGGGGTTTTTTTTGGATGATGCCTTATACCTGATCCCTTTGGCACCTCGTGATCACACAGACTGGTGTGCTTCTTCCATGTGGGCTTTGTTGCTTCTGAGCTAGATGGCCGCTTGTTCACCTTCAAACCTTTAAGACCCCAGATACTATCTCTTTTGATAGCCGGGCACCATCAGCTTTCTTCGTCACATTTGCTTATGCACCCGTTTGTCCTCGCCGATTGTATCATGGAGGTGTGCACCCAGTGATATGGTTTTTTGTTCTTTGATATTGTTCTTTTTATTATCAAAAAATAAAGCTCTTTCTTATACACATATGCATATCTGTGGATTTGTTTCTCTAGTCTACTCAGACTAACACACCATGATTGAAATATCTAAAACAATGCCCCACCCCATGCCCGCCCCCCTCAGGATTTTGACCTCTGAGAATGAACCTCCATGTTCTCCACACCCTCCCAGGGTCCTGGCCTGGACTCCCACACCCCCATCTCCCTGCCCCCACCCTGCCTGTCCTGGGTCTGCTCCTAAAGAAGGGCTTTCCATTCAGAAGAAAAATCAGACACAGGCACAGCACCTTCTCCATTCCCATGGGCCTCCTGTCCATCACCGAATGTAATCTTTTTCTCAAAATTGATTTTTTTTAACAAAGCTAATTCATGGTTTTAATTAATTACTATACAAGCCAAACGAAAAGAAAAGAAAAAAGCGAGTCCACTGCCACTGAGCCAATTCTGGCTCATCAGGACCCTCGAGAGGGCTCCTGAAACGGCAAATCTTTATGGGACCAGACAGCCTCGTCTCTCTCCCCCACAGTGGCTGGTGGGTTTGAACCTCCTTTCTTGTGGTCGGCAGCCTAACACCTATCCCACATCTCTACCAGGGCTCCTTAAAGTGAGGGTATCATTGATACCCCGTGTCCCTGGGTGATGCCAGTGGTGAGCTCCCTCAGCTGTGAACCCAAAGGGTAGAGGTTACAGGTCACCTACAAGTGCCTCCAAAGAAAGGCCTGGTGACCAAGTAGTTCCAAAAATATTTAGCCACTGAAAACCTCACAGCGCCCAGTTCTACTCTGACACATGTAGGTTGCCATGAGTCAGACAGCGTCTACGTGATGGCATCTGATGCTGGTTTCTGCCCAGAGCCATGAAAGCATTTGTGCTTGAGTAGTAAGAGTCTGGTTCTCCTAGCAGGAGAGGAATCCTGATGTAAGGGTCTTGGTTTCTTAAGCTGAGGAGTTCCCTGGAGGTTTTGGGGTTTTTAAAAATTCCTTCGCTAGACAAGCATATGCCCAGTGCGGGAGGCAGTAACTGTAAGAGATACCAGTCCCCTACCCTCAGCCAACAGTGGGGCTCATGGAGAAGCAGCTTACACTAATCAAAACACTTCTCAACCAGCCAAGACTCATCTCCCAAGCAAGCCTTACCTTTCTGCACTGGGCATATCCTGGCCTTTTTCTGTCAACACGACACAAGCAAGGCTACCTTGATACGGAGAGAGGGGTGTGCTGGGACCAGGATGACTGTCCTGGAAGCAAATAAGCCTGCTGTGTCCCTGTTCCGGGTGCACACAGCCTCCAGGACCTCCCGCCCAGCAGTTTGCATCTACTTTTTGCTGATTCCAGACTCTTAGAAATGCAGCAGCATGTAGCTTCTGGGAAAGGAATCAAGAGTGGGACCTCTGGCAAATTTGGTGAGATGTATTAAAAAACAAAAAAACTTAAGTGGGACGGGCAATCCCACCCCAGCACGCTATTTAGAAGACATGCTCATCGACACAGAGCACAGCAGCTGCGGGCGTTGCTGGCAGCATCCTTCACCGGGATGCAAGCGTGAAAGCAACAACATGCTCCTTGTTCTGGTCACCGAGTGCAGCTATGACAGAAATACCACAGATGGAGGGCTTTGAGAAACAGAAATTAATTTTCTCCCAGTTTAGGATGCTCGGGGTCCAAAGTTGATGCACTAGCTCCCAGGGGAAGACCCCTGTCTCCTTGCGACATCTGTGGGTCCAGCATTCCTTGGTGGCCTCCATGGGGTTCGCCATCACTCTACCCCTGGGTCTAGCTCCGCGGTTCTCCACCTTCCTCAGGCCGCGACCCTATCACACGGTTCCTCGTGTGGTGGTGACCCCCCAACCATAACATTATTTTTGTTGCTACTTCATCACTGTCCTTTTGCTACTGTGATGAATCAGGCGATCTCTGTGAAAGGGTCATTCAACCCTCAAGGGGCTTGCGACCCACAGGTTGAGAACCAATGGTCTAGCAGGTTCTCAGCCAAAGGACATTGCACTCCTGGCTCTTCTTGACAGTAGTGAAGCCCCTTCTCCTCTCGGTTCAGCTGTCTTGGGTGTTATCTCTTGGTAAGATAAAAAGAGTGACCCTAAACAAGAACAGGACTGCAGGAAAAGTGGGGCTCAAGAGACTCCCTCCCTGATTCCTGTCTCCTTCACAGAACATTTACCACACATCACAAAATGGAGGAATGGCAACACGTCGCAAAAATGGAAAACCAACACACACTACTGGGAGTCATGGCCTCACCAAGTGGACACATAGTTGGGGACATCATTGAACCCATAACACTCATCCAGAGGGAATTCAGCATGCATGTGCCTCTCTGCTCCCTCTGGTCCCTTAGCCCTGTATTTTTCTCCAACCACACTGGCTTCTTGGGTCCTCAAACTCTCCACAGTGGCAGGCAGAGTTCTAAGATGGTCCCCAAGCTTTCCCGCTCTGCCCAAGTCAACTCATCCTGAGGAAGTCTATTCCCATATTCTCCCACTGCCATCGAGTTGATGCCAACTCACAGCTGCCTGCTAGATCAGAGTTGAACCGCCCCATTGGGTTCCCAAGACTACAAACGGAGCAGAACGTCTTATCTTTCTCCTGAGGAGGGAATGGTGGTTTCAAACCGCTAGCCTTGTAGATCACAGTCCAACGCTGTGGTAGTTACATAATCTAGTGTCAACTTGAGACAATTCAGAGTGAGACTATTAAGGGTAGAGTTTAGCCTATCAATCGGGTTGCAGCTTGATGGCCTCATTTGAAGGTGCTACAGAGATAAATAGATCGCTGGAGGTGGGACACATAGACTCTCCCTGTGAGACATTCCTGCTGGCAAGCCACATGGAGCTACACTGATGGAGTCAGAGCCCTGGAGCTGGAGGAGCCATGTGGAGACCCATGCCAGCGCTGAGATGCTTCCACCACCACTGGATCCACAAGACTTTCCACCCACCAGCCTGTAATCTCCCTGCATTCAGCATCATTGCATGGCTGTGTGAGTCTAAAGAGGAATCCATGGACTAGTATCGACATGTGGGGTAATATCGAACTTATGGACTTGATCTGGACTGGGTTGGAATGTTTTCTCAATGTACAATTGCTCTTTGATATAGAGTTCTCTCTTACGCACAGCTGATTGTCCCAGGATTTGTTTCTCTAGTCGTCTGGGACTAACACAAATGTGTAACCACTATGCCACCTGGGTTACGGCAGAGGAAATGAAGATTTTGAAGCATGAGAAGGATTCAGCACTCCATTGCAGGTTTGCAGGTGGAGGGTCCCCGTGTCAAGGAACGTGGGAGGCCTCGAGGAGCTGAGTCGGCCCCCAGCAAACAGCCAGCAACAAAAGAAAAATCACAGAGACTGAACTGTGCCGAGAAGGAAAACGAATTTGGAAAGAGATTTCTCCCCAGAATTTCCAGGTGGAAACAGAGCCTTGATTTCAGCCCAGTGATACCCTGAGGGGGTGGGGGGGACCCAGCCCTGCGGCATCACACTTGTGACCTAGACAGCTGTGAGCTCCCTGAATGCTGTGTTAAGGCCCCGTTTGCGGTCATTTGTGGCCATGCAGCAGTAGAAGAGAGTGCACAGGCCCAGGGGGCTGTACCTTGGGGACTTTTCTCTGACGGGTCTCTCAGCCTGGAATGCTCTCCCCCAGATCTCCTCGGGGCTCACTCCTTCCCTCCACCCAGCTCTCTGCTCAAATGTCCCCTCCAGAGAGGCCCTCTGTGGATACCACGAACAGCACCGCTCTCTCGTGTTCTGCATCCTGCCGACTGTATTCCCCACATAGCACTTCTCCTGGCCCGGCACTGCATGGTCCCATTTTGACCCAAATTAACTTTTTTTATGTTGAAATCATTTTTAACATTGGGAAAAGTCGCCAACCTTGTACAATCACATACCATAGACTCTTCTCCCAGAATCCCCCAATGTTGGTACGTAAGCACATTTGCTGTATCCCTCTCCCTCTTTGCTTATAGAAAGGGGACCTGGGGACGCTGTGGGATCAGGTTAGACACGAGGGCGGCAGTTCAAACCCCTAGCTGCTCCTCAGGAGAAAGATAAGGTGATTTGTTCCCAGACAGAGATACAGGCTCAGACGCCCTCGCTGGGGTCTCTGTGGATCAGAATTGGTTGGTGGCAGTGGAGTTATCGGTTATGCTGCTGTAGTGGGGTGTCACAGGGCGGGTTCCCCACCTCCGGACCACAGAAGGGACCATGGCCTGTCCTGCGCCAGCCTCGCGATGGTTCTTACATTGGAGTGCGTTGTTGGAGCTACTGGCACCATCCGTCCTGCCAAAAGTCTCCCCTTTTTTCACTGCCCCTACTTCACCGCGCACGGTGAATTCCCCAGGGACTGGCCTCTCCTGACCACCTGTCCAAAGGATTATGTAAAAGGAAGTCTTACCACCCTTGCCTCTAAGGAGCATTTTTGGCTCTCTTTCTTCCAAGACAAACTTGTTTGGGTTTTGGGGTTTGGGGGCAGTTGGTGGTACTTTCTTCGCCAACACGATTCAAACATATTGGTCCTTCTTCGGCCTTCTTTCTTCAATGTGCAACTTCCACACGCACATCAGGTGGCTGAAAACTACCCTGGCTTCGGTCAGGCGCACCTTGGCCTCAGCGTGACCTCCTGGCTTCTCAACACTTTAAATCCGAGGTCTTGTGCCGCGGGTTTGCTCCGTTCAGTGCATCCTTGGATCTCTCCAAGGCTGCTCCCAGGAGCCTTGTTGTTTATAGAGAAACACCCCCCTCCCCCTTTGAGAATAAACCGTCAGCCTGACTCTCCATTACCTCCCCCTCTCCTTCTGAATACCCACCAACCAAGACACTCTCCTGCTTATCCAGGTACAGTTGCCCAGCAGAGGGGATCCACAGTGATACATTGCTACAATCGAATCCTCAGCTCTCATTCACATATTGCCAGCCGTCCCAATAATCATGGCCCTGATAAACCGAAAGAACCTTCCAGAAACACTCGTGGCACTTACTTGTCTTGTCCCTTCAGTGCTCTGGAATCTGGAACCGTTCCCACACTTTCCCCGGTGTTTCATCACCTTGCTGTTGCCGGAGAGGACAGGCCAGTAATTTGGATCAGCGGTCCTCCGTTCCTCCGGGTGGTTTTATCTGCTGCCTCCCCTGCTTAGATCGTGACTTTGCATCTTTGGCAGGAGCACCCCTGAAGGGGTGCCCCGTCCTTCTCCGTGCATCCTGTCGGAGGTGTGCGTCAGTCTGCCCCGTTACTGGGGACGTTCCCTTTGAAGGCCTGATTTAGGTGGAGTCAGCACATCTCACCATGGCCGTTCCTCTCGTTCCCTTTGCCCTGCGGGACCACCTGATGAGGTGTTTCTCTCCCCCCAATCTCCGCCTGCATAATCCAGCGCTGTTGACTGTATTCCTCACGTGCTAGACCAGAGGTTCTCAACCTGGGGGGGGTCGCGACCCCTTTAGCGGTCCAACGACCCTTTCCCAGAGGTTGCCCCATTCATAACAGTAGCAAAATGACAGTGATGAAGTAGCAACAACAATAATTTTATGGAGGAACTGCATGAAAGGGTCGCGGCATGAGGAAGGTTGAGAGCCGCTGCTCTATACCTTTTCTAAACGATTCTACCACTATCGATAGAAACTCATACCCCCTAAGCAGATGCTCCATCCTCATCCCCACGAATCATTCTACTGAATCAATGAGATCAGTTTGCATCTTGTGCCACGGCGCTGCTGAGGTCAGCGCGCTGATTTTCCAGGTTCATCCAGGCTGTGGCGAACACTCCACATTGGCTCTCTTGGAGGCTGAGGGATGCTCCACGAGAGAGCTCTGTGGGCTTCGTGGCTCGTGTTGGACTGACTATTAACCTAAGATCTGCCACCGGAAACCACCAGCCACCCTGCGAGAGAGACGGGGCGCCCTACCCATGCCACGACTTAGCATCTCGGAAACTCACCCCGTCTGGTGGGGCCACTATGAATGGTATTGACTCGATGGCAGCCAGCGTGGCATTTGGGGGTAGTGTTCCACAGCGTCTGTGTTCCACTCTGTTAGGCCTCTCGGCTGAGGATGGGCCTTCCCGTTGTTTCCACCTTTTGATGTTGGTAGGAAAATGCCGCCCTGAACACTGGCGTGCAGGTTTCTGTGTGTGTTCCTGCTTCACCTCTACTGGGGAGAGACCTCGGGTTGGGATGGCCGGGTCATGGGGGAGTTTTGATGGTGCTGAGGTTAAGCACTTGATGATGAACCCAGAGGTCAGTGGTTCAAACCCACCTGCTGCTCTGCAGGAGGAAGCTATGGCAGTGTGCTTCTGTGCGGTTGTTTTGGTCATGGTAATGGCATTTTTAGAGAGACTATCCTGTATGATATCCTCAATTTGAACAAGTCTGATGTTTTTACACAATTAGATTCAGGTATGCGAGTTGTCAAGTTTATGATCTAAGGAATGTCGTGTCCTTTATCATATTAGGTAGGACATACACGATGGGGGGATGTCTTATTACCATGTTTTTGTTCTTTATTTATTAGTATTTTGCTTCTGTAAAGATTTACAGCCTTGGAATCCACTGGGCAATTCTACTCTGTGTTACAAGAGCACTAGGAGGAAGAATCAATCGGATAGAAATGAGTTGGTTGGGTTTGGGGTGTGTTTGTTTGGATAGTGGTTGGTTTATGATAGTCCTGTGTTCAACTTTTTGAGGAAATGCTGAACGGCTCTCTCCAAGGGCCTTCTCATATTATGAGAAAGAGATTTTAAGGCGATGTAAACATCCTGTTCCCGGTAAATGTTCACACAATGATTTTAGTTTTCACATCTGGCATGAGTCTTGCCTCAGTCAACTATTACTATACTATTTGCATCATTGCTTCTGCACCTGTCACTAGACACGCTGCTTTTAGGACTCGCTCTTCCATGAGGGTGTGTTGTGTTGTAGGATGACCTTCCAGGTGGATTCACTGAGTCCTAGTTTTAGTCAAAGGATTAGAATCATTGCTCTCAGGATTTACTTTGATTCTCGAATCAGCCAGTTTGGCCAGTGGGAATCCCTTCAGGATGGCACCTGTGTTCATTCGACGTGTGTCTCTATGGTTCTTGGAGTGCTTCCTTCCTTCCTTTAGGGCACAACCAGCTGTGCCAAGGTCACTGTGTACCCTCCTGCCCTCAAACCAGCCATTTCCCCAAGCAGCTCTGCTTCTGGGCAGGGACAGATGGTATTTAGAAACCAAGATTCAGGAGCTAAGAGTTCTCATTGCTGTGTGGACATTACTGCTCCAAGGCGCGTGGTGAGCGAGCTGGGACATATATGTGTGCACGTGTGCCACCCTGCTTATCTATCCACTTATGTCAAAAACATGCGCTTGCAGTGATTCTCCCAACCCCAATCCAATACCACAGGTGCCTGCGAGCTTTCCCACTGCCATATGGGGAACTTCTTTCGGTGCAGTGAGGACCCTGGCTCCCAGTGTGGGAGGGAGCTTCCAAAAAAAATCATGGAAAGAAAACACAAGTGTGATTTTTCCACAAATTAAAAAAATTGCATTGAGGCATAATCCACAAATCATAGAATTCAATCGTTCGATCGTATCAACAAGAGTTGTTCAATCATTGCCACAATCGGTTTTAGAACGCTTCTTCTTTCTTGTATTCCATGTCATTAGTTCCTACTTCCCTTCGACCTCCCCTGCCGTACCCCCAAGAAACCATTCATCCTATTACCGTCTCTCTGGATCCACCCATCCTAGACTGCATAGACCGAAAAACAAAGAAGCTAACGCCAATAGCAAAATCAAATAGACAAAGGTCTCAACTGAAAAGAACGTGGGGAGCAAAGCCAAGGCCCATCACATCCCTGGTCTGCATTCAGAGGGCTTTCACCAGAAGCTTCCTCTGCATGTATTTCCCCTTCGTAACTCCACAGACTTTTATTTTCTTACTTAGGAAGTTCTTATTTTGTTTTAAAACCAGAATTTGCTATAACCTTTCTAACTTCCCACAAGATGTATGAAGTCAGTGGAAAGATAAGACGTAGGTAACTCACTAATTGGTTGACACACAAGCAACCAGATAGCTACATTAAGGAGAACTTTTTCTTGATATAAGAACATTTGTTCTGGAGGGACAAAAGGCATTTAAGGTCATCTTAATAATTGTGGGGGGAAATTCTGTAAGTTCATAATAACTGAAATACATTGTTGGAATGTTGATATTTAAAAGTTGATCACATTCCTGAAGAAGGAAATGAAGACATGCAGACAGAACAGCACTGATCTCAAGGGCTGTTAGGGGCGTGTGGGAAGGGATGGCTGTCACCTGCGCGTAATACTTGTCCGATATGCAGGTGCTCAGAGAGGCCATCCAGTTGGTCTGACTCAGAGAGGCCGGGTGCCTAACGGAAAGAAGCAGCCGGTCCTGGCCATGCTCACAGTCGCTACCATGCCTGAGCACATTGTTGCAACTGCTGTGTCCATCCCGCTCGTTGAGGGCCTTCATCCTTGTTCGCTGCCCCTCCACTTTACGGAGCACGAAGCCCTACTCCAGGACCGATCTCCCCCGGCAATATGTCCAGAGTATGGAAGACGAAGCCGTGTTAGCCTCCGATCTTAGACGCCCTCTGCCAGACTTCTTCCGGTTCGCATTCCGTGGTGTTTTCCATAGTCTGTTGCAGCAAGAACCATTCAAAAGTACCGATTCTTCTTCAGTCTTCCTCACTCAATGGCGATCTACAAACGTTTTGAAGCCCCTGGTTAGGTACTTATTTGTTCCATCCCTCACCCCACGGACTCACTGCCCCGCTCGGCTGCCTTTCCTCCTTAAAGCGACTTGTGAAAAATATGACGGAAGAGATGGAGAAAGGAGGAGATGGAAAGTGAGCAATCTGGGAATACACAAATGTAGTGGGGGGGGGCGGGTATACTCGATGAAAAGAGCCCTTCCTAGCCCTCTTTCTGTTCCAGCCTCACTGCCCTGCCCAGGTAGCAGCTGTCCCTTTTCCTACATATACGAGCTAACACACAGATGTACCGCTTGACCCACTTTCAATTTGTTCTAGTTTATTTTTTCAAGGAGTTTTTTCTGCTTTGTTATCGTTACTGGGATTTTTGGTTTTGTATGTTTTTCTTCCTGTGAACTCTCGGAGAGGTTTAAGTTGACAGTGACAGCAGCTGGATTCATAGTTTCTCTGAGTTCTGGCAGGGAAGTTGAGGGGAAATGGGAAGCTGATCATACACGTGCAGAAGCAAAGAAAATGCTCCACCATTGATTGGGGTGATGGCTGTTCAATTCTCTTTACTAGGTTTCCACCACTGGCTTGCATCAGATGTGAATTATGTGTCAAGAAAACTGCTACATTAAAAAAAAATAAGTAAGCAAGGGAAAAAAAGATTTCTCCCTCTTTGGCACAAACTGCTGTTTGCCTTCTCTTTCTTATTTATCAATACATTTTGGAGACTTTCCAGAAGCATACATTGAACAATGGAATTCCCTCCCCTTTTCAATGACTGTATAGTATTCCCTTTGGGGACAGACCATAGCTATTTGATCAGCTTGCGTTCAATGACCACTTCAAATGCTTTCAGTAATTTTCTAGAGCAACACAAACGAGACAGCAGCCGGCCACATGGATGTTCAGTTCCTCTCACACACGCACAAGCACAACCGTGGAATGGATGCTCAGAAGTGGGATTGCTGGTGTGACCTGGTATGTTCATCTGCTGACCCGTCCGTAGCCTGTGTTCCCTGTGACTGCATCCACTCCACGAGGGGAGGGGAGGGGCTCTGTCCATTCCTGCTGTTCTCCCCACACCAGGAACCAATGGAGCACAGCTGCCTCCCTGTAGATGGATGCTCACGAGATGAGCAACGAGTGGGCACTGCACTCTGCTCTTGGACTCAAGCACCGTTGGAGCTTTTAGGACGCCCATCGCCGCGCGCCAGATGCGGTACACCACCTGATCATGCCTCCAGCCACCCTTGGTCTAGATGGCCCCATTTTACAGATGTGAGCCCTGAGGCCCAGCGAGGGTCCCACACTAGGCTGATGTCACCCAGGCAGCCAGCAGCCAAGTCCCAATTCCCACCCACGTGGGCAAGATTCTGGGGCCGCCTGATCCCCTCTGCGCCTCTCTCCCCTTCCTTCAACAACCCCTAATCTCACCTCCCCGCCTTTCCTGGCCCCATCTTCCTCCCCTAGCCAAAGGCGCCTGCTCCCCACCCGTAGCCAACACGCGATGGGGGAGAGGTCCTGTCATTTCCATACAGCTGGCCCTGGGAGCCTTGCCCCAGCCCCCCCATTTTCCCTGAAAAGGCTGAATTGTCTGGGAGGTTTGGGGGCACCTCTGGTGTAGGCGGGCTGCCTGGGCAGGGCCTGGCAGCTATTATCCTACTTTATTTCACTCCTCTGCTCCTGAAAAGCATCAGTGACTGCTTGCCGCTCCCTCCCCCTTCAGTCCTCCCCTGCCCGCTCCTGTCGTTTACACTTAATTACCTCACTCATTACCCCACAGCCTACAGAGGCTGGACCACAACTGGGGCGTGAGTAATCCCCCCATCGCACACCCAGCCAGCAAATTGCTCACACAGACCATAAATAAAGGGACAGCCACTCAGGCCTTCTGAGCAGAAGGGCCTTCCCGGGGGCTGGCATGATGGGCAGCCATTGGCCCAGCTCTGCAGTTGGCCTTGGCCAGCTCTGGGAAGATGGACTCTGGCACCCGACCCCCAACGGTGACCTTGGACTTCCCCAGACCACTGAAGTGACAGCTCAGGGCCACTGAGACAGATGGACAAGTAAGGACCCCTAGAGGAAGGGCTGTCCACACCTGTCCCTCAACACAGCCAAGCCTGGCTTCCAGGGGCCAGCGGGCCCTGGTTTCCAGGGGCCATCACTCTGCCTCCACCTGAGCATCTCCACCCACCTCCGTCACCTCCACCCAGTGTTTGCGGTCATCCCTCCACCACCACCTCTACTCCAGCCTCTCCAGTTATCCCCACCACCTCCCTCCCAGCATCTCCAGCCATCTCTCTCAGTGAAACAGTTCCCAACACCTCTCAGGCCAGAGTTCACAACCTTTTTGGGGGGACATAAAACCCTTAGGTGAAGCCTCTGGATGTCTTCTCAGAAGGAAACCAATTATAGTGAAGTTACCAAACTATTAAAACAGGTTTGCATTAAAGTAATATATGCTAGATGACATCTATGTATTCGTATGTGCGCATGCTTCAGAAAGCTCATGGGGGAAATTCCACTCCTTTTTAATTTCATTTTCCCGTCAACTCTTTGAAGCTCCTTCTATGGGCACATCATTTTTTTTAAATCATTGTATTGGGCTCTCATACAACTCTTATCACAATCCATCCATACATCCATCCATTGTATCAAGCACATTTGTATATTTGTTGCCATCATCATTCTCAAAACATTTGCTTTCTACTTCAACCATTGTATCAGCTCATTTTTCCTCTCCCTCCCTCATGAACCCTTGATAATTTATAAATTATTATTATCTTGTCATGTCTTACACTGTTCGGCATCTACCTTCACCCACTTTTCTGTTCTCCATCCCCCAGGTAGGGGGTTATATGTAGGTCACTGTGATAAGTTTCCCCTTTCTACCCCACCTTCCCTCTACCCTCCCAGTATCACCACTCTCACCACTGGTCCTGAAGGGTTCCGTCTGTCCTGGATTTTCTGTGTTTCCTATCTATACCAGTGTATATCCTCTGGGCTAGTCGGATTTATAAGGTAGAATTGGGATCCTGATAGTGGGGGGGGAGGGGAAGAAAGCATTAAAGAACTAGAGGAAAGTTGTATGTTTCATCATTGCTATACTGCACCCTGACTGGTTCATCTACTCCCTGTGACGCGTCTGTAAGGGGATGTCCAGTTGTCTACAGATGGACTCCACACTGCCCCTCATTCTCAATGATATGATTTTTTGTTCTTTGATGCCTGATACCTGATCCCATCGACACCTCATGATCACACAGGCTGGTGTGTTCTTCCATGTGAGCTTTGTTCCTTCTGAGCTAGATGGCCACTTGTTAATCTTCCAGCCCTTAAGACCCCAGATGCTGTATCTTTTGATAGTTGAACACCATCAGCTTTCTTCACCACATTTGCTTATGCACCCACTTGTCTTCAGTGATCTTGTCGGGAAGGTGAGCATCATGGAATACCAGGTTAATAGAACAAAGTGTTCTTGCATTGAAGAAGTACTTGAGTAGAGGCCCAATGTCCATCTGCTACCTTAATACTAAACCTACAAATATATGTGCATAGATCTATTCCCCCATCAACATATGTAAATATATTTACAGATGTACATGCCTGTATTTAGACCTCTATAAATGCCCTTTGCCTCCTAGTTCTTTCCTCTATTTCCTTTTACTTTCCTCTTGTCCCACTATCATGTTCAGCTTTCATTTGAGTTTCAGTAATTCCTCTCGGTTGCATTGCCCTTGATCAAGCCCTTCCAGGCCTCTTACACCCTGCTCACCATCGATTTTGGGTCACTTGTTGTTCCCTTGTCCCTGGGTTGGTTAACACCACTTCCTTTCCCCCACCTCGCCCTCTCCCATGTCCCCCCATTGTTTTCTCCTCCAGATTGTTTAACCAGCCTACCTTATCTAAATAGACCTGCAGAGATAATAATATGCACAAACACAAGACAGGGCCAAACAAAGCAACAAAACAACAACAAAAAACCAATGACAAAAAAAAGAAAAGCCTGTAAGTAGTCCAAGGTCTGTTTGTTGACCTGTAGAGTGCATCATATTACATAACCACAATCAAACCCATAAAAACCCCACCCACTCACTGCCATCGTCATCGAGTGGATACTGACTGGCAGCAATCCTGCAGGACAGGGTAGAACCGCTCCCGGAATGTCCCAGACTGTGTCTTATGCAACAAGGTTAGCAAATAACTTGTCCCTTCAAAGTTTTGTGAGCATATATGATATCCCAAGACAGCTGGAACATTTCAGTGTGAGAAGAAATATCTGCAATATCTATTGGTCATGGAATCGCAAATCTGTGATCTATTTATCAGATTTGGATTCTGACCAACCCACGGCCACCCACTGCCATCGAGTTGATTTTGACTCATAGCAACCCTAGTGGTGAGTGGACGGAGCAGCTGGCGGAGGGGTGGGGGGCGGAAGGGGTGCCCTCACCGCCTGTGTGTGATATTTTTCCTACTCACACTGACTCTCCTGAATGCTCTGTGTGGACTCCAAGAGCTCTGGTGATAGAGAACAGCAAGGACATGGCAAACACACCCCTCACCATTTCCTGCTTTGCAACTTGGCAGGCATCATCAATCGATTATAGCAGTCTGCCACTGAGGCCAAACAGTTCCAGGATCGGCCCCAACACCATGGTCCAGACAACCACTGTCACTCAGTCAGTGCGGACTCTTGAGGTGCGATTCCTGGTTGGGGGTGGGGTTCAGAGTCACTGTGAGAATGAGGCAAAGAAGAGATGATACACTGGGGCTCGGCCACAATATGTTGTTGGAGGCAGGAGATTAAGAACAATGCCGTCGCGAGCTGGAGGTATATCTCTAGGAGGAATGGTCACCTGAAGCGCTAAGGGAATACTGGTTGTGTGTCTAGAAGCCTCACATCTAGAGTGAAGGAGGTGACCATCCCTTTCTGCTCAGTTCTGCTCACTTTGTTCTGGGAGCTCTGGGATCAGCCCTGCGGTTTCAGGAAAACCCAGACAAACTGGTACATGGTTCAGAAAAGCAGCCTGCCTGGACAGATGGGTGCACACCATATCCTATGCCACGTCTGGGTGCATGGGGAGAACCTGGAGACTTTGCTCTGAGAACAGAAGCATGAACAATCCCAGCCTCCTGAGGGTGGCGGAACCCTGAGCGGCCACCCTGGCTTGGAAGAATGGAGTCTTTAGACCAAGCTTCCAGCTTAACAGGAGGAACACATCTTCCCTGGACCTTCTAGGATCCATGGCCACAGACAGACCCTCAAGAACAGGGGTCCTCAACCTTTTTAAACAGGGGCCGGTTCACTGTCCCTCAGACCCGTTGGAGGGCCAGACTATAGTTTTAGCCGGGCGGGCCAGATAAATGTCCTCAGCGGGCCGTATGTGGCCCAGGGGCCATAGTTTGAGGACGCCTGCAAGAATCTCTAAGAGGGTCTGAAGGCGTGCCTGGAGGCCTTGTATGCAGACAAACGCGTGCTCAAATCAGCGCAATCAAACACCAGGAGTCCTACACGAGTGCTCCCACTGCTGACACTGGTGCAGGATGCTGACCCAAGGACCTTTGTCCCTGCTGCCTCTGGACACTCCATGTCACAGCCACTGCCCTCCTTGCCACAACAGCAGGGGCTAAGCTGAGTCCTGCGGTCAGCCATCCCTGCTGCAGTGTTCAGCCGAGTCAGTACTCGGGCGTTGGGAGGTGCGGGACAGCCCACAGGAAGCCAAAGACCATGTCTTGAGAGCATTGGAAGCCCGGCTCTGTGCTCCATCCCGTTCGTCATCTCGGCCCTCCTCGCCACACACTGTGCGTACCCACCCCCATGTTAGAGATGAGAAAGTGAGGCTCTCTGATGTGTGTCATTTTCTCTTCTACGTTGACCCCCCCGGGGAGGCAGGCCAGCTGGAGCTGCTGCTGTGTGTTACCCAGGAGTCCGGCATGGCTCGGGCCTGTGCCATGCCGAAGCCCGCCGTCACAAACACGGTGCCGACCAACCTAGAGACCTCATCTCCCACACTCACCCGGGCAGCGTTTCGTAATGATCCACCACATTCTCTTGGGCTCATTTTCGGGAATTGGATCCCAGGCTTTTTTCCTCGTCTGCCTTCGTCTGGAAGTTCCACTGAAATCTGTTCCCCGTTCCCCCTGCCCCCGCCCTGCATGTGTGGGGAGGGAGTGGAGGGGTGGAGGGGGATCCTGTCAGTATTTAAAATACTGGTATCATGGCTTGCAGCATTACAGCGACGCACAAGCCACAAGAGAATTTCAAACGAATGGGCAGGTGTCACACTGGGATGGGAAGGATCATTTCACCACTTTGATGCTGACCAGAGCAGCTCAACTCTGCAAGGACCAACCCTGAGGGCTCCGGATTCCACACAGAACCTGCCTCTGCAATGAGAAAGTGGGGTCTCGGGTCTTGAGCCCCACACCGGCTGTGTTCTGGGCTCTATACAAAAGCCACTTCCCTCAGAGAGGCCTCCCTTGATAGTGCACCTAAAACAGCACCCATGCCCCCCAGCTGCCTGTGTTCATATCACTCATCTCCCGAGTCTTATTACAATGGGGCAGCAGAATGGCGACCTGACTGTTGATTGCCTTTCACAGGGCACGACCTTCATGAGAGCACTCCTTTGTCCTTGCCATTAATGTGTCCCCAGCCTTGTTTCGGCCACACCTGGCCATAGCAGGTGCTCAGTAAAGACCTGTATACTTACTGCCTGGGAAATTTCTCAGCCTCTCTCTGCCCCGTCCTCTCTATAAAACAAGGAGAATTGTACTGTCTACCGACAAAAGTGATTGTGAGGATTCTGTAAGTTTGTGTCATAGTACAGCCTTTTTAATGAGACCTACGGTACACCAAGGAGCTCTGGTCACATAGTGGTTATGCCTTGGGTTTTGATCTGAGAAGTCAGCAATTCAAAACCACCCACCACTCAATGGGACAAAGATGGGTTTTCTACTGTAACTCTTTAGTTACAGCTCTGGAAGCCAACAGGGGCCAGTTCTACTCTGTCCTACAGGGTCAGCATCAATGGTAGGACAGTGAGTTTGGTTTGGGGTTTTTTTTGGGTGCTGTGCCCACTGAGGTAGTTGGTGTATTGTGCCAACCTGGCAAATCAACACATGTGAGGTTAATTGAAGGGCAGAGGGATAAATGGCTTGGTGAGCCTTGCCTTTTGAGTTCTCAGGTCTCTTGCTTTGTGAAGGTCGGACCATGGTGCAGCTGCCTTATCCAGTTCCCTGCTTCAACTGACAAGGCTCACTTCCTGCAAGACATCCCTGAGGAGAAGCCACATGGACCTACCCCGATGCAGCCCTGGGTGCTGGAGCAGCCGTGTGGAGACTCCTGCCAGTGCTGAGATGCTTACACATTCACTGATTAGGCTTTCCTCCTGCAGCTGGCATCATAGTGTGTGTTTTGTGAGATGGAGAAGGACTTTGTGGATTGGTGTTGGACATATGGGTTAATGTTGGACTTGTGGGCTTGGGCAGCACTGGGTTGGGATGTTTTCGTGATGTGCCCTTAACCTTTATATCAAACTCTCTCTTGTGACTTTCTGTGGATTTGTTTCTTCAAGGTTCCCAGACTAATACACCCACCCTAAAAAGAGTTCAGGGCCTCCAAAGCGCTCACATGCTGCTTCAGTGCAGCACCTAAGGGCCCTCGTGGGGGCTAAAGGCCCAAGAGGTGAACCAGGGGAGGGAGGAGGATGACCTCAGAGGTAACCACGGCTTGTGTTATTGAGCACCAACTGTGTACCAACCAGCATTCTGAACCTTCTCCTCTCATCTGCCCGCCGAGGCACGTGCCATTAACTTCAATACCCCACAGTCTTGAAAATGTTTATTATTCACTGGCTGAATGTTAACAGTGCAGATTGTTCATTTTACACCCGACAGTTCTTAAGTTCATCTCATTCACCACCATCCCATCAATGCAACACCAGTCACCCCACCTCTTCCCTGAGTTCCCCGCCTCCATGTCGTTGTCTCTCCTAGCCAGTCTGAACCTTGTCCTTGGGCAAGCGCTGCCCCCTGACCCCAAATGGGTGATCCATCTGAGGGGTATCAGGGCTCCCCTGAAAGATCTACCTGTCGTTTGGGTGTGAACTGAACCAGTCGCAAGGGTGACTAAGGGCCTTAGTCTTGAGGGTGCCACCAGGCTCTGTCGAGCCAGTTGGTGAGCTGGTTTGAGTTTTGTTTGTGTGACTGTCGGCTTTGTGTCTCCTTTTCCCTCACACTCTGACCGGAGCCTTCGGATGTGGCCCCTTCCTGAGCACTGAGATCCCCTGTGAACAAGTGAGGAAACCTCGGTAGAAAGAGGCCAAGGAAGGGACTCGGAATGAGACAACTTGCTAGTAAGTGACCCCGGGGGGATCTGGACCCAAGAGATCCCTGCTTTTTTATGATCAAAATATTGCACTATGGTTTTGATGGACGTTAACCCAGAAATCAGGGTCCCGTTGAACCAGCCCCATGCAGTGTGTCCAGTGACAGTGGCTCCATTTTCCACAGTGTGTCGCTTTCTCATTATTTCTGGTGTGCTGGTTCCCTCTCCAGACCTCAAGTCTCCCTGCTCCCTGGCCCTCTCAGCTTTGCTCTTGAATAAATGCTGGCCGTTTGGTGTCAAAGAGGTGTTTGTTTGTTTTTTTAAAAGGAACACAGTCCTCAGAGATGTTACATCTAGCTGTATTTTTTGTTTTTAAATTTTAACAACAGAGTGAAACATCGCCCGGCCCTGCACCATCCTCACAATTGTTCCATCATTGCAGGCCATTGTTGCAGCCACTGGGTCAATCCCTCTCTTTCACTGCCCCTCCACTCTTCCAAGCATGATGTCCTTCTCCAGGGACTGGTCTCTCCTGACAACAATCCCAAAGTGCGTCAGACAACAGCTCACCATCCTTGCCTCCCCTCCCCCCCAGCTTAACAGTTGTATTGGCAAGTATTTCACAAATCATACAAGTCAATAGTTCGATCTTTCTGATAAGAGTTGTGTCATCACCGTTGATTTTTAGAGCATTTTTTCCCTTCTTGTGCTCATTGTGATTAGCTCCCCACACCCCCCAACACTGCGTGTTTTACAAGCCATTCTGTCATTCAGCAAAAAAGATACCTTCATGGGATGGTTGGGTTCCATCCTGAAAGCAGTGTTTCCCACTGTGATGGGGACATGGCAGGTGACAGCGGGGGTTGGCTGGGGAGGGAGAAGGGAGGGACAGAGAGGTAAAGGAGGGGAGGGTGGGTGGGAAAAGAGAAAAAGTTAGAAAGACCCACATCCATGGGGATGTGTATTAGTATGTTGCTGTTAGGCAGTGTCAAGACCATTCCGCCTCGCTGAGTGACCCAGGGTGCAGCACGACGGAACACTGCCTGCCCCTGCGCCGCCCTCACAATTGTTCTTGTGTGAGCCTGTTGTTGCAGCCGCCGTGTCCGTCCGTCTTGTCAAGGTGGCAGTACTGGGATACTGTCCCTGTTTGGATGAGCCAGGCTGTACAACTGTGTGCAGTAGGGTTTTCTTTGTATGCATTATAGTCCACAAATAAAAGGGGAAACTAATAATATAAATAAATAATGTATAATTAAGGGAGAGAGAGAGAGACGGGTCATTGCCTTAAAAACCCTCAAGACTCATGATCCCTAGAATCTAAACTCTGAGTGGTTAAAAAAGGAGGGAAAGTAAAATTGAACCTGATTAAATGCTTTTGTGCCACACAGCTAGCTTCCAAGAAAGCGCACATACATGCATCTTTCCCTCCAAAGCAGATCCTACACTCTATCCTGAATTATGGGCTATAGTACAAGCATCTTTCATTACCAGGGTGGGGCACCGAGTAAATATTTCTGCAAATGGGGCAATAGGTCAAATCTAATTGGAAGCTAGTCTCTTAGGGTGACAATTTCCAGGAGTCCCCCAGTGTCAACGAGTCCAGTAAATCTGGATTTTCTTTTCTTCCAATCTGAGTTCTGTTCCACATGTCTCCCATTCTGTGCAAGGGGCCACCCTGACTTTTAACCCCTGTGCTCTCGGTCCTCTGCGGCTGGGGTCATTGGGAAGGTGAGTGTTGGGTGGGGGGTGGGGGGGAGGAGCATGTGTATGCTCTGACTCTTTATGAGTCTGTCCACCCATCAAATCTGGGGTCAGACTCGGGTCAACATTGACAGCCCCCTGCCTCCACACACCTGGGCCACCTCCTAGCTTTCTCCAGAAGCTAATGGGTCCCAGCTGGTACATGAGCAGGAGGCAGAGCCGGGTGCTGAGGGTGGGGGCGACTCCTCAGTGCCAGGAGCCCCGAGAGCCCGGAAATGCCAAGTCTGCAGCTCCAGCGGCCAGCTCAGCATCTGCCAGAGATGATGCTGGGCTCGGCTGGTGGGGAAGAGAGGAAGGCAGGAGAGGTCATGGTGGGGTGAGAAAGCCAACCATGATCTGATGGGCAGAAACCTACAGGCCCAGGAGAGACACGTCCCCATGCTGTGCCTCAGTGTCCCCAACTGTCAGCTGTGGGTAGGAGAAAATCCTGCTGAGATCCTAAAGGCTGCTCAGCTCAAGTCTCCCTTCCTCACAGGCGGCTGTGCCTCCGGCCTCCTGACAGCTCCATTCAAAAACCTGTGACCCTCAAGTCTACCCTAACTCTTAGCATCCTGGTCTGTGTCAGGTTCAACTGGGTTCCGGGGTCACCTGTGTTAGTCCGGGTTGACTAGAGAAATCAATCCAGGGCTCTGGCCACCATCAGCATGGCTCCATGTGACTTGCCAACAGGAATGTGCAGCAGAGAGAGTGTGTGTCCCGCCTCCAGGGAGGAAGAGAGGAAGTTCCCAGAATCTTCATCAGAGGGCCACGCCCACAAGGAGGCATCAGGCTGTGATGTGGTTGACAGGCTAGACTCCACCCCTTCACTCTTAATACCCTCAAGTTGACACAAGATTACATAAGGACCACAATGCCTTTTTTCTGAGGCGCCCGCAGGTGGGCTCATACGGCTGACTTGGCCTTTAGCAGCCCCTGTAGGGCTCCCAGTTTGATGTAGCAGGTGCTCACTGGCCCCACTCCAGTCCCTGGAGAAGGGCCTCATGCTTGGTAACGTGGAAGGGCTTCAAAAAAGAGGAAGGCCCTCGAGGAGATGCACTGACCCAGTGGCTGCCTCCGTGTGTCCAGGCACCGGAAGAATTCTGAGGACGGCTCAGAACGGGGCAGTGCTTCTTTCGGTTGGGTACAGGGGCTCCATGGGCTGGAACCAACTAGATGGCGCCTAATAACAACAACCACAACTGACCCAGATCCCTGGGGCAGATTACCTGTTGGGCTGCTAACCAGAAGGCCAGCAGTTCAAGCCCACCAGGCACTCCATGGTGAAAGACGACACTTCCTGCTCTTGTAAAAAATGAACAGAATTAGAAACTCACAGGGGTAGCTGTAGTCCGTCCTATAAGGTCCCCGACTTCATGAGTTTCATAAAAACCCAGTGAGTTTGGGTTTTTAGTTTTGCTAGGTGGCCTCAGTATGTGGCCTTTCTAGTCAAGACCTGATGAACACCACCAAATGATTTGGTGGGGCTAGGTAAATAAAGTTCTACAGCCCAGCAGAAGGGATTGAACAGCTTGTCAATAATGCAAATAAGGTGGTGTGGAGTCCATGGCTCCCTAATGAGGGGGTTGATCAGTTTTGCTATCCCACCCTATTGGCAGAAGAGGAGGGGAGGGAGGGGCTCTGAACACTGAGAAGAAGAGATGGAAACAGAGTGTATCCTTTGGACCGAAGGTCTGGTTAGGTAACTTAGCTTAGGGACTGGGGCATCTATTATGCATGCTCAGAGGTTCGAGCTATCAGTCAGGAAGGGGTGGTACACTGAGCATGCTCAGAGGTTCAGGCTTCTGGCCAAGAAGAGGAGGTATACCTGGGTGGGCCCTGCACCTGGATTGGCCCACCTAGGCCAGGTGAATTCAATTCAGCCAATGGGGTCGACCAGGGTAGTCAACCACGCCTCCCTGCGGAATAATTTTTTTTAAAAAGTAGAATCCTGGAGCCTACGATGTGACGTTCTCAAGCAGCTTCTAGGCAGGCGGGCAGGGTGAGAGTCCCTGAGGGTGCCTGTGTAAAACTGAAATTTCCTCTAACTTTCATAAAACTCACATGGATCACAAACCAGGCTTCGGTGTGCATTCTTTCTTGCTCAAGAGATCTAACAGGTCCCGGCACTGAGAATATTCAGAGACCCAGAAAACCAGAGCTCAAGCTGCAACACTGGAAATGATGGACAGTGAGAAGCAACGGCCAAGAAACAGTCACAGCACTAAGGGGACACAGGCAAGAGGGCACAGCAGGCTCCCAGCCCCCAGGACAAGTTGGTTCCAGTGCTGTGCCATCACACCGAGCAAGAGAGCTGAGAGCCTTCTGACAGGAGGCCTCCCTGTGGAATCAGGCACATCTGGGCTCTTGTCAACAGAGCTAAGCTGCTGGCTCATGGACCAGAGATCTGGGGGCCTTTGGGATTCAGCTTACTGTAGGAGTGGGGTGCCCATGGGCACTTAATGGTGGAGCTTTGTAACACTTGCCCAAGCAGAGCAGAGGCTAGGTCAGTCCAAGTGGACCAAGGGGCTGAGGTCTGGGGAGATCCCTGCCTGTGAGCACAGCTGAGTGAAAGAACTGTATCCTGAGTCTTTCCTGATACTAAATTGTAACCTGTTACTTCCCTAATGAAGCTCTTCATCATGAGTAAGGCCTGTGAGTTCAATGTCACTGTTTCGACCAATTGTCGAATCCAGCAGAGAGGGAGGGCCAGCCGGGGTCAGAATTGTTAAGGAAGGTCGGAGAGACAGCTGTGTCTGACCTCCACCATAGAAGAACCAGCCTGAGGCTGCTGATGCTGATGATTCTCATCCCTGCTCTTGACGTTGGATGAGGTGGTCTGACACTGCCATGTTTGCAGTTGGCATCAGAAGGGGGCCTGTGACAATGGCTTCAGAATCATGGGAAGACGGGCCTTAGGAAGCAGTAGAATGAAGGGGCACAGGAAGTAAACATTTTGGTTCTTAGATGGTCACTTTAATTACGACCTATAACCACTTACAAGAAATGAAGAAATGTTACGCTGCACTTGAGGAAAGAAAAGCTGTCTGGAGTGGCTTGGGGCAGAGGCCAGGCAAGCCAAACAAGGTGACTGTTAGGGAAGTAGCGTCTTCTGGCTCCATCCAGCTGCTGATGCTGATACCCAAGGCCATAAGTAAAGGACTGGAAAGGTAGTCAAGGTGTGGAGAAAAGATGAAACTGCAAAGTCTTTAAAAGGTCAATGTGTCTGAATGTATCACGGCTTCTAAATATTGTTCCTTTCTGTGCTGTAAAAGGGAGTCCTGCCAGCACTGTGGGATGAGCATCGAAGGCTGATGATGAGGCTTTCTGCTCCCTTAGCGATTTATATTCTCTGAAACCCTATACAGCAGCCTACAAGACAGAATCAACTCAGTGGCAGTGAGTTTGGGTTTTGATTTAGCGGTGTAAAACAGAGCAACATGTATGACGGAAACCAATGTTGGGTATTATAGGTAACAGAGAATATGCAACTTTCCTTCAGATAAGTTGGACCTACCAAAAGGGGAACTAGAATTGGCCTGAAAAAAAGATATAGGTTGGTTGGTGGTTCGAATCCAGCAGCCCTCAGTAGAATAGTATTTGCGGGACCTTGCCCCACCCCAAAGCTTTCCATTCAGGAAATCTGCATTCAGGTATGCAGACCCACCCAGAATTGCCGAGAGAGCAGGAAATCTGCATTTGAAAGGAAGTAACTATTCAAAAGAAGGGGACGGGGCAGTGTCAGCTTTGCTATTTTTATTTCCAGCAAGTAGTTTGCAATTGGATGATGGATCCAGGCAGGAAAAGTGCATGTCCATCAGAAGAACCCCCACTTCCAATAATGGAGGTTAAAGGGAGCTGGTGAGTACATCATCTGGTATCCTCATTGGTGACCACCTGGGACCACTGGATGAGTGAAAGTGGAGCAGGTACAACAACAAGGAGGTGCACAGAGTCCAGACATATTCCATTGGCAAAGTCCCTGAGGTCATGGATGAGAGAGAGAAAGGGATGGATGGTCTGAAGTGCAGGGAGTCTTGTGGCCTCTTGAACCCACAAGTGGTACTCATGGCCTAGCTTTGGGGGACTGGAGAAGAAATAGCCAGAACCTGGCCAAATGAAGAGCGAGAGCGCGGGGTATTTGATTGACACCATACTAAAATCAAAGTCAGTGCTGACTCACAGTGACCCCTGTGCACTTTAAAACTAACTGTTGCCAGAAGTAGAAAGCCCCATCTTTCTCCTGAGGAGCTGCTGGTGGTTTCCACTGCAGACCATGTGGATCGCAGCCCAGCTCACAAACACTAGGCTACCATGAGCTGGTGTAAACTGCAGCAGTTTGATGGCTTGCTCTGAGTTGGGCTTTCCTTATGGATGCAGATGCTGAAAGTTCAGACCAGGGAACAGGCCTGTCTCCTCGTAGTACTGGTTTGACAAAACACACACATAAATCACCACCCAACTCCACTGTCATCGAGTCATTGCTGATTCTTAGTGACTCATTGGGTTTCTGAGGCTGTAAATCTGCATAGGAGGAGATAGCTTCAACTTTATCCTGTGGAGCGGCAGGTGGGTTTGAGCCACTGGCCTCGCAGTTTGCAGTTGAATGCTCACCCAACAGGACCATCAGGGAGGGCTCTTTGACGGATTTGACGGAGATGGGAAATTTAGAAGTTGGCCGCCTAACATGGGCAGAGATAATGGCACAAAGTGGCTGGCTTACACATTGCCATCAGTGTGTTTACATTCAAAATGAGGGGGACAAGGGAGGATCCCCACTGACTAGATTCTTCTTTTCCTGGTATGTCTGGGGAAGAGAGCAGAGGGGAAAAAAGGTGATAGGATTACATGATTCAGTTTTATCAATTATTAAATGGAAAATTATGATGGTAAAAACTGTAATTGTAGAAGCGATACGTGTGAAAGAAGAAGGCACTGCTGAGCCAAGTACAGTGGCCAAGCCAAAATCCCTTTAAAGTTTTGCTAAGCTCTACCTAAGCTATACCATAGTATGCTTTCGCTATACGACAAACCTCGAGAATAATCTCTCGGTTACATTTTCTCAGGCTCCAAGAAGAGTAATGCTGAGATGACTTTGGGAGAATCTTGCGGATCAGATAGGCACCTGCAGGAGACCTGGATGGTGTGACCTGGGTGATTTCACCCTGAGGATCTTGTTGTTAATGTCTGTTTTTGTCTAGTACAATAATTGGAAGGGAGAATTTATCTCCCAAGTATGGAACAGCTATGTCTAGAAAAGCCAGGGAGTGACCTGTCATGTGATGGCCTTTCTAGCCATGCCCTTGTAAGTCTCAGCAAATGATTGGGTAGGACTATACAAATAAGGTCCTGTGGCCCGCCAAGGGACCTGGACATGTTGCTAATATAAACATATAAAGTGCATGGCACCCTTGTGTGGGCTTGGGTGGGGCTATGCAAATAAGGTGTGTGGATTTTATGCAAATGAAGTCTGTGGCACCCTAACAAGGGGTTGCTATGAGTCAGTGTAAAGGTAAAACTGAGGTGCAGGGAGATGGACAGACATAACTGACAGGACAAAGGAGAACAGAAACAGAAATAGTTTATTGGGGGAGTTCCCGGACAAGGTGCCGTGACCTAGGCCAACAGGTCAGGGAAGTGGTGCTCACCAGTTGGGGGTGCGGGATTTTAAAGGGGTGGTAAAGAATGCATGACAATTAGCATATGGGGTCTGGATACTCCAAGAATTGCTTGTTGACCCGGAACATCTGGTTTCACCAGTTATCTTCTCTGACGCCATCTGCTGCTGACCTCTGGGGACATGCAGGGAAGCATGTGCAGGGCCCTGACCTGCTTCAACTTAGTCCAAACATTCCAGCCTTTTTAGTGATAAAGGGACATTGACCCTGATCTGACTACTTCCTGCTGATACTGGGCGATGGGGGTGGGCTGGGGGAGGGCTATGGGCCAGAATGGTTTGGACCAGCATTGGCTGTAAGGATGTAGTAAGAATTGGTTAGCAGTTAGATTGGATATGTCTTTCATTCATTCTTGAAGGAAATTAAAAGACAAGGGACTCAAAGTAGCAGCAAGCAAATTATTACCAGGGGTCCTACCAGGAGCATGACCCAGGACATAACGGGGTTTGGGAACCAGGAGGTGGTTGCTGTGTTGCCCCAGCAGTGACTTTTGATTTCTTTGGCCATGGCTTTTAACACCTTAATGCTTTGTTCAACCACTCCTGACTCATTAATATCACAGCAGCACTTTTCTCTTAGAAACATGCACATACCTTCCTTGTCAGCTGTTAATAGATCTAATGCACGACGGTTCTGAAGGGGTACCTGTGCCAGGGATGTAAGCTGTTGCTATAAGGAGGTGAGAGACTCTGAGGTGGTGTCTATGACTAGCTGGAGTTGTTTGTGAAAGTTCTGTGTTTGGAGCATGCTGTGCTCTAATGCTTTACTAGAAATTCTGCCACTGCCAGGGAGGAGGCAAAACTAAGGTTTACCAGAACAGGTAGGAATACAGGTATGCTTTGCCTTACTAGCCTTGATTTATTATCGTAACAGCACTCTTGAGCTTGTCACTGCAGGGAGGCTAGAGAGACTGGGATGGATGAGGAATACTGCTCTTCTGGACCTTTGGGAGGGAAGTACCTGTGCTTGCCCAGCCAAAGTCAGTGGTTGGAGGTCTTTTATGACACAGTGCCTATCTAGAGTTAAACCCTGAGTGGTGGAGGTATGGCACAGGTCTGAATAGATAACCTCGGAATGAGATAACAGTGCCTTGGAGGGAGAGAGAAGTTAAGGAGTTGGGCTACGTTTGCCTTAGAACTATCTTAGGAGGGGCTGCAGGTAAAGGCAAATGAATGCTGTCAAGCTGGCTTAAGGGAGGTGGTGAAAAAGACACAGTGGAGCAGGGAACGTGGGACAAAAGAGTATAGGGGCCGGGAACTACCGGATGTATGGTAACAGCTTGGTTAATGAGGTGCAGGTTCTGGACCAAGCGATAAGTACCGTTTGTTTTTTTTTTTTTTTTTCCTGGAAGCAATGAGGACTGTAGGGCTAGTTTTTGAGGTCGGGTGAAAGAAGGGGAAGGGGCAGAGGTGCCATGAGGTCAGAAGTAAGGTGTAAGCAGGTCTTTAACTTACTTAAAATCTTCCTAACAGAGGGACCAGGCTTGAAGGGATTCTAAGGAAGGAATGAGTAAAGGGCTAGTACACCTGGGGCAGGTAGGCTTGCCATCAATATCCATGACCGAGATTGAGGAAGGACTGCCTAGCCCTGAAAATGAGGGCAGGTCAGGAAAAGTAGCCTCTGTGTAAAGGGAAATGTATTCACCCAATACCTTGAGCAATACCCTAGGCTCAGCAAGGGTGATGGGGGCTCCAGTCAGGGTCTCCTCAGTCTTCGCCAATCCCAGTAGGGCCAACAGTGGGTCAGGAATTGGAAGGACAGTTTCCCCAGATGGAAACGCAAAGGGCCTGTCACTGTTCCAAGGACAGTCAGACTTCCCATGTCCGCTTTGACCGCACGTCGGGCAGAGTTCGGTTGGAGCTCTAGGCCTGGGACACTCCTGTGATCCGTGCCTTTCTTCTCCACACTTGAAGCAGGTGCCAGGTAGCGGTTATTGTTCCCATACACCCCCTGCCTTGTGATGCCCCTTCGGGACCTCAGAGGATCGCCGGCCACAGGGCTGCTACTAAGGCTTTGAAAATTTACCTTCTGCTGGAACCAGGCATCACGGGTTCTCATGGTTGTTAAAAACCTTGAATGCCATATTCACTAACTCTTGGGCCAGGGTTAGAGGGCTTTCTTCCACTTGTTTAAGCTTTTTAATGTAAAGCATCAGTTAAGCAGCTTTAAAAGGAGGCTGGATTTTTGTCAGGTTTTTGAGTGATCTCCCAAAGTTTATTAAAATTGACTCCTATATGGGAATTGGCCTGAAGCCCAGCCAGGACACACTGAAGCATTTCATCGCGGCGGGCAAGTCCATCCCTACCTGCTTGATTGTTAATTTGATAACTCTAGCCAGGTTTTTGTCTTGGACCCACTTAGGTCAGGGTAGGTTAAATGGACCTGGTTTGGAGTTCTGCTGAGCAGTGAGAAAATTGCGTTCCTTCTTATCTGCGGTCAGGGTAGAGGAAAGGATGACAAAAATATCATGCCAGGATAAGTTATAAGCTTGGGTTAAATATCGAAACTCCTTAATATAGGTGGTAGAGTCATTAGAAAAGGAGGTTAAACACTTTTCAATCTGAGATAAATCAGTGAGAGAGAAGGGGATATGAACCGGACCACTCTCTCAGTCATGGCCACTTTCTGGAGCAGACAAGGAAGAAGGGGGGTCCTGAATGCGTGTGCTTGATAACTGGCGAAGCAAGTGCAGACTCAGGTTCCTCCAGCGAGGCAGGTCGATCAGGAGAAGAGGACGTGGGGGCTCCAGGTAGCCAGAATAGGGAGAGGGATGAGTAGGAGGGGAGACAAGGGGTTCAGGCAGGTCTGAAAAGGTAGACACGTGAGGGGACTGCAGAAGCAGGAGAGGAGGAATTTTCTTTAGTCAAGAGGACTTGGGAAGGGGAGCAGGAAATACAGAGAGAGGGGCGGGAGCTCAGAGAAAAGAAGGCCTGGACATGTGAAACCTTGGACTATTTGTGAGTTCACTGGCAGAAATTGTCGAGATCTTGGAGGAGAGTGAAATCAAAAGCAGCAAGTGATTAAACTTGTTACTTCCTGGGGCTTTCTGACCCCTCCCTCCTGCCAGCCTCAGAGCATCAATGGTTTGGGTTTCTGGTGAGCCCAGGATTTGCATGCTGCTTCTCTATCTGGGGGAGGTCTGTCAGAGGCTTCCGTGTTGGCTCAGAGGAGGCTGAGCAGGGAGGGAGCCGGGAATGGGGGAGAGAGAGAGAGAGACTCCAGGGAGTCTGAGGGTCTGGCTCTGGGGAGGGGACGGGTGTTGGAGGCACACTTGCTTCAGCCTTTGGGAGTTGAGTGGGTATCGGAGGGAGGTGATGATGAGGGGCACCCAGATGTGGAGGAGGCTTTACTGGGGGCGCAGACAAGGAGTCAGGGGGCCTGATTAAGAGAGTGTTTGGCTAAGAGAACTTGACAGGTAGTAGAGATGGATGGGAGTGAAGAAAGAAAAAGACCTATATGGGACTTCTGGACCACTTGTGAGTTTGATGACAAAAATTGTTGAGGTCAAGGAGGATGTTAAAATTGAAAGTGCCATTTTCTGGCTAGCGTGACTCATTGTCCAATTGGTATTGAGGCCAAACTTGGTTACAGAAAAAGACCAGGCACTTAGGGCGGAGATCAGGAGCCAAACCCAATTCAGTAAGGTTGGCCAATAGGCACCCTAAAGGACTGTCCTTAGCGGGCTTGGACAGAGGACTTCTCATGGTGTCTCAAACTGAAGGGGGGAGAGACAGAGCAGAAGGGCATCCCCTGGTGCCCATTCGCACCCGTCAGTCAGAAAGTGGTCCGGTAACCCTGAGGAGGGCATCCAGATCAGAGTTAGGGACCCAGGGCAGAGTCCCGGACTCTCTGGAACAGGAAGGTTCCCTGGCACAGGCATGTGGCTTTCGTCCAGCAGAAAGGGACCTTGGATCAGTGAGAGACACAACAGGGAACTGAGGATGGGGAGAGGGCCTGGCCTCATGACCAGTAAAATGGAGGTCGGTTAGAGGCCTTTGTTCAGGGTGGGGAAAAGAGGAAGTAGAAAAGTTTTAGAGAAAGCACCGCAGAGTCACAAACACACAAACAGGTAGAAAAAGCTCAGACACACCCTCTGTCCCCTAGTCCAGTCAGAAGGTGCAGTAACTGCCAGACTCTGTGCCAGGAGTCCTGCTGTCGGCAGGAATCCCAGGAAGTAAACACAGAGACAAAAGGCAGGAGGCCACATGAGAGAAGACAGACACAGAGAAAAGATGGACATGAGAAACTGACCTTATCATCGCACCTCTTTCAGGGAAAAGGCAGTTATTTCCAGCTCCTCTTGGTACTAGCGTAGCAGAATAAACCCCTTCAACGGCGCCCTGAAAAACGTGGACCCTAAGTTCCCATATGAGTTTGCTGGTCCTCAGTGTCCAGAAAGACAAACGAGACAGAATGAACATACACAGAGAGAAACAGACCAGAAATCACCCATCCAGGTGGGCTTCCAGAGGTTCGAGAGGAAAGGAGGGGCGAGCTATGTCCCAGCCAAAGCAGGACCGGGATGGCACAGAGCCCATGTCCCTACCTCTCCCGGGTTTCAGGCACCAAATGTAAAGGTGAAACTGAGGTACAGGGAGACGGACAGACATAACTGACAGGACAAAGGAGAGCAGAAACAGAAATAGTTTATTAGGGGGAGTTCCCAAATGAGGTCCCGTGACCTAGGCCAACAGGTCAGGGAAGTCTTACTCAGCAGCCAGGGGCTCAGGTTTTTAAAGGGGTGGTGAGGAATGTATGGCAATTATGGCAATTAGCATAGTTATCTTATCTGGCGTCATCTGCTGTGACCTCTGGGGACATGCAAGGAAGCATATGCAGGGCCCTGACCTGCTTCAGCTCAGTCAAAGCAGTCAGAACCCACTCGACAACATTTAACAACAACAAGGGGTTCACTGGGTTTGCCATCCCTCTAGGCTTGAAATGAGCCATTCCAGAAGGGAAGGAGTGGGCAAAACTCACTCTCTCCAAGAGGAAGAGATGGGAGTGGAGCATATCCTTTCGACCTGGTGTCCCTTCATTGAGAATCTCCTAGGCTTAAGAGGCAGAGAACAATTTGTCATGCTAGAAATGGGTCGAGACAATATAATTATGATAGTAATCATAGTCAGTGGCCACGGAACCAAGAGACTTGTATGAGATGGCTCAGTGGACTTCCCAGTCCATGGCATAGGTGATTACAGTGGCTATGTAATGAGTGGCTATGCCAACCTAGGGGGCGATAGAACAGAGGGTTAAGGCAAGAGACTTTCTGGGAGAGTAGGGTTCCTCTGGGCACTTGTCAATGGGGTTAGGCCTGCTGCCCCAGACCTATGGATCAAGAAGCTCTGAGTGCCTGTGGCCTGAGGCATACTGGAGGAGCAGGGTGTTGCTGGGAACTTACTGGAGGAGTTAGAGAGCTTTGTAACATTTGTCCAAGCAGGACAGAGAATGACTAGCTCACGATGCCTCAAGGGCTCACACTCTGGGAGGCAAGGAGAAAGAGGCCTGCCTGTGGGCACAGCTGAGAATCGGTCCTGATCAAAGAACTGTATCCTGAACTAGTGCTGATCCTGATTTGTAAACTGTTAGTGCCCTAATACACCTCCATAATCATGAGTATGATCTGTGAGCTCTACTCAGCGGTGCCAGTTACGTAATGTCCTGTCAACTTGAGAAGGGGTGAAGTCTAGCCTGCCAATCAGATCATGGCTTGATGACCTCATTTGGAGGCACCACGGAGATAAATAGCTCACTGGGGGCCAGATACACTGACACGCTCTGCTTCGTCTTCCTGCTGAGAAGATGCATGGAATTAAAGCCCTGGAGCTGAAGGAGCCACATGGAGACCCACACCAGTGCTAAGATGCTTCCAAAAGAGTTTCCACTCACTGGCCTATGATCTTTCTGCAGTCAGTGTCATTGCATGGCTGCATGAGTCTAAAGAGGAATTTATGGACTAGTATCAACATCTGGGGTAATATTGGACTTATGAGCATGATCTACACTGGGTTGGGGCGCTTTCTTAATGTACAATTGCTCTTTGATATAACGTTCTCTCTTACACACATATGAGTATGGAATTGTTTCTCTAGTCAACACAGTGGCATTGCAAGAAACGATCAGGGAGGCCAGCGGAGAAGTACAGAGGGCTACAGGAGGGGCAGTGGAGGGTAAGAATTGGTGAAAAGATTGGAAGGCAGGGGTATGTCTGTCCTGCAACTCATAGCAATCGGCCTCGGCCTGTTGATGAGGATAATGATTTTTCTCCGCCTTGTGAAGTGAGCCCAGGAGGCTTGACGCCACATCATCTGCACAAGCTCATACAACTTGAAGAGGCAGACTAGCCAAACCTTAAAAACCTGGCTCAGGGAAACCAAGGTCACATTGAACTCTCTCCTTTGCTTAAATGTGAAGCCCTGGTGTAAGAGCTTTTCAATGACTCTATCCCCGACCCACTCAGGGGTCTAGCAGTCAGCCAATCTTTTCTGGAGGTTTCAGCCCTTTGAGGAGTGATCCCTCAGGACATGGTTAAGCATGTTCAGCGATCTTCATGTTCAACATGAGGAAATGGGAGAATGTCAAGGTAGGGGCAGGGTAGGGGTTCAATGATGCCCCAAAGCAGAGAGAGAGAGAGAGATCTTGAAGGTTGACCAGTCAACGCCGGGCTCAGGTCAAAGGGACCTAGAAGAGGAGGTGACCACAGGGAGGTGTCTCACTCATTCATTTGTTCAGTCATCGATGAGATGGCGTTATTGAGTACCCACTGTTTCCCCAGCTCTGTGGAAGTGATAGGGGTAAGGAAGTGAACAGAGTGGCCATGACCTCCTGCTCTCGGTCCCCAGGTTGTGGGCAGAGGGTGGCAGGCAGAGAGGAATCAAATAGCCACACAGCACACTCACTGATGGTAGAGAAGGAGCCCGACTTAACTCTCAGCAGCACCCTTGGGAGACTTTCCTTGGAGGGGTATCCTTGGGCCCATCAGCACTGAGAACTTTGTCCTTCAGAGAGAAGGCCCATAGGGTGTATGACTGGGGCTTTCCTGGCTGGAACCCTGATCCTACTGGTTCCTAGCTGGGCTTCCTTGGGCAAGCCACCTTGCCTCTCTAAGTCGTGGCCACTCACCCATAAACTGAGGGGCGTGGCCAGCTCCTCTTGTCGGTTCTTACAACAGTTAAATGAGGTCACCCGACGTAAAAGGTTGAATTTGGCACCCAGCACAACATAAGTGATCAATAAGCAGGTATCGGCTCTCTTTTTTGTCATCTGGGACTTTGCATCATGCCTCAGTCTCACTGTCCTGGGCTAGATCCTGGGGCTAGCCCATGAGGGCACCAGGGGCTTCCTAGGCAAAGAGGGAAGTAAGAGTGTTGTGGGCAGCGGGCACAGTATGTGCAAAGGTGGGAGTCTTTGAGGGAGCAGGAAAGAGGCTGCAGGCAGGGCTGCAATCCTACTGCACCCCAGTGCGCCCCTTCCAAGTGTCTGTTGCAGACATCACATCACTGCCAGGACCCCTACACCTGAGGAGGGTCTGAGCAAAGGCTGGGCTGCAGCCTGGGCTCTCCACTTGGAAAAGAACTCAACTGCCACTGAGTGGATGCTAACTCATAGCGACCCTAGAGGGCAGGGGAGAACTGGCCCCTGTGGGTTTCCAAGGCGGTAACTGGTTATGGGAGTAGAAAGTCTTGTCTTTCTCCTGCAGAGCAGCTGGTGGTTTCAAACTATTGACCTGGCGGTTTGCAGCTCAACACATCAGCCATTACGCCACCAGGGCTCCTAAGTGGGTATGAAACCTTAGACCAGCTCCTTCCCCTCCCTGTGCTCAGTTTCCCCCTCAGTATTGTACAAGGGGAACAATACTGTCTACCTGGAAAGGTGAGCAGAAGGGTTAACTAAGGTACTATTTGTAAAGAGCATAGACCAGTGCCTGGCAAACGGCCCAGAGCTCCGAAAGGGCCTATTCAGTGAATAAAGGACAGAATGCACCGGCCGTGGGAGGAGTCACAGCAGAGCTCCCCAGAGGACAGACCCTGCATGAGGACCCTGGTCAGACAGCCCCTGGTGGCCGCACGTCTGAGTCCGAGCCCTTCCAGGACGTGCTCTGTCACTGACCCAGCTCCCTGGGGGTTCCAGGACTCCCTGAGAGCAGCACCCCTGTCTGAGACACCCCCTTATCCCAGCCCCTTCCTCCCTCCTCACCTCTCGCGGGGTTACACCTGCACCCCGGTTGGTCGGAAGGATTGCCTCTCTTTTAACAGATGTCACCCCAATACATCCCTTGTATGTCCACCTTCACTTTCCCTTCCGATTTCCAGAGGCCCAAAGAGACACGGGGTCAACCCAGCACTGATCCATCCAGAGGACACACACCCACACACCCGGCCTTGAGCAAGTCAGCCCCGCGAGCCTTGGTGCTGAGAGCTGAGGAGTCATTTCAGCCACATCTTTCTCCAGCCCTCTTCCCTGCGGCTTGGAGGCGAGCCTGGAGGGAAAGGGTCCACGGGAGGGGCTGGAAGGCGTGTGGAAGCAGAGCTTCCTGAGAGTGCACAGCCCAGCAGGCAGCAGGGAGTGGATGCATTTGTGACCATTCTTCTCCTTGGAAGTCAGACAGAATCCCATTACCGGCTCCGGACAGCAGCTCAGGGGCGTCCCGCCCCGTCCCCACTTGACAGAAGAGAAAGCTGGGGCCCAGGGGTTAGCAGAGAGGGCAGAGACCAGCTAGAGTCCTTGGTCTCCTGACTCCTGAGCAGCGTTCTTTCCCTGCACCTCGGAATCTGCAAACCAGTGGGGCCATTCTCTCTTACAGCCCAGCTGGGTGAGTCTCAGAGCAGCTCGGCCAGCCACCTGGGGCCACCAGCACTGGGACTCACACCCAGACCCTGCTGGGCCGGGCAGGGTGCACCGTAGAGGGTTCCAGAGCAGAGGGGACTAGGGCAGGGAGGGCCAAGCCTGGAGTTACTGATAGGGCAGCTCTCTGCACAGTGCTCAGGTGGCCTAGGGACGGCCATTTCCTATCCTCCCCCACACCCTCCAGTAACCACGCCTTCTCCCATGAGGCCTTCGGAGGCTCCGAGAACAGCAAAAGTGTGGCAGCACCTACTGTGTGCCAGGCCAGGCCCCGCCCCCAGCATGTATGCTCGGGATCACAGTCAACCTGGGACCTGGGCCCGGTTGTCTTTCTTACTCCTATCTTTATTGAGGAGGAATTCACACCCCGTGCAGTGGAATGTATCTATTTTGAAGGGGATCCTCAGGTCATTTTAAATGGATTTACCTACACCAGGTGTTTCCTGTAAGCCGAGTCCTACAATATCTGTCCTCTGGGGTCATGTTTTCAAGGTTCATGCATGAAACCAGAGCACCAGCTCTCTTTCTACGTATCTCAGCACTCCCCTGGAGAGCACACGGAAACCAGACTCACTGCCACCGTTTCAACTTGGAACGACCCTTATAGGACAGGGGAGAACTGCACCTGTGGGCTTCCGTGACTTTTAACTCTTTACAGAATGGCTGGTGGATTCAAACCCCAGACCTTGTGGGGGCACAGAGAATCATTACAGAGCTGAGATATGTCAGAGCGGGGCAGGGCTGGGAGGGACTTGAACGGAAAGCAGGCTGCCTCCAAAGCCCTGGATGGAAAGCCCAGGGCAGGACCAGCTGTGGTGAAGGCGTGCGTCCTTCGCAGCAGCGCGCCACCAGGCACTGCTCAGTAAATGTTGATGTCATCATCATCATTGTCACTGGGGAAACTTCCCATGGTCTACACGAGCTTCCCTCCTAATCCGAAGGCTGGATATTCTGCCTGGTGTCTCATGAAGCCTCAGTATTTCTTCAAGATGTAGGTACCTAGCAGGGGCTCAAGAGAAATGTTTGCTGAACTGAGAGTTGGTGAGCTTTTTGGAAAAGACAACGGGAAGGAAGAAAGTGCCCCTACTCTCTTTTATTATGCCTGTTTATTTTTATTTTTTGTGCAGAGTGATGAATGGCCTGTGAGAGATTTCTGGATTCTTCTTGTGCAACAATTCCCCCATGGCTGTAGAAGAGTCTGTGGCAGTTACATAATTTCCTGTCAACTTTCGAAGGGGTGGAGTCTAGCCTGCCACTCAGGTCGCAGCCTGATGACCTCATTTGGCGGCTTGAAGGAAATAAATGGCTCACTGGAGGGCAGACACAAGTTCTGCTACTCTCTGCTTGATCTTCCTGCTCACAAGCCACTTGGAACTGGGCTAGTGCCCTGGAGCTGGAGGAGCCATGTGGAGACCTCTGCCAGCGCTGAGATGCTTACACTGCCACTGGATCCACAAAACTTCCCACCCACTGGCCAGTGATCTTCCTGCATTTGGCGGCATTGCATGTGCTGCATGAGTCTGAAGAGGAATTTACAGACTGGTATCGGACATATGGGCTAAAATCAGACTTAGGGTCTTGATCTGGACTGGGCTGGACTGCTCTTTCTTAATGTACCATTAATTGCCCTTTGATGTAAAGCTCTCTCTTACACACATATGCTTGCCTATGAATTTATTTCTCTAGTCAACCCGGACTGACACTCCGAGTCTATCCAGCAGAGTGCTCATCACAATGTCCTCTCCTTCTGTGCTGCGTGGGCTTGTATTTCGCTTCTGGGACTGCTGCCGCAAACAGCCTTGGGAATAAAGTGTTTCCTTGCTTGACATGACTTAGGAGGAATGAATTTCTAACAGTGGGACTTCTGAGACCTGTAAGCCAGTGTTAGAGGAGGCTTGGGAGACACCGGGCCCTTCTTACTAGCCTCTGGGAAAAAAACACGCCTACCCTGCCTGCTTCAGGCCTCCTCCCCTGAAGGCATCTTGAGTTTTAACCTCTCCTAGGATTTTATCTTCAACCAGTGGGGTGTGGGGCCTTGGGTCCTTCACTTCCTTTCTGTGGGGCTGCTATCTGTTGATTAAGGAATGGATTTTCTTTAGAGCCTGCCCAGCAAAGAGAGTCTAGTCCCCACGTCACTGTGGGCCTTCAGAATCTTCCTTGCTCCAAAGGAAGCTCTCCCGGCTCTGATTTGTCATCTCCTGTGCAGGAGGTTGAGAGAGTGGAGCCATCAGACAGGGAGTGGTGAGTAAGCTCATCGGCTCCTTTCTGCCTTACTTACGCCATTAGACTGGGTCCCCCAAGAGGACCGATGGCCCAGTTCCCAGCACAAATTTGAGTGTGGCTATGCCAAACACAAGTGAGTAACCAAACAGCGAGCACGGCGAAAAGTTCTCCTCCAACCAAGAGGCCCACCTTCCCAGGCTGCATCTCACTGCCATAATCATTCACACACTCATTCATTCACGATTTAGTATGAATCCTCTGGGTCTGGCCCTGCCACTGTACCTGACTTCGCCCCCTTCCACGCCTGGCTCTCCCTCCAGGAAGCGGAGCTCCGACCTGCCTGGGAACCTGGGCATTGCAGAACCTCGGTCCGGAGCACTCTTCCCTGAGTTCCTTCTCATCACTCAAGTCTCAGCTAAGATGGCACCTCCCCCAGGAGATGTTGCTGACCACCCCCTCAGAAGGCATGGTAACGTTCCAGCACCTTGCCCCATATGGTCCTCAAGAATATTGTTGATTTCTGATTGTCCATCCCCTCCCCTTTGAATGTCAGCCCCAAGAGAGCAAGGACCAGGGCTCCTGGATCACCATCAATCCAAGTCTCACAAATGAATGACAGGCAGAGCCCGCAGGCATTAAGCATCTACTGTAGGCCAGTTATGGCAGAGCCCTGGTGGTACAGTGGGTTATGCGTTGGACTGCTAACTGCAAGGTTAGCAGTTCAAAACCACCAGCTACTTCTCAGGAGAAAGATGAAATTTTCTATTCCCATGAAGAATTGCAGTCTTGGAAACCCACAGGGGCAGCTCTACCCTGTCCTATAGGATCACAGTGAGTCGAAATCCACTCGGGGGCAGTGAGTTTGGGTTCAGTTTGGGGTACCAGATATAATACACAGCAACTCTTGTAATGCTCCCAACCAACCCCTAGGGTAGCAACAATGGTTATCCCCACTTTTACAGTGGAAGTGGGGCTGAGCCACAGAGTGGCTGCATGCTTGCCCAGAGTTGTATAGCGAGGAAGCAGGAGGCTGGGATCTCCTAGGAGGGCAAGGGTACCCAATACATCGATTGTGATCTGCTAGTCAATCACAAATGTAGTGTGGGTAGATTGCATGGCATTAAAAATAATAGATGTAAGCCCATCATCAATCCCGTCACTTAATTGATATACAGCGCAGCCAATCAAATGCAATCTTGGGTGTCAAACGCATGCTCAAACAACTGCGCTAAGTGCAACAAAACTGACAAGCTAAGTTATCAGCAATTTTTAGACCTTGTTTTTTTTTTCTCTTAAACATAAGAAAGGGTATTAAGATGAGTGGGAGAGCTGGACCAAGTAAGAAGACAAAAATGTATCACTTTCATACGGAATGGGAGATTTTGACACTGCAAGCCGACATTCAGCTGAAGTCCAGAGCACAGGAACAGTTCTGGAACGTACTTGCAGAGGGAAAGTACCCAAACATGAGACAATGCGCTGCCTCCTTGACTGCGTTATTCGGCTCTACTTATTTACATGAGTCAAACTTTTCCCACATAAGATCATTAAGTCCAAGTACCATTCCACCATGACTGATGATCATTTGGCAGTGTGCTTGAGGCTGGCTGTCAGCAGCTACTGTCCGGACTAGGCATCCCTGGCTCATTCTATTCAGTGCAAGTCATCAGAGTCAACTCAGATAATGATAAAAAACGTACATAGCTAATTGTGTTGTGTTGTGCAATATGGACTCATGCGGTTATGCAAGGTACATAAACATGCCTTGTCCATATACAGAATTACCAATGCATTTATGAATACATGTAATAAATGTTTGGCATTTTTGCAGTTGGTAGATGATCTTGACTTGATCATCTTATAAGTAGCTCACATGCTGAAGAAGTGTGCGCACCCCCCTGCCCTAGTGCGTATGCATACTGTCTGGAGTGTGCTGAGCCATGCAGGGGACATGGTGCTTGTCCTTGGGGGTTAAAGAGCCAGATGGCTAATCCACAAGCTAGGAAGTCTAGGGCCACTTCCTGGAGGAAGTAAGGCCCAGACAAGCCCTGAGGGTAACTAGGGTTTAGTGGAGGGAGTGTGTGGTTGAGTAGAGTGTGTAGAAGCTAGGAAGCCAGCCAGAGATCAGAGTAGACCTGGAAGCAAAGGCATGTGCTTGGAGGAGGGAACGTGGCAGTCAGCAAGGAGTCAAGGGGCGTGGTGGCCGCCACTCTCTGTGACTGAGGTTTTAAAGAGCTCAGAAGACAAAATGTCAAGCAAAACGCCTCACAAGAGGGGCATAGATCCCCAAACCATGCGGTGCCTGGACAAGATACAAGGCCCAACCTGAGTCCTGAGGTTGCTAGGCCACATCCTGAAGACCACGTTGTCCCCTGACCTGGTACCCAGAGGCCACTTGAAAATTGCTCTCTGAAAATCACTGCTGACTCCCTGTGACCTCTGGCACCACAATGGACCTTAGTCTCCCACGCTGGTCTTGGAGAACCAGTCCCAAAGGGACCTGCTTGCTCCATCAGCCTTGTACCCCATCGATAGGACACTCTGGGCCAATGAGAGATCAGCATTCCAAAAGTCAGATTCTGGGACTCTCCTGGATAACTCTGGTGTGCACTGGGCACCCCACACTTGCTGGCTCCGCCAGCACCATGAGCTGAACCATGCAGCCTCTGATGCGGGGGCTGACTTCTCTTGCTTCTCAGTCCTGTCCAAATACCGGGCAGTGTACCCCCCACCCCCCACACACACAGTGGGGCCGGATGTGGGAAGAAGGGGGGGGGGCGCTGCTCAGATCCTTCCAGAGACAAAGAAGCTGACCTGCAAAGAGTTCCAGCAGGAGACCCGCTCCCCCCTCCCTTCCCCCCTCTCCCTTCCCAGTCCACGTGTCTCTATTGTCTGCTCCCCGGCTTCAGGGGAAAGCACAGCTTCGGATGTGTCAAAACCACCACCCCCCGGCAGCAGGGAAATTAATTACTGGACGATTTTCACTTCCTCTTGCAGCGGCCGCCTGAGCTCGGCACCGGAACAGGACCGGCTGAGCGGGGCTGGGCATCTGCATGGGGGACATGCTCCCCGCCCCACCCCACCCGGCTCCGGCCCCTTTCTGGAAAAAGAAAGTTGAACCCCAAACCCAATAGGAGCCCCATCTGCTGAGGGGGGACTTCCTTTCGTTAGAGCTGAGCGTCCAGCTGCCACTTCAGAACTGGGGAGAGGGAGAGACGGGGCAGAAGAGCCAGGATGGAGCGCTGACTTCTCCCGTTGCACCCTCGTCCTCCCGGCACCCATGTGCCTGGACCCCCCAACCCTCTCTCCTCTTGCCTCGCCTTCTCCCTCGATCCTGCACTTTTCTTTCCCTTTCTTTGCATCCCGGAGGGGCGGGGGGCTTCCTTTTTGTGTGGCTGCATCTCGCCTTCCTCCCCGCGGGTGTGCGAGTGTCGCTACTTCTCGTCTCTGGTCTTTCTCCTCCGTTTCTCTCTTACTGAGGCTTATCGTTTTTTGTCCTTATCTTGGTCTCTACTGTGATTTCTACCTCTTTCATCCTCTCTCTTTCTCTTTTTCCTTTTCCCTCCCCCCTCTCCTTTCTCCCTCTCTTTTTATACCTCTGCGCCTTTCTTGCCCACACTTGCTCCCCTCCTTGCTGCCCGCCGCTCCCTGCGCCTCGCCTGCCCCCACCTCTGCCGGTTCAGGGGAACGTGTGTGTGCGGAGCGATTGTCCTGGGGGACATTTGATGGATTAGAGCGCTGAACAGTTCCATTGCTAGGGGACCACCTGATCTCCAGCCTGCGTCCCATATAAAGCCGGCAGCCCGGAGTGCTGATCACAGCTCCAGCGCCTGCCTGTCTGCGCGCTGCCGCCGAGCACGAGCCCGAGCCCGAGCCCGAGCCCGAGCCGGAGCCCGAGCCAGAGCCGGAGCCAGAGCCTCAGCTCCGGCCGCCAGCAGCACCGAGGCCGGCTCCGTGCGCCCACCCGCCGGGAGCTGTCCAGTGCTGAAACCCCGCGCGGCCAGCCAATCGCACCCGGCTGGCCGCCTCCCCCGCGGGGGCCCCACGCAAGTGCCCCGCCGAGCCCCCTGCCAGCCAGCCGCACCATGCCGCGCTCCTTCCTGGTGAAGAAGATCAAAGGGGACAGCTTCCAGGGCAGCGGGGTGCCGGCCCCCACCTACCACCCCTTGGAGACCGCCTACGTGCTGCCTGGCGCCCGAGGGCCGCCCGGGGACAACGGTGAGTGGGGCCAGCAGGGAGAGAGGGGAGCTTGGGCCCTCCCCAACTTGGACCACGAGGAGGGGCGCGAGCAGCAGGAAACCCCGGGAGGTTTCCGGGCCTGGGCGCCTCCCGGCTTCCCGAGGGCTGCGGGCGGGGCAGGGGCTAGGTCCCTACAAAGCCACTTCGAAAGTTGTGGCCCTGGAATGGGTCTGGGCAGAGAAGGTGGTGGAGAACAGAGAACACCGGGCACCCATAATGGGTTAATGCCCACGGCAGTATGGGGATTCACCTCTCCCTGGTGGTGTCCGGGCAGGGAAGGCCACTCTGCCAAGATGGGGTTGGTTCTGTGGGGGTACAGCTGGGGGTGTCCTTACTGCCTTCAAAGCTGCCCCATCTGGGGATGCCAGACAAGGGTCTCCAGCAACTGTTTATCACCCTCAGCCACACGCCTGCCAAGGGCCAAGCCTGTCCAGGGGTCTGAGAGAAAGAGATGTCTGGAAAGTGTCCCCCCAAGTGGCTCGGAGTCCCTGGGCTGCATTTGCTCTTCACACCCTTCCAGAGTCCACCCGACTGCTCCCTCTAAGCAACTCTGCCTCTCCCCCCACCACACACACACTCATACTTCATGTCCTCTCAGTGCCAAGTTCCTGCAGGGACCGGGATCTGGGGGACAAGGGAAGGGGGTGATCTCTGAAGGGTTCTGAGCTGAAGCAGCTGACTGCTTTCGTGGACCCCTCCCCCATGAAGGGGATCACAAAAGGTTTCTACTCTGATGGCCCCCCACCAAGGCAGGTGTCTGGGAGGAGGTGTCCCTGTGGCAGTGAGAAACCTGGCATCCAATGTGTGTGTGTGTGTGTGTGCGTGTGTGTGTGTGTGTGTGTGTGAGAGAGAGAGAAAGAGAGAGAGAGAGAGAGAGAGAGAGAGAGAGAGAGAGAGAGAGCGCGCTGAGGATGAAGAGAGCTGAGATGGCAAAGGCAGAGACCAGGAGGGTGGCGGGAGCTTTTGCCTAGGGGATTTCCAAGCACTTCACCCACATTCCGTCACTCTGCCAAGCCAGGTAGAGAGAGAGCTCTGGGCAGAGGGCTCTTTGACCTCATCAAGGTCAAAGAAGTTAGGGAGTGATGGGGGCTACAGCCACACCCCCTCAGCCTCTGGCTGCCCTCTGATTCACCAGACAACCCCCTTTTCTTCTAAGTCTCCTACTCTGCTGGCCCCCTTTCTTGAACCTTTTGGGGTCAATGACAGAAGCTATGGATGTGGCCAGGCTGGGCTGAGTGCTGGCAGGACAGAGGGTAGTCCTGGGGCCATGCCAGGAGGTGGGGGGGGGGGGAAATGTGTGTGCTGGGGAGCACTGAAATATCAGTCAAACAAGTGTGGACCCATTGAGAGACTATCACAAAGCTCTGGGCTCCACCCACCAAGTCCCCTGGTCCTGTCCCCAGGCTAGCTAAGGAAACCCAGAGTGTTTGCCCAGCAGAGTCCAAACTGCAGGTTGTCCCTCAGGAGGGCAGCAGGAAAGCACCTTGCCTTAGATTCAGCACAAAAAGGCTCTGCGGGGAGACCTGAGCAAACAGTGGGAAGTGGGTCAGGGCAAGAGCTCATGCTGGGCTGCTCCTGTGCAGGCTTCACCAAGTTTGATCCCCCCCCCCCCCAAGACCCAGCCCTGTCTCTGGGGCTTTCACCCAAAGGCTTCCCACCAGGGAATCCTGAGGCTGACCAGATGCCTGGCCTGGAACGCAGAGACCTGAGCTCTAGATCTCTGACTTGCTGGGTGACCTTGGGCAAGTATCATCCCTTCTCTGATCCCCAGCCTTCCCAGCAGTGAAAGGAGTTGGCACGGCATGAACCAAGGCAAGTTTGACCAGCTCAGTGTCTGTGATGGTCCAGTGTGGGGTGGGGAGCATTGGAGGTGCCTGGACAGGGGTCTCAGAGAAGGCCGGAAGGTCTTTGTCATGTTGTGTCTTCCACTTGATATTGGACGCCTGGCTGAGGGTGACAGAGCTTCAGGAACCTGGTATCTTTCTTGGCTTCGGTCACTGCAGGCTGCCCTGTGGCAAGGACAGGCACTCGGGCCCGGCAGCCTTGGCAGTTAGCTGCCTGTGGTGTACAGTGTCCACGATGGACTCCCGAGTGACCCTAAAGGCCTGGGTATGGCCGGGAACACAAAGGTCTACCCAGTCTTATGTTTAGGGACCTCCTGCAACCCTGGGGTGTGGCCGGACTGGGAAGTGAGGGCTCCCCCATCCATCAATGAGTTGGGGGGTGCCTGGGGTCCTCCGAGAGCTGGCCAGCTCCTGTTGTCTCCACTCTGCCGGAAATAACCTTGCTGCGCGTTTGAGGGAAGTGTGAAAAATTGCTGAGCCGACGTTTTTCTCTCCCAGCGTGTGTAAGTGTGCTGGGTAAACAAGGAGAAAGGGGGGGAGGCGTGTGGAGAGGGAGGGCAGGGAGGAGTAAGGGAGGGGAGTGGGGGAGGGCCTGGGGCTGGAGATAGTTCCAGTTATTAGAAAGATCTTCTTACAAGCCATTTCTGCAGCTTCTGCGGCAGGCTCAGGCTGAAACTGGTGGGAGGGCAGCCTGAGAGGGGAAGACAGGGAAGCCTGTGAATATCAGGTTTGCGGGGTGGGGGGGTGTCTCCAGTGCCTAGAGGATCATCAAGGAACCCTAAATTAAAAAGGTCCCCGCCCCCAGCTCAGGGAATACCTGGGAGTGCTGGAGAATGAGAGCTCCTCTTGCACGCGCATGCACACACACACACACACACACACACACAGCAATGCTCCTCCTCCCATATCCATCCGTCAGTTACCACAGGGCCAATCCAAGAGTGCAGCAGGTATGCCTGGGCTCCAGGTCACCCTCAAACCCATGGAACCCCGACACAGGCATGGGGAAGCCCCCAAAGGAGGAAGTCTCAAGCTCTCTCTGCAGAACGCCCCCCAAAGGCATAATCCAAAGGCATCATGCGCTGGGAAACGGTGCTTCTCTCTTCCCCACCGGCTCCTGGGCTCCGGGCTGGTCCCGGCCTCCCTACCTCCTCCCACCTCCTCACTGGCCCAAACACTGCTCACTCGGAACTTTACCCTCCATCAGCACCACCTAGCCAACTCTTTCCCTGGGGGTCCTGGGGACTCAGTCACTCCAGAAAAGGCTGCTGCTCACCCAGCTGCATGTCAGTCTCTGTGGGCCTCTGTCCAGGAGGGCCTCAGTGACCCCGGGGTGCCCATCCCCCAGCCAATAGCCAGGCCCCCTCTTCCCCTGCGCCCACAGCCAGGCCTGCTCCCATACCCACTTCAGAGTGTTATCTGACCCGGTGATGAGGGATCAATGCCAATCCAATAACACAGTTGTCCGCCCTCCGCGGCTACATTAAGCCTCTCATGTAGGCGGAGGGAGCTCTTCTGCATCTACCCATAGGCTTATCTTACTGACCACATCACATCAGTGCCCGCCTCCTTTCTTGCTCACTGAGGCGCCAGGCAGTCGCTCCAGGCCTGAGCGCATGGCTGTGTCCCCAGCTGCTGCATCTCCACCCCACACTCAGAATGTCCTTCTCGGGAGCACAGGTGCCAAAGGACTGCCCCCAGCCCCTTGGCAGAGGGAGCCCAGTGAAGGCTGAGGGGATGCCCAAGGACACATGGCAGGCCCACCCGGTTCTTCACTTACAACCACCACCTCTTCCCCTGGCATCTTCATCTCAGTGCAGGCCAAGGTCCAGTTGAAGCCTTATAAAATTTCCAGGTTCAAGGTCTCGGTTCTGTCTACAACCCAGGTCCAATGGACATGTTCAGTCTCAGGTCTAGGACCAAAGGCAATGTGTAGGTCCAAGGTTAATTTCCAAAGAGTTTAGATCAGGAGAACTCTAAGTTCACATTTCAATGTTTAGGGGCAGGTGAAGGCTCAGGGTTGAGGTCTAGACCCCAAGGCCCAGGTCAACATTTTAGGTCCAGGGTCAAGATCCTGGGCCAATGTCTAGTCCAAGGTCACATCCAAGTCCATCTTCAGGCTGGCTGTGCTCAAGTCTTAGATCCACCCTTAGTTTGATGGGCAGCCTAAAGCTAGCCTTCCCCAACAACAACAGCAGCAGCAGCAGCAGCAGCACCACCACCACCACCACCCCACCACCCCACCCCGCCCTCTCCGCCTTGGCCTCTCGCTCAACACTGAGCAGCTGAACCTGATCTCTGTTTCAGTTCTGACCTTCTGAGGACCTAGAAGTTTGATTTTCCTAAGAGTGAATGGGGTTTCCTTAGCAGGAGTCATAGGGCCAATATGGGGTACAGAGTCTGCAGGACCATGGTTCCTTCAAGGCCTAGAGTCACACAAGGGCAGCAGTGGGGCGGGGTGAGCATCTATGCATTGGAAAACCTCAGTCTGCCATCCCCAAGGGCAGGCAGGACACTACAACAAGTCCCTCCCATCAGCACAGCAACGTGTCTGCCCGAGACTTTTAAGCCACCACCCCACCCCACACACAGTGAACGAAAGCCTGTGAGGGCAGAGGACTGGCTCCCATCTACAATGGGGAAACAGGCCAAGGTTAGAATGCTGGGCCCTGCACACATGTCCCAGGGGCCCCATAGCTGGGAGGCCCTCTGGGGGCTAGGCCAGTGGGGTGACGCTGGCAGGAGAGAGGTGCACTTCCTTCTCAGTGGAAGCCTCCCCAGCATGGTTCATCCACCGCAGGTGCATCTTGGGTAGAAAGGGGCTTGGAAGGTGCCCTCTGCTTGCATCCCTTTTGGACAGAGGGTCAAGCAGTAAGCCTGGGGGGCAGAGGAGGCAGGGCACAGCACCACATACCAGGGCTAGAGTTAGTTCACCAGCAATGCCCCAGAGGAGCAAGAAGCTTCCTCCTCAACCAGGGCTGGGTGCTTCAAGACCTTCAGCCCACCCCACTCCCATCCCTACCATCCCTTGAACAAGTCTTTCCTATTGATTTCTGCAGAGCCGTGGTCTCCCTGAGGATGATGGGAATTGGGTCAGATTTAGAAAGAACCTTAATATGAGGGATTCCAGGAGGCAAGGGGATGTGGTGGGGGTAGAGGGCCTGGAATCCTCTAGAAGTCTGTGGTGGTGGGTATCTGGCCCCCACCTATAACCCGAGTCATAGTTAGTCTGTCTTTCTTCTTGCCCTCCTCCTCTGGACTCTGGGATTCCCCCCTTCCACCCCTCCACCCCCACCCTGAAGGCCAGGTGTCCCAGCTGCCGGGCCTTCCAGGAGGTGGGTGTCATTTCTGGTCCAGTGCCCAGGGAACCGTTAACAAAGATGCTATAATGAGGGGAAGGGGGAGGCACCCAGCCCCTCTGCCCAGCTCTGTGAGCAGACAGGAGAACCTATTTTTATCCTTCTCTGCTGCTGACAGACCTGGCTTTCTGCTCAGCTGGCTGGAGCGGATTCTTGCGGCCCAAGGCCCTGGCACAGCAAGAAGCAGCTCTAAATACATCCAGGCAGCAGCCCCTATGGTGCCCCCACCCACCCACCCAACAGAGCCAGGCCTCCTCTGGAAACTGGGCTGCCTGGGAAGCTGGCCCACCATCTCAGAGAAGGGAGGTGGGATGGTTGCTGGAGATCCTTGGGATGGAGGGTGGGGCCCTGGAAGGCAGGAGAGTTGGGGGCAGAGAGCGGACGCAGGAGAAGCCTGACCTGGCTCTGGTCTGTGACCTGGGGGAGGTCAGTACCCCTCTCTGCACCTCAGCTTCTGCACAATGAGGTCCCAGCAGGCAGTGAATGCGTTACCCACAGTCACAGGGGTCTGTTTCTCCACCATGTCAACCACGACTGTGACTCACTGTGATTGTTTATAAGGGGCTGGGGCACTTCGGAGCGCATCAGCCTCTCCTCAGCCCCCAACACCCACCATGAGACACAGGCCCGCAAGACAGGCTCCCTCCTGCTACTGGGATGGGGAACCAGCACGGGCTCCTCCAGAGTATTGGAGCACAGCGTGGGAGCTGGCTCCTGCAGTGACCTTGAGCAGGGCTTCGCCCCTCCCTGACCTCCATGCTTGGTGCAGCACCTGGCAGTCAGCAGAGGCCTGGAGTTGAGTTCTGCAGGCATATTATTATGATCCTCATTATCCTCACTTGTCAGGAAGGCTCTCCGGCTCGTACCCAGGGGGCCCTTGCAGTGGGAAGAGACAAGGGCTACAAAGAGCCCCCAGACTTGCTTCCCATCAAATTCCCTTCTCCTTTGAGCCCAGGATTGTCCCCGGATTGCAGACTTCTGTCTGAAATAGCACTCTTCAGTAACAGGCAAGAGGGGGCATCCGAAAGCTCGTGGAAAATGTTCCATCGGTTCTTTTCCCATGAACTTCTTGAAGCGCCCTTGTACACAACACCGCCATATCCCTGAAGCAGCTGTGCCACAGGAGGGCGTGTGGGACCAGAAAGGTTGCATGATGTGTCCATAGTCACACATCTCTGGGTGAGGACCAGGACGGGTAGGAGAACCAGGTCTTCTATCATGGGCCCCTGCCCTCCCTGCTGGGACCCAAACAAGAAAGTCAGCTCTCGGCCCTCAGCTGTGCGATGGTAGCTCAGCCTACCACAGTCACCTGGGTGGGGGGAGGGCATGGAGGGAAGTGCCCAAAGCCCAACTGGATTCCACATGGTTCTCCAAAGAACCCTGGTGACCCAGTGGTGAAGCTTTCTGCTGCTAATCCAAAGGTCGGGGGTTCGAACCCCCAGTCCCTTCTCGCAAGGAAGATGCAGCCGTCTTCTCCCACAAAGACCACAGGCCTGGGAATTTTAGTGGGGTACTCTGCTCTTTCCTAGAGGGTCCTACAGGGTCACTGTGACTCGGGATCGACAGCCATGACTTTGCTTATGGTTTTTAGAGGGTTCTGGGTGGGGGTGCAGGGGGGCGAGGTGCAGTGGCTCGAGGTCAGCTGCTAACAGAAAGGCAGACGGTGCAAACCCACGCAGCATTCTATACAAGAAAAGCCAGGCAGTCGGCTTCCACAAAAACAACAAAAAACCCTGGGGAGCAGTTCTACTCCAGAACACACGGGGTCAGAGGCCACCTCGACAGCCACAGGCATCCTCCAAGGGTTCTCCTGGACTGAGACCCAGAGGTGGCTTGCTCAAGGTCACGGAGTGGCCTGAGACACTCAAATGCCTGTCTGTGGACTCGGCTCCGGGGATGGCAGGAATAACAACAACGCATGCGAGGCTGTAAGGATCCCCTTGAAGTGTGTTAACCCATTCTCCCTGGCTGTGCGTGCCCTTTGAAGATGGCGCCCGCTGGGACATCCCTGGAGAGAAAGCAGCAAGAATGGGACAGAGTGGAGGGAGGGGGAAAAGACAAAGGACATCACGGACAACCTATTCCGCCACAGTGTCACGAAGGGACTTGAAAGCATCCCAGTCAAACTCTTTCCGGTTCAGTCCAAGCCCAGAGAGATTAAGCAACAGACCCAAGGTCACACAGCATGTCAGAATCGCCTCCTCCTAACACGACTGGGCTGTCTCTCCTATGACACCAAACCCAGTCCAAGCCAACCCCCACTGCCACTGTGCCTCAGGCCTGGTCCCATGACCCTGGTCCAGAGAGGGATATGGAACGTTTGGTTGAGGCACCTCTACTTCTGTACAAAGAGCTCTGTGGACCACAGTGCTGCAGTGCTGCCGGCTGCCACCAGAGGGCGACAATTGCTTCTTTCGCAGAGCTCCGGCTTTGTACCTCCTAGGCTTTCTCATCAGGACAACAGGTAGAAGTGAGGGTTGGGCCACAAGGTCAACAACTTGAAACCAGCCACTGCATGGGAGAAAGAGGAGGCTTTCTACTGCCTTGAAGAGTCAGTCTTGGAAACCCACAGGGGCAGTTCTACCCTGTCCTACAGGGTCGCTCTGAGTCAAAATTAGATCGGTGGCAGCAAGCAGGGGGAAAAAAAACAGGCCCAGAAATGAGTGCTAAGAGGTGTGGGGAGGAGTCCAGGAAAGCATTTTAGCAGGTGTTCTTACTCTGTCCTGGGTTTACAATGAGTAAGGCATTGGATTGGCATCCTAGCCCTGATTCCCTAACTGTGTGAACCTGGCACGTTACTTCACATCCAGGGCCGTGGCTGTCCCATCTTTGCAGTGGCACCAAGGGAGGGTTCATTCATACGCATTCCATAGAGGAGTGCCTGGACCCCCGTGCTCTCGGAGTGGGGCTGTTACTGGCTCTCTCTCTACTGCATGTGCTGACTCATGGACGCACAACTGCCTGGGTCAGGTGCCTGTCTGATCCCTGATTCACGGCCAACGGAACAGAGGCACAGAAAGGTCCAGCAGCTTGGCTGAGGTCACACAGTGAGGAGCAGTAAAGCCGGACCGGTGCTCTGACCCATGAAGCTGGCCGGGCACTGGCCAGATGTTTAGAGACCCTTGGAAACGGGCCCTGTGCTCGCCTCGTGGCCCGAGAAAAGCCAGCGAAGCAGGACACCCCCTTTCCCAAGATAACCCAACTGGAGACGGCTTCCGGGAATCAGGTCCTCCGCCCACTCCGCAGCTGGAGCAGGCTGGGCGGCCTGTGGCAGACCTGGGGGCTGGCCTGGCAAACTGTTATCACCCATTAAACAGAAGCCTGGGTACCACGAACTGCCATGCACTGCGCTGGAAGCCGGGCGGGAGGTGGCCAAGCCCAACCGCAACTCCATCCATGCAGTGGGTGTCAATCCTGTCTCCCCTCTTGAGCAAATCCATCATCACTCTGGGCCTCCGTTTCCTTATCTAGCTGTAACATGGAGATTTTTTTTGGTGATGGTTTTTAAAGGAGGTAATGGGGGTGAGGCTGTCAGCAGGGTGCCTGAGTATTTACTAAGTGCTCAATAAATGATAATTATTATCATTCTAATCCATAAGTACAATGTGAGGCAATACAGCAGGGTGGGGAGGGTCCTGGGAATGCCCGACATATATTGAAATTAGCCTGATAAGCATCCCCTGAGCACTTGGGAGACCTGGGTATCAAGCTGGCTTCCCGGGGTGGATGGTTCAAAAACTGTCCAAGCCAAAGAGAAGCAGGAGAGAAAGGATGATGTGCTGTGGGGTGCTGGACACTCTTGACTCTGCACTGCTGCTGCCCCCTGCATCTGTCCACAAGCCCCTCCCTCTGGAGTCATTCCACTCCCTCCCCTCCAATCCCTACTGACTTCTGAAGGGACAGAGAGAAAATGCAGGTCTGCTTGGCCTCCCGGACAGTTCCCAGAGACCTGCCGCCAGACAGAGTGTGGTGGTCAGCTGTCCTCATCACCACCAAATCCTGGCAGCCCCACCTGTGTAAAGTAGAGGGTGTTGAGACAGAACGCCTGGCCTTCCCTCTGAAGCACTTGTGCAAGCAGGTCCGCAAGCCTTTCTTCTGAGGTGCCTCAGGGTAGATTCAAACCATGAACCTTTCGGTTAGTGACTTCATGCATCACCAAGGATTCCAAGGTCCAGAGCAGGCCATCCCGAGTGTGGGGGGAGAGACAAGGGCCTGGCAGCTAGACCAACTGAGAGAACAGCTACAGACCAACAGCTTAGCAGAACGTCTCCAGGCAGAATCCTGTTCCAGGCGTATAACCTTGAAAAGCCCCCTGCCAGGCTGGCAGGGGGTGGGGGGCACAAGTCTGAGGGATCTCACACACACACACACACACACACCCCAATGCTGCTGAATCGACACGTTGCAGCGCGACATACAGGGAAGAGCAGATGCAGAGGGTTGCCGAGGGCAAAGGTCTTCATCGTTCTCCCAGAGCAACCTTACCATGTCATCACCAGATCCAGGGCTCAGGAACTCTGAAATATCATGCCCACTGACTCATAGCACCCCCCCCCCCCCGGGAGAGTTTCCTGAGGGTGGCACTCTTTACAGGACTGGGCAGTCCCACTTTTTTTTTTTTTTTTTTTTTGCCTTCACTGTGCCTGGTGGATTTGAAGCACCAGCCTTGTGGTTAACATCGCAACGCCCAATTCACAGTGCCAAGGGGAAGGGGTGTCAGAAAGAGAGGATCACATCTCCCAACTCCCCACTCTCAGGTAGTAGCAAACCCTTGGAAGGGGGCCTCACCTCCACGGTCTCCAGCATCAGAGGATGAAGGAAACACTTCCTAATTAAGTGCCCGGCTAATGAGTTTGGTGAAATCTGCCAGAGGAGCTGGCTGGGAAGTGCCCCCAGGGATGCCAGGACCAGGCTAGACATGGAAGGCAGAGGCAAATCGGACCCAAGGAGTTACCTGCAGAGTCCTGGGTTGCCTACCCACCCACTACTCAAGCCCAAGATGGACTGGGAGCAAAGCCCCCTGGGGCAGGGGGCCGAGAGGAGGGAGATTTTCCCTAGGTGGGTCTCCAGAAGGCTTACAGAGGCAGGAAGTCCTTTCTTGGATGCCCTACCATAGGCCACACATTTGGCCCCTTTTGAACCACCCCTCCTCCTGCCCCCAATCAATTCTGGGAGGTGAGGCGGTATCTCTGTTAACTGATCCTTCACCGCCAGCATCCTCTGAGCCAAGCTCATTCTGGGCGCCCAAAGCCAGTCTGAGGTGGGGGAGGCAGACAATTAAATAATCTTTAGTGAAGTCACTTTTTCAAGCAAGTAAAAGCATAATTATAATAGCTGCCATTTATACAGCAATTACTGTGTGCTGGCTCCCTCTTTCTCAATTTCCTTGTGCATAAAATGGGGATTGTTATTAGTAGGGCGTTGTGGCAATTAAATGAGTTAACCTCTGTGAGACAGGCAGTGCCCAGCACACAGTAAGTGCTCGCATGTCTCCTGTCACCACCTCTCCCAGGCTTCTCAAAAGCTCCAGGGCAGGCCCAGGGATCCACTGACAAGCTCCACACTGTAGATGAGGAAGCCGAGGCTCCAACAGAGCCTCTAGACTGTGAATAGAAAGCTTCACCTGTCTCCCATGGAGTGCCTGCTGGTTTCGAGGTGCTAACCTTATTGTTAACCGCCTGAAGTATAACCACTAGGAAACCAAGGCGCCAGGACTTAGGTTTTGAATTCAAAGCGCACCTAGGTTTTGGCGTCACACCACCAGGATATGAAACCCAGATGCACCGGTTACTAACTGTGTGATGGTATTATGATGACTAGATTTAAGATTGCTGACATCTCTCTACACCTCAGTTCCGACGTCTGTCAAGTGGGGATAATCATAAGACCTCTTTCACGACTTGAGCATTTAAAAAGGTCAAAAAACGAAACCAAACTCTCTGCCATCGGGTCGAGGGCAACTCATAGTGACCCTATAGGCTAGAACTTCCCCTGTGTGTATCCAAGATGGTAACTGCTTAAGGGAGTGGAAAGTCCCATCTTTCTCCTAAAGAGTGGCCGGTGGTTTCAAACTGCAGACCTTCCGGTTAGCAGCCCAATACCTAAGCACTATGCCACCAGGCCTAGTAAACTGCAGAGCAGCTACTGCGCAGCGCTCCAGGGAGGGTGGGGGTGGGAGACTGTGGTTGTTGCTGGCGCAGGAAGGATTTGAATTCAAGACGTCTGGTCCAATAAGCTGAGCTGCAATCAGCCATCACTTCCTAAGAGCAGCTGCAGGGGCGGATGGGGACCCACGGGTGGGAGTAACTGTTCCCAGCGGGAAGCCTTCCCTGGACCCTAACCCTGCGCGCCCCCGTTCTCGCCTCCTCCAGGTTACGCCCCTCACTGCCTGCCCCCAAGCAGCTACGATGCCGACCAGAAGCCTGGCCTGGAGCTGGTGCCCGCCGAGCCCGCGTACCCGCCGGCAGCGCCGGAAGAGTACAGCGACCCCGAGAGCCCGCAGTCCAGCCTCTCGGCGCGCTACTTCCGCGGCGAGGCGGCCGTGACCGACAGCTATTCCATGGACGCCTTCTTCATCTCCGACGGGCGCTCGCGGCGGCGCCGTGGCGGGGGCACCGGGGACGCCGGGGGCGCGGGGGACGGCGGCGGCGGCGCCGGGGGCCGCGCGGGCCGCGGGGGGCAGCCGGCCGGCGGCGGGCACCGGCACGCGTGCGCCGAGTGCGGCAAGACCTACGCCACGTCGTCGAACCTGAGCCGCCACAAGCAGACGCACCGCAGCCTGGACAGCCAGCTGGCGCGCAAGTGCCCTACATGCGGCAAGGCGTACGTGTCCATGCCCGCGCTGGCCATGCACGTGCTCACGCACAACCTGCGCCACAAGTGCGGCGTGTGCGGCAAGGCCTTCTCGCGGCCCTGGCTGCTGCAGGGCCACATGCGCTCGCACACCGGCGAGAAGCCGTTTGGCTGCGCGCACTGCGGCAAGGCCTTCGCCGACCGCTCCAACCTGCGCGCGCACATGCAGACGCACTCGGCCTTCAAGCACTTCCGCTGCCGCCAGTGCGACAAAAGCTTCGCGCTCAAGTCCTACCTCCACAAGCACTGCGAGGCGGCCTGCGTCAAGGGCGCCGAGCCGCCCCCGCCGCCCGCCGCCCGCCCCACCAGCTGAGCCGCGCGCTGCGCCCCCCGCGCCGGAACTCGCGCGCCAGGCGCTCCGGGGGCTCCTGCCCGCAGCGCCCTCTCCATCCGCCAGTTGCGTTTCCACCCAATTCCCCCCACACTCCCCTTGGGTTCGGGGGCGGGAGTGGGGGGGACGGACTCCTTCACCACCCCCAGCCCATTACACCTCCAGCACTATCTCCCCCACCCCACCCACCCACCCCCGCACACGGAGACCCACAACGTCCTGTCCTCTCAGGCCACCAAGCCTAGGACCTGGACCCCCTGTCTGCGCCCTTAGGGCTCCCAACTCAGGCACCAGGTCCGCAATTCTCGGGGCACCACACCGGAATTCTCTTCCTCCTGCGCACCTCCTCCCTTCTAACTTTTAGACCTGTCGTCCTTTCACTTCTCTGCAGCTTCTCCTTAGAGCCCCCCCACCCTGAGGTCCACACCCCTGGTTAACTCTCTCACACACACCCTCGGTTTTCCCACCCACACCTCGGTCCAGGCCCTGCAACTCCCAATCCACAACCCAGCCTAGTCCGTCCCTCTCCGTCCCAGCTGAGTCTCTCTCTTGTGTGCCACCTCTTGGGAATGTGTGTGCCACCTCTTGGGAATCCCCCATCTGGCCCAGAACTTTCTCTAGACTGGACCGTAGGTCCAGCAGTCCACGCTCCCCCACGTCCCAACTCCACCCCTACCCATTGCACACACACACACACACACACACACACACATACACACACACACACACACACACACACACACACACACACACACACCTACTCTTAGATTCACAGAAATTTCATCCCTTTTCCCCTTGGAGTTTACCAGACTCAGGAGGATTCCAGGGGTATCCCAGAGACCTGCCCCAAAAGCAGCCCCTCCCTGGGCTTGCAGCCTTGAGTCTACACACACACACACACACACACACACACACACTCCACCACCACCACCCACCCCTAGATTCTCTGAGCACTTTCCTCCCCACCCCCTTTCCTCCCCGCCCCCAGCACTACAGGGGCCCCTCAATTTCTTAAGGGGAGTTTGGGGCATCTCACAAATGCTACCCACCCCACTCCCATCCGGCTGGGTTTTTCCAGTTATTTATTGTGTATTTATTTATTTATCTATTTATTCTTTTATTTATCTCTTGGCCTCCCCCAGGGATGGTCTGGCTTCCCCAGCTGGACTGGGAGGCCGGGAAACCAAGCATGGCCATAGGGGGCTGTCGCCCCCACTCCATCCTCGAAGACGCCGGAGAAGCCCACCGCACCAGAGTCTGAACCCCCCAGGGTTCAAGGCGTGGGGCAGGGAAGAGGAGAGGTGACCTGCTGGCACTCAGCGGGGGAGGGGGCGTCAGAGGTCCACATTCGGGCCGGTCCCTACCCTCCCAAGCCTCCCCCCTCCCCCAAGAACCCCAGAAAGACACGCCGCCCGGACGCTTCCTATATATTCCCCTTCTCGAGGGACCCCAGGTTCCAGGGACCGACTGAGCCCCGGGCCCCGCTGGGGCCTCCCGCCCGCTCCCCGGGAGGAGCGCCCCCTCCCGGCCACGTCTATGCAACTCTCCCGGGCAGAGGGGCGGGGCTGCCAGCCGCCCGCCCATTGGCCGCCACTACCTCCCACCCACCCCCAGCCCCGCCCCACCCCGCCCCCGCCGCGCTTCTGCATGCCCGGGCGAGGACCGAAGCACACGCCTCCGCGCACACGCGCGCACGAGCCCTGACCCCTCTGCTTTAAGCACACGCCTCTGCCCAGCGCTCTGCGCCCAGTTGGGGGGCCTCCTCCCGCGCCCCAGACTCCGCGGCGTAGGAGGCTGGAGGCTGGAGGGGCCCTGGGGCAGGACAGCTTCTGGAGGGCTTCTGAGGCAATGGCGTTCCTTCGCCCAGGCAGGCCTACTGGGGAAGGGAGGCTGCAGGGATGGTGGGGAGGGAAGGAGATTGCAGAAGCAATTACGGAGGGTGTTACTATGTAAATAGGAACTTCCGACAGCAATAATTTTCCATGCATGCTAAGCCTTTTGGCCATATTTTGTACCAGCGCTTGGCGCTCCCCCTCCCCACTCTCACCCCCACTCGTGCCCCAGACCCTCATCCCTACCCTACTTCCAGCAGTATTACTTGTAACGCAATTCAGGGATATTAAAGGGACTTTGGCCACTCACCGGCACTTCCAGACCTTGTGATGTGAGGCGGGGAGGGGGGGGTGCAGGGAGGGGCGGGTGGGAAATGGGTATCTTTGAGGAACTGGATTTGTCTGCTGCATTTCGGGTCAGGGTCATCCGCCTGAAGCTGCCACCAGGAGTCCCACAGCCCGGGTCTCCTTTTGGCTGCACGTGGCCTGAAGCATTCTCAGTCCTGAAACAACCAAACGCCAGCTCACTGCCATCCTGTGGATTCTGACTCAGTCACCCTACAGGACGGATTAGAACCGTCCCTCTGCATTTTTGAGATGTTAGCTCTTTATGGGAGCCGACAGCCACCTCGTTCTCCTACAGAGCAGATGGTGGTTTCCCACTGCTGACGGGAACACACTACACCACCAGGGCACCTTAAGAGCCCTCAAATCCTGGGGTCCGGAACTCAACAGGGTTCAACAAGTAGATGAATAGCGGAAGTGAATGCCTTGACACATGGGGGAGCCTGTGGCCAATTAGAAAGTGTGACTCACCTTAAGATATTAAAATGCAAATGACCCTACCTGCCCCATGAATACAACTGTGGGCAGCCATGTGCCTCTTGAGGAATGGTTGACAATGCCCATATTCTTCGCTTCACCCGTACCCCACCTACCGTACCCCGCTACACCGCTCAGTCCAGGGTTCTGGACAGTCCCATGATCACGCATGCAAGTTGTCCAAAAACGACAATGCTGCCTCTCCAGTCAGTGAGCATCTACTCACCACAAGCTTCCAGGAAGATGCTGGGCAAGTGTACATCCTGCTGGACAGCTGTGGGGGGGACCTTTCCACAGCCTCACTCAAACTGCACTGGGGACCACCAACACTGTCCCACTGAATCCCAACACCCAACACAGACACGTCGAGAGATGGAGTCTCAAGCTTTGAAGATACCATGCTGGGCTGGGGGTTGGGAGCTACAAGCTGGAACCCCCACCTCCGCAGGTTTTCTCCTTTTGTGGGTCATGCACTCGGGCTTTAGATTCTCACCCTGGTGTCTGGTTGCCTTGCCCCTCACGTGCCTTTGGACGAGACCCTTCATCCTGAGCCCGGTGCTGTGGGCACATTGTCCTCTGTGACCACAAGCTGCTCTTGCTGGGCTGCTGCACCAACTACGCTTTGTTTGGGGCCCAAGGGACAGTAACCACTCTAGACCCGCGCTTGGAGTTTTATAGATATTGTATTCTCCATGAGATCCCTTTGCAGCAGGACGGGGTGTGATGCAAAGAACTAGGTGCTGGCAGAATTGGGGAAACAGCAAGTGGCTGCCTCTTCTGGAAGCAGACGGTGGGGGATTCCAGAACCGGAGCTCCTGAGTTCCAGAACACAGAATGTCCCCGGTCACTGCTCCTATGGCTGCCTCCTGCCACCCACTAGTCTGCTGGCTTGGCACGAGGACACCTCTACATAAAAAGCTCACGCCTCCACAGCTGTCCTGCCAGAATCAAGCGCCAGAGCAGTAGGAAGATGCCCACCACCATCGAAATTGCATCTCCCTGGCGGGGTGGGTCCCTGTGCTGCAAAGATATCTGAGAAACATGGTTTTTAAAACTCTCCAGCTTATGCCATATGGAAGTCACCCTAGGGGACATGGGAATGGGTGCCGAAAACCTTGTGACCAAATCCACCCCAGCTGCAGTGGTCCAGCAGCCATGTCCTCCTTCCTTGATTGGCAGCCGTGCAGAGGGAGGACTGCTCATCAGCTTCCGGAGTGACTGGCTTGTCTCAGAGCAACCCCATCCCCCGTGGGTTCAGACACCGGCCAATTCTGGCCAGTGAGACGCAAGTAGACGTTTGATGGAAGATTCTGGGAAACGTTTTTCCTCTCTTTTAAGAGAAAGGAAGCCAAGACTCTCTTCCTTGTGGATGTGAACAAGGAGATGGGTGGTCTTGCAGGCACAAAGGGAAGTAGCCTCAGTGTAACACCAAGGCCACAGATGGCAGAGCAGAAAGATGGAAGGGACGCCTGTCAGCCCAAGGACCATAGGTCTGGGCTTTGTGGTGGTTGTTATCCTGAATGACATCAGAAAGATGCTGAATCAACCACCCTAAACCACTCAGTGTGCTACCTCTGGGCTTTCTGGTATATGACATGGGTAGCCGACTCGTTTAAGTCTGTTGAACCTGGTTGTCAGCTATATGCAACCTAGAGCACCTCAACTGATCTATCAATCCAGCCTGCATTTCATAATTATCCCATAACCCTTCAAGGCCACCCACAAAATCCCTGGTCACCTCACTTTTCACCTCTCCGCAAAGATTCCTAACCTCTATTCTCCTCAAACTCCAAACCTTCCCACTCCCTCCCCACTCTCAGTAAGTGACCTCAAAAAACATCTTTATCAAGAAAAGAGAAGACGGGTGATGAGCAGCCCCATCTTCCCAATGCCAGACACAAAGTCAGCCTGTCTGTCCACCCACCCTGTACTCCTGGGATCCTGTTATCTCTCCTTTTCTCCTAGTCAAGGCAAGAGCTTTAATGCACAGCATCAGGTAGTAAGGTACCCTGGTGGTGCGGTTGGTTATGTGTTTGAACCCACCAGCTGCGCTGGAGGGAAAAGATGAGGCTTTCTGCTCCCATGAAGATTTACAACCTCAGACACTCTTGGGAGCAGTGTGACTCTGTTCTGTATCATTGTTATGAGTTGGAATCGACTCATTGGCAGTGGGTTTGGTTTGTGATATTAGGTAGTGGGGTAGCTGGAGAGCTAGCCTTAGCATAAGAGGGGTACCCCTGAAAATTGAATTTTTTCCCAAAGCTATGTTTTTGTTTTTTACAAAACAGCGTTATCATCTTCAAAGTACCCTCCATTACACTTAATGTGTTTGTCAAATCTGGAGTTCCATTATTGGAAACATTGTTCAAGCTTGTCTGTTTGGATGGCTGGTAGCACCTCCCTTGTTTTTTACTTCACCTCTTCAACATCATCAAATTACTGCATCATGTCTCTTCTTCATTCAAGGAAAGAAAAAGAAGTTGCACGGAACGAGGTCAGGTGAGTAAGGTGTGTGGGGCAGGAGAGGCATGCTGTTTTTTGACAAAAACTGGGGCACTGAGATGATTGTATGAGCAGGTGCACTGTCATGGTGGCAAAACCAGTCCCCCATCTGCCATAAATCAGGCCTTTTTTGTCACATAGTCTTATGTAATTTTTTCAGAAGTTCTAAATAGAAAGCTTGATTAACAGTCTGACCTGTTGGAATGAACTCCAAATGTACTAGGAGTCGACATTTTCATCCATTCAGGAAGTTGACAGACGTCCAGAACAAGATTTGTCATCAAGCAACATTTCACTTTTTTTTAAAGGAGAAAACCTCTCACACACTTGAGTGTTTCCCATAGCTCTGTCTTTTAAAACTGTGTTCAACATCACAATAGTTTCTGCGGCATTTTTCCAGATCAGGAAACAAAATCTCATAGCCGCATGGTTCTCTTAAATCACATGAAAGTGAAACTGCTTCCACGAAAAAAATTCACTGTGACCAGCGAGAACCTTCCCAGGCAAAGCCACTGGGTGCACTAACTCAGAGCGAGTTGCTTCATGCTCACCTAGTGGGGGAAAATGTGTACTACAAAAGCTCCACTCTGCCCAATGCAATTCCAGGTTCTTTTTCCGATACCCCTTGTATGCCTTAAAAAAAAAAAAAAAAAACTACTGCTAGAATTCATAGCAGGTATGCAAGGATGATTCAACATTAGAGAAACCATCCGTGAAATCCATTCCACAAATAAAACAAAGGAAAAGAACCACAAGATCATATCAATAGATGCAGAGAAAGCATTGAGCAAGACCCAACAGCATTCCCAGCAAACACTTTCAACAAAATAGGAGGAAAAGGGAAATTTATCAATATGCAAATCAACAGCCAACATTACTCTCAATATAGAGAAACTGAAGGATTCGCCTTGTGAACAGGAACCAGACAAGAATGCTCTTCGTCATCGTATCTTGTCAATACTGTGCTGGAAGTCTTAGCCAGAGGTATAAGGCAAGAAAGGGAAATTAACGACATCCAAATTGACAAAGAGGACGTAAAATTCTGTTGGAGACTGTATGATCCTGTACACAGAAAACCCCAAAGCCTCAGCAAGAACATTGGCGGAACTAACGGAAGAATTCAGCAAGGCACGAGACCAACAGATAAAAATCAGTTGGATTTCTTTTTTCTTTTTCAGTTGGATTTCTTTACACTAACAAACAGAGCTCTGAAAAGGAAGTCAGGTACACAATACCAATTACAATCACCACGCCCCAAAGTACAACCCTTAGGAATAAATGTAACCAGAGAAGCAAAACTCCTATACAAAGAAAACTACACAATACGACTGCAAGAAAACAAACTAGATATACATAAGTGGGAAAATATACCGTGCTCGTGGATAGGAACCGTTAACACTGTGAAAATGTCGATGCTAACCAAAGCAATCTAGAGATAAAACGAAATCCTCATCCAGGAGCCAACACCATTCTTTAAAGCGATGGAACAACAAATCACCACCTTCGCGCACAAAGGAAAAAGACCTTGAATAAGCAAAATGCTACCAGAGAAGAAGAACAAAATAGGAAACCTCCTGCTTTCAGATCTCAAAACCTACTACACAGCCATCGTAGTCAAAACAGCTGGTACTGGTACCATGAAAACCATGTAGACCAACGAGCAGAGTTGAGGGCGCAGAGGTAAATCCATCTTCCTATAGACAGATGATTTTTTTTGACAGCTGATTTTTTAACACAAAGGTCAAAACACATTAATTAGGGAAGCAGTCATCTCTTCAATAAACAGTCCTCACAAAACCGGATGTCTATCTGCAGAAGAAGGAAACAGGGCTCATCTCACATGATGTATAAAAGGAGCGCTCGAGACGGATCAGAGACCTCAGTGTAAAACCTAGAACAATAAGGATCATTCATGAGAAAACTGGGACAAGCTTTGGGGCCCTATTATATGACACAAATACACTTCCAAGCATGATGAAAAACATACAAACCCTGAAAGACAAAGTAGATGACGAGGACGTCCCCAAAGTAGACACTTAGGTGCTTCAAAAAATTTCACCCAAAGACTAAAAAGAGCACCCAGAGACTGGGAACAAATGCTCGGCAATGAATGAACTATCAGATAGGGACAGTGTCCAAAAATTGTGGACTAACCTCAACATCTCAACAACAACAAACAAGACAAATATGGGGGTGGGGTGGAAAGGGGGAACCAATTACAGTGTAAGCTATGACAAAATAATAATTTATAAATTATCAAGGGTTCTCTCTCCTCACTCACTAACTCTCTCCTCACTAACTCACTCACTCTCTCCTCACTAACTCACTCACTCTCTACTCACTCACTCACTCACTCTCTCCTCACTAACTCACTCACTCTCTACTCACTCACTGTTTCACTCACTCACTCTCTCCTCACTCACTCACTCACTCTCTACGCACTCACTGTCTCACTCACTCTCTCCTCACTAACTCACTAAAAAAAAAAATTATCAAGGGTTCATGAGGGAAGGGGGAGCAGGGAGGGAGGGGGGAAAATGAGGAGCTGATACCAAGGGCTCAAGCAGAAAGCAAATGTTTTGAGAATGATGAGGGCAACAAATGTACAAATGTGCTTGACACAATGGATGTACGTATGGATTGTGATGAGTTGTAGGAGCCCCCAATAAAATTATTTGTTTTAAAAAGACAAATAATTAAAACAAAACAAGACAAACAAGTAGCTGGCATGAATAGACACTTCACCCAAGAAGACAGTCAAGCAGCCAACAAACATATGAAGAAATGCTGGTGGTCATTAGCCACTCAGGAGATGCCAATCAAACAGCAATGAGGTGTAACCACATCCCAGCATCAATAGCGCAGTTCAAATGAACCAGGAAACAGCAAATGCTGGTGAGAGGACAGTGAGCCTGGGAGCACTCGGATACTGTGGGTGGTGAAAGGGTGCAACCACTGTGGAAAGTGGCATGGCACTGCCTCAACAAATTGGAACCAGAAACACCCTGGGACCGGCGATCCCTCTACTTGGTAGATACCCTGGAGAAATAAGAGCCGGGGACCACTAGAGAGTTGCACACTTCATCAGAGGCAAAGATGGAAACCACCCACATGCCCATCCGTGAAAGCAGGGCTAAACAAACTTGGGGGCCTACACACAAGGGAATAATACTGTGCAAAACTAAGGAATCACGATGCCTCAGTGAAACACTTCATAACATGGGCGAACTGGAGGATGTTACGCTGAGAGAAATAAATCGCTCACAACAGGACAAAAACTGAAGAAGACCATTATGAGAAATAGTCAAGAAAAGGTTTTCACACAAAAGAAACTTTCTGGGCTGATCCCCGTGGGAGAGGCAAAGAGGGAGGGGAAGTCAGGGCGGTGGGGGGCGACCAGTATTAACTTTTGGGTAAATTGGGCGGTGATACACAATTAGCGGGAGGTTAGAGGGAAACCCGCAGAGGCTGGGGAAGACACTGGGAGCCTTGTAAGAGTTGAAGGCAACAGAGGCAAATACTTGTGTGCCCACAATGCTGCACGAATGGTGATTGACAAGTAGATGCATGGATAGTCAGGCTGAAAACATGTGGTAGAAGGGAGGATGGCACCAGAAAACCGAACTCATTGCCATCGAGTCGATGCCAACTCATGGCGATCCCATAGACCAGGGTAGAACTGCCCCGTGGGCTTCCGAGACTGTAACTCTATATTAAAGCTCTGTCCTTCTCCCTAGAGCGGAGGGTGGTTTCGAATTGCAGACCTTGAGGTCAGCAGCCCAATGTGTAACCACTATGCCACCAGGGGTCCGGGGAGAGTGGGAACATCCCCACAAATGTATAGGTTTGACAGAAGGTATTTGCAGAAGTGCATTTATGTTTGCTGCAAATATATCCAAGAAGGTGGTGGAGCATGCAGGGGACAGAATTATGAAAGCCTCTTAGACATCATTAAGTGAGTTGAAGGAATGAATCGCCGGGTCTGCGGGCCCAGGACCAGTCTCTGAGGAGCCAAGGTCAAATGGCATAACATTCCACCCAAACAATATTTTACATCCTACTTTGGTGGATAACAACTGGGGTCCAGAAAGCTTGTGAGAGTCATCTAAGGTGTAACTACTGGACTCTCCCATCCACAGGAAGGACACGTGATAAAATCAAAAGGCGCATGGCACCAATTAGTCCAAAGGACGGTGCAAATATCCGTGTTCACAACCCGGAGACCAGATAAACTAGGTGGTGCCCGGCTCCCACTACCAGCTTCTCTGAAAGGGATCACAAAAGGAAGAACTGGATAGAATGGGAGAAACATGTGGAATAAATCTAAAAAAAAACTGGGGTTTGGCTTATACACAGGTCAGTGGTACCCCAGCGAGGTGTGACATCTCCCTGCCCCCCCCCCCCAGGTAATGGGATGAGCGCCTGTTATCTTGAGGGTGATTGCCGTTTCTCCGCTGTTCATTCAAAGCCCCGCTGACACTGCAGGGTTTTGAATGTTTGTTTACTCACATCTAACCAATCAGAGCCGTCCTATCACATGTATCTTTGAATAAGCCTTTTAAAGACTGTGTGCAAAGGATGTGGCATGAATGGATGTCCTCTGGTCAAGCCCGACTAACAAAAGGAGGAAATCTCATGAAGCCTGACATAGAGTTCATAGCAAAGTGGGTTCGAGATTCATGGGAAGACATTCCAGAAGACATGGTGCGACGTGCCTTCCAGAAATGCAGTATTAGTAATGTTATGGATGGCAGTGAAGACTGCGCTTTATGTGAAAATGACAGCAGTGATGGTGATGACGGCGATCTCAGTGAGGACAGCGTCTGTGATGACCTCACACCAGCTGAAGCTCTGCATTGGGATACGGATGATGAGGAATCCAGTTTTGAAGGATTTTAACTCTTTACATTTTAGCTTGGTTGCTGATTGAGCTCAGGGAATAGTACTCTTAAAGTATCATTGTTGATACCTTATTGTTTTTGTTGAACCGATTTTCCGCTTACTGTGCTGGTTTATTAATGTTAAATGACTTGTCCTTTTATTTATGTTTTTTTAATTTAAAATAAATATTTAAATACATTACCTCACCGATGTCTCAATTTTTAGTAATTTTATTTTCATTTGTTTTGGTTTTTGAAACTCACCGATAGCTTCTGCATTTTCCACACTAGGCTTATAGTGGAGTCAATCAGTTTTTCTGGTTTCCCAGGTAATAATTAGGTGCCTCAGCTTATACTCAGGTCGGCTTATATTCGAATATATGCAGTATGTGAAACCAGTCTTACTCGTCAGGTAGAGACTGGTGGAACTCCGAGCATTAGGCCCCTTAATCACCCTTCAGGTCTGAAACAGCTCACCCCTGTGGCAGAAGGATCAACCATGGAAGCACAAATTTCAGAGGGTGAGAAAAGAAAAAAGAGGCGGAATGGAAACAGGAAACACGGGGAGCATGTGGTGCACGTGATGGCATATGAAAGGGACTGCGATGGAGGAGTTGAAACAAAATGTGGATGAATGGTTGGACTGTTAGAAAACGTCGGTAAACCTTCACTTACCTAAAAAGGAGGGGGGAAATGAGTTTTAAGAAACCACAACACTGTTCTCAAGTTGATTCTGACCCATCACAAACCTATAGGCCAGAGTAGAACTGCCCCACCCACCCAATCCGTTTCCACGGCCGTCAATCATTACAGAAGCAGGCTGCCACATCTTTCTCCTGCAGAGCAATGGCTGTGTTCAAACTGCAGGCCTTTTAGTGTAGCTAGCTGAGCACTGTAACCACTGCACCACCAGGCTGTGCTTTAGAATGGAATCATTCCTATTCAAAACCAGTGGAGGGAGGGGATGGGAGGACTGGTAGGGAGTGACCAAGGGCAAGGTCACTGAGAGGAATTACTGAAACCAGAATGAAGGCTGCACAAGGTAGTGGGATGGGAGGAAAGTGTAAGGAAATAGAGGGAAGGAGCAGGAGGCAAAGGGCATACATAGAGGCCTAAAGACAGACATGTACATATGTAAATATATTTACAATTATGGGGGAAATAGACCTATGTGCATATATTTATAGCTTCAGTAGTAGGGTAGCAGGTGAACATTGGGCCTCCTCGCGCACACTCCCTCAATACAATAGCACCTTGCTCAGCTAAACGATCATTCCATGATACCCACCTGAAGACAGACGTGTGCATAAGCAAACGTGGCGAAGAAAGCTTATGGTGCCCGACTATCAAAAGACATAGGGTCTGGGGTCTTAAAGACTTGAAGGCAAACAAGCAGCCCTATAGCTCGGAAGCAACAAAGCCCACAGAGGAGAAGCACACAAGCCTGTATGATCATGAGGTGTTGAAGGGATCAGGTAGCAGACACCAAAGAATAAAAACCATCATTGTGTGATCAACTTCCCCATATAAATGCTGAAGACAAAGGTATGCATAAGTAAGTGTGGTGAAGAAGGCTGATATTGCCCAGCTATGGAGAGATATAGCGTCTGGGGTCTTGAAGGCTTGAAGGTAAACAAGCGGCCATCTAGCCCAGAAGCAACAAAGCCCACATGGAAGCAGCACACCAACATGTGTGATCGTGAAGGGTAGAGGAGACCAGGTATCAAGCACCAAAGGCGGGGGTGGGGGTGGGGGGAGGGGCATGCGGAGGGAATCATATCATCATGAGAGGGGGAGTGCATGATGGGGACCCAATGCCCATCTGTAGACAACTGGACATCCCTTGCAGAGGGGTAATGGGGAGGAGATGAGTCACTCAGGGTTCAATGTAGCAATAATGAAACTCACAACCTTCCTCTAGTTCTTAAACGCTTCCCCCACCCCCCACTATCATTGTGTTAGTCTGGGTACTTTAGAGAAACAAATCCATCGAAACTCATGTATAAGAGAGAGCTTTATGTAAAGATTAAGTGCACATCAAGAAAACATCCCAGCCCAGTGCTGCCCAAGCCCACAAGTCCAACATTAACCCATTAACCCATATGTCCAACACCAACCAGAAAGTTCTCCTCCATCTCACAAAGCAGACGCAATGATGCCGACTGCAGGAGGAAAGCCGAGTCAGTGAACGTATAAGCATCTCAGCGCTGGCAGGGGTCTACACACGGCTGCTCCAGTACCCAGGGCTGCATTGGGGTAGGTCCATGTGGCTTTTCCTTGGGGATGTCTTGAAGGAAGTCAGTCTTGTCAGCTGAAGCAGGGAACTGCTAAAGCAGCTACACCCTGGTCGGACCATCACAAAGCAAGAGACCGGATAACTCAAAAGGCGAGGCTCACCGAGCCATTTATCCCTCCTTCAATTAACCCCACGTGTTTATCAGCCAAGTTGGCACAATAAACTAACTAACTCAATCACGATCCAAATTGTACCTTGCAAACCTAGTTAGTCCAGAGGATGCACAGCAGTGCGGATGGGAACTGGAAACACAGGGAATCCAGGACAGATGAAGCCCTCAGGACCAGTGCCGAGAGTGCGATACCGGGAAGGACAGGGAATAGAAAGGGGGAACTGATCGCAAGGATCTACATATGACCTCCTCCCTGGGGGGTGGGCAACAGAAAAGTGGGTGAAGGGCGATGCCGGGCAATGTAAGATAAGATAAAATAATAATTTATAAATTATCAAGGGTTCATGAGGGGGGAGAAAGGGGGAGGGATGTGGGGAAGGAAAATGAGGAGCTGATTCCAGGAGCCCAAGCAGAAAGCGAATTTTGAGAATGATGAGGGCAACGAATGTATATGTGTGTTTACACAATTGATGTATGTGTGGATTGTGATAAGAGTTGTATGAGCCCCAATAAAATGATTTTTTTAAAATGCTTTCTTTCAAATGGCTACCAAACACACAAACAGATATCCAACACCATAAGCCATCAGAGATGTAAATCAGTACCACCATGAGATATCATTTCACTCCAACCAGGATGGTGCCGTGGGTTAAACCGTGGCCCTAAAAGCAGGTAGTCAGCTTGGCGAATCATGGTTCTCTGTGGCTTGGCAGTTACAAACCGATGTGATCTGATACAATCGGCCAGGAGTTGTAGAAGGATGAACAATGGGATGTAAGACACTCAATCCCATCAGAGCCCTAAGGGTTTCCATGGGGGCATCACTGCAATACTCTTTAACTTACAAAAGATACAAGGAGGGAGAGTGAGCTGGAGAGAGAGAGGGACCCCCAAAGAGAAGAGCTCCTCAGAGCAAGGTATTTGGACCCAGGCCCGCATGCTGGGCACATCCTAGACCAAGGAGAACGTTGATGCCAAGACACGTGGGATTCTCAGAAATCTGGGGCCTTCCTCCTAAATGTGAACCTAGAGAGGGGGGATGCTTCCCCAACTGCCAGGGCCATGAATTTGGGATTTTAACCTCCTAAACTGTGAGCGGCTGCTAACTTCAAGGGCAGTATTTTGAACCCACCAGCCGCCCCAGGAAAGATGAGGCTGTGCTATCTGGGAATCCTGCGGAGCAATTCTACCTTGTCCTATAGCAGGGGTCATGACTGTGGGTCATGACCTGTGGGTCATGACTCCTTTGGAGGTTGAACGACCCTTTCGCAGGGATCACCCAATTTATCGCAGTAGCAAAACGACAGTTATGAAATAGCAACAAAAATAATGTTATGGTTGGGGGGTCACTGTATGAAAGGGTCGAGGCATTAGGAAGACTGAGACCACTGTCCTATATGGTCATGAGGAATCAGAGTGAACTCAGTGGCAGGGGACTTGGTTTGGTGACCTGGGAGAGAATGTTTCTGTGGGCCGAAGCCATCCTCTGGGGGTATTTCTGTTGTGGCAGCACTGGAGAACTAAGACACCAGGCTAAGATTTTAAAAATACAAAAGTAGGAAACAGCCAACATGGGGGAGGATGTGGAGAAAATGGAGCCTTTATCCATTGTTGGTAGAAAAAATCAAAATGGTCAGATAGAAAAAAATGCTACAGCTATGCTGAGAATGATTTTTAAAGATCCAATCATGATGGGACTGAAAAGGTACAAATAAGATCAGGAGTGATAACATTCACTACATCTCAAAAAAGAAAAGAAATACAAAATGGTCCATGATGTAAAACAGTGTGGTAGGTCATTAACTATACTAAAAATAGAACTACCATCTGACCCCGTAATTCCATTCTTAGAGATCTACTCAACGACTTAAAAGCAGAGACTCGGAGACTTGTACACGCATGCTCATTGTGTCACTATCTGTATTAGCAAAAAGGTGGGGACAACTTAAGCGCCCATCAGCAGATGAACGGATGAACAAATATGGGACGAACTCACAAAGGAATCCGACTCAGCCCGGAGAAGAAATGGAGACTTGATGCATGCTACAGTATGACAGGGAGCTGCCAGAGATTTAGACCAGACCCAGAAGAGGACATGGAACAAGCGAGATCGTTGCTGATGTCAGAAGGATCTTGGCAGAAAGTGGAGGCTGCCAAGAAGGTGTTCGCTTGTGTTTTATTGACCATTCAAAGGCATTTTACTGAGTGGACTGTAACAAACCATGGCTAGCCGGGAGAAGAGTGGGAATTCCAGGACACTTCTTTCTGCTCATAGGGAACCTGTCATGGCTCAAGAGGCAGTTGTGGGAACACAACAAAGGCATGCTGCAGGGTTTAAAATCAAGAAGGTGCTCATCAGGATTGTATCCTTTCACCATACTTACTCAATCCGTAGGTTGACCAAATCGCCAGTGAAGCTGCTTATATGAAGAATCACGCAGCACCAGGATTGGACAAAGGCTTATCAACAACCTGCAATATGCAGATGGCAGAACTTTGTTTGCTGAAAGCGAGGACTTGAAGCACTTGCTGATGAAGATCAAGGATTGTAGCCTTTGGTATGGATTACAACTCAGTGTAAGGAAGTCCAAAATCCTCACAACTGGACTGATAAAGGTAATCTAATGATAAATGGAGAAAAGACGAAAGTTGTCCAGGATTTTGTCTTGCTTGGATCCACAATCAATGTTCATGGAAGCAGCAGTCAGGAGATCAAATGAGGCATTGCCTTGGGTAAATTTGTTTACATGTTGAAAAGCAAGGCTGTTACTCTGAAGACGACGTGGGCCTGGCCCAGCCATGGTCTGTTCAGTCGCCTCATCTGCATGTGAAAGTTGGACACTGAATCAGGAAGACTGAAGAAGAATTGTTGCGTCTGAATTATGGTGCTGGCGAAGAATACTGAAAGTGCCGTGAGCAGCCAAAGGCGCAAACAGATCTGTTTTGGAAGAAGTACAGCCAGAATGCTCTTTAGATTCGAGTATGGGGAGTCTTTGTCTCACGTACTTTGAACGTGTTATCAGGAGGGACCAGTGCCCAGCAAAGGACATCGAGCTTGAGGGGCAGCAAAAAAGAGGAAGACCCTCAACAAAATGGATGGACGCAGTGGCTGCGACACAGGCTCACACATAAGCACCGCTGTGAGGCTGGCACAGGACGGGGCAGGGTTTCATTCTGCGGCACAGAAGGTCGCTATGAGATGGAACCGATTCATCTAATCGCAGCATCTGACCATAGGGGTCACAGTAGTCTGGGAGGCGCTCAAAGACATTATGCTGAGTGAAATAGGTCAATCACAAAAGGGCAGATATTGTATGGCCTCATTAATATAAAAAGATAGGAAAGGACAAATGTTTAGGGACCAAAATGTATTGCTGGTTACCGGGGGTGGGGGGCTCGGTGGAGAAGCAAAGGAGGGGGCTAGCAGCCTATTACCATAACTTCTCTAAGTTGCTACACCTAAAAGACTGAACTGGCAAAGCACACGTGATGGAGATCATGACAATGAAGAAAAGGAAGCTCAGTCCTGAGGCCGCTTCGCGCAGTCCTGAGGCCGCTTCGCGCAGTCCTGAGGCCGCTTCGCGCAGTCCTGAGGCCGCTTCGCGCAGTCCTGAGGCCGCTTCGCGCAGTCCTGAGGCCGCTTCGCGCAGTCCTGAGGCCGCTTCGCGCAGTCCTGAGGCCGCTTCGCGCAGTCCTGAGGCCGCTTCGCGCAGTCCTGAGGCCGCTTCGCGCAGTCCTGAGGCCGCTTCGCGCAGCTCCAAACCTCAGGGCATTGGGGTCCTGGGCTCAGGGGTTTCCAGTCTTGGTTTCAAGGGGCATTCCAGTTAACTGACCTAATGTCATTCTCCGTGTCTCTGTTCTGCCTCCCAGCTTGATGCATAGTGCCTGGGGTCTTCAAAGCCTGCGTGTGGCCAACCGAGAAAGGACCACTGGTCTCTGTTTGCCTGGAAGACAGATCATCAAGGCCTGAAGAAGGCTGCCTCCACTACCAACAGCCTCCAGGAGAAAACCACATGGTGCCTGGCCACCCTTAGCGACCACGTTGACCACAGAGGGGCAGTCTAGACCAGAATTCCAAATTCTCATGGACGCCACACTTCCAGGAGCCATGAAGGTGGGATGAACCCCTGAAATGACTGCCCTGAGATCGCCTTTCAATGTTAAACCCGAAATACCTCTAGAAAGTTTCTTTAAACCATACTCTCATTTACTTTGGCACGTCAAGAATGTCTGTCTTGAGCCCTGGGCTCTTTTAGGAATTTTCCACGTGGGACCCATAGACCACAGCAACTTAACGGGTTCGAGAGAAACTTCAGCGGGTGGTGAGTTTATGGTAACGAGGGAGGAACAACTCAGAAGAGAAGGTCGGGGGCGGTCGCACCACTGAAGAAGACCGGGCGTCACTCAATGGTCCGGGGGACTGGTGAGTCAGTGTGTGCTCTGTTGCGTAGGTTTTCAGCGGCCACACGATAAAGAAAATCACCTTTCTTCAAAATCCATCTCCATTCAGCTATACTTGCAGATGCATTTCCCCCTTTCCCGCTTCTTCCCAGTTCCAACCACCTGATGCAGCCCCAAAGTCACCACCAGGCTCCTCACTAAAGTTTCCAAAAGTGCCCCCCCCCCCTCCACCCCCGTCTTCAGATCCCATGGACATGGCCAAATCCTCTCCAGCAGGGAACCCGATGGACCTCAACCTCACCCCAACCATGGACTCCCGCTTGTCTCTGAAATTCGACTCTCTGGGTCTCCTCTCACCTCCCCGGCTGCTCCATCGGGTAACTCAGCAAGCCCCCACCCCACCCCACCCCTCTGTCGGACCACTGCGGTTTGAGTCCTCAACCTTCTTTCCTGGACGCTTTCCTCTTTGCCCTCCATGCTCTCTGGAAGCCGTCATCTCGGTACACCGTGGCAGCAGTTTCCACCCCCACACAGATGAATCACACATTAAGCTCATCAGTGCCCTTCTCTCCTCTGAGGACGCAAAATCTACATGTGCCTGCAGGCCGACTCCCTGTGGATGTTGCCAAGGCACCGTCACTGAAGCCCCCATGTGGATCTCTGCCAGATTACCCACTTCCAGGAGTGGCACCAGCACTCATCCAGTCTTGCCGTCACCAACTCCATCATCCTTTCCCACCCACCAACCCGTCACCAAGCTCTGCTGGTTACCCCTCTCTCGGTTCTCAGCCTCCACCCTACTCCACAGCCACTGTCCTCTCCTGCTCAGCCTTCTCACTGTTCCCCTTGGATCCATCCCCACTCCCGCACTCTTCTCCCTCCTCATAGGCAAACTAGGGGTCTTTTCAAAACACAGACCTGATCCTGCCACTCCTTCCATACCCCAACCCTTTCCTGCTGATCAGGCTTCAATTACTTCCCACTGTGTGGGGATAAAAGCAAAGCCTCCTTAGGGTGGCTTTCAAGGTCCTACCTGGTCAGGCCTCTTCCATTTCTCCAGCTAAACTTTCGACCATGTGCCCTTGTACTCTCCAAGTTCCAGCTTCCTCTTCCCAGCAACTTTGTTTCCTTCTACCACAGGGCCTTTGCACGCCCCATTCTCGGCATCAGGAGCACATCCTCTCTGCACCAACACTTCGACTTTTCAATCAGTTAAAACCTTTCCGTCCTTCATCTCTCAGCTGGGAAATCACCTCAGGACCACAGGTCTCTCGTTTGCAGCACTGTTTCACGAATCAGCGTGATTGCCAAGTCACAGCCTGCCTTTCCCCCTGAGAGCGTAAGCAGTGCGTGGCAGGGAACAGTAGGGTCATTTTGTTCATCCTCAAAGCCCCTGCATGTAAACCAGACAGGGAGCTGCCCTTGTTGGCAGAGGCTGTCGTCTTGTGACGATGAGCTTCATTGGGAAGCTTCCTGAAGACCCCCCCAAGAGTTGGTCAGCAAACTCTGAACTGAAAAGACTAACAGTCACTCGGAGTTCAGTCAAGGGGGCAGAGAAGAGATGGAGAGAAAAACAGGGAGAGAGGGGGTCCCACAACAGGGCAGAAGGCTGTCATCCATGCTGTCACGATGGCTCAGAGCCTGTTAGGGGCAGTGGGATCCAGAATTTGAGGGAACATTCCTGAAACTGGAATCCTTTTGTCCTCCCTAGACGTTTTCTGTACACGGATGTCTCGGGGATGAGGTTCCTTGTGCCAAAAAAAAAAAAAAAAAGCGGGGGGCGGGGAGGAGGCAGGGAGGGACAGAGCAGGTAGTCAGGACTTTGGGTTGCAAATGACAAACATGGCCTCTGCTGGTTTGGGCAGAAAAGGAATGTATTGGTGTTCCCCTTGGCTGGTCTCTGAGGTGACCCTTAGCAGCCAGTTTCTGGAGTCACAGAGACTGGCCTGGAATGTCTTCCTTTTGATCAGCATTCTTCTGTAGAGTCTTTGGTTAAGATGCTCTGCCATGAGCACCCGGCACGATTCAGCTATCCTGGTCTCCTGGCGAAGGAGGCAATAGCGCATCCCTCCATCTGCTCTTCTTCCTGACTCCCCTCCTCCTCTGGTGCTCCTGGTGAAGAGGGACCAGTTCTTGTCTCTTGGAAGGCCACTTGCAAGCGTTTAAGATCCAGCCACTAAAGAACAAATTAGGAGATATAGCTAAACCTTGCGGTTAGCAGCCCAAAGCATAACCCATGACGCCACCTGGGCTCCGGCATGCTACCTCATAGCCACCCTGCTATGAGGTTTCTGAGGTTTTGTAAGCCTTCCCCAGAGCAGACAGCCTCATCTTTGTCTCAAGGATCAGCCGGTGACTTTGAACCCCTGACTCTGTGGTAGCCTCCCCTTCCTTTGCTCCCACCTGCCCTCCAGGATGCTAAACCTGAGCTCAAAGAGACAGAGGGCTTGGAGAGGAAGGGTGTGGAGCTGGCAGTGGCTGTCTAAGGAACTTGGTCACCACCACCCACCACCTCGCTGTCCGCATCCTTGCTTTTGGTTAGCTGCCCTGGACGCTGCACTCAGATAACCTGACTCTCGCTTTAGGCTGCCCGACCTTGGGCAGATGGCCGCGCCTCTCCAAACCTAGGTTCGAGGCTATCAGGAGCCCGTGGGGGTGGAGGTGGAGTGGGGGAAGAGCGGTGTCCACACAGAGCCAGGGCAACACAAGAGGCTTCTTATTACTGTGACTCTGTTACCCAAAGAGGCTGCTTGGAAAGGGACCCTGGCTTAGCCACTTAACAAGCTGTGTGAGCTGGGGCAAGTCTCTTACCCTCCCTGTGCCTCAGTTCCCTGGTCTATAAAACGGGAATCCTAAGCATGCCTGCCTGGCAGGGTTGTCCTGCGGTTCTAATAAATCCATGGGGATGTGCAAACTGCTGAGAACGGACACGGGCAGTATGGTTGCCTCGATGGTACATATACATATCCGCGCTCCGGCTTCACGATGGGCGGTCCGGCTTTACCAGTTTGCTGACTCATGCCTGCTCAGCAGGTCCTGCCGCGGGCCGCCCCCACCACCACCCCGCCCCCGCGGGCCGGACTCACCACCGACGTGCGTCACCCGCACTCCTTCTGCCGCCCCAAGACCTGCAGATTCACCCAGAGTCAACCCGCCCGGGCGCGTCCACCCCGGGCCATGAGGAGGCTGGGCAGCGGCCGGCCAGGCGGCCTCCGGCGGAGAGGTGGGTCTGTGGGCGCCCGCGGAGCGCGGAGGGTACCCAGTGGGGAGCGGCATGGGAGAGGTCGGGCCACTGCGGGGTGGGGCGAAGGCCGCTCTGGGGCCAGCCTGGAACTGAAACCCCCGCTGCCCGCGCCGAGTGGTACGGCCCGCCGGGGTTAAAGCCAGCCCCGGGGAGGCGGTGCGTCCGCGGCAGCTGCGGTAGCGCGATGGGACTGCGGGCTGGAGGGGCGCTGGGCAGGGCGGGCGCGGGCCGGGGGGCGCCCGAGGGCTCCGGGGGCGGCGGCGGCGCGCAGGGCGGCAGCATTCACTCGGGCTGCATCACCGCCGTGCACAACGTCCCGCTGAACGTGCTCATCCGGCCGCTGCCGTCGGTGCTGGACCCGGCCAAGGTGCAGAGCCTGGTGGACACGATTCAGGTAAGGCCCCCAGGGAGGCCGGGACAGGGGTCGCGCCAAGCGGAATCTAGGTCTGTTTCTAGGTCCTGCCGGAGTTCAGCCTTTGATGTGTGACCTTGAGCAAGTGTCTGGGCCTCAATGGGCCTCTGTCCTTTCATCTGAGCCAGGCAGGAAGTGAGGGCGATTATTAAAATGCTGACAACCAACTCTCCCCAAAGTCGCCCTGGCAGTGGCGCCCCGGAGCTTTAATAGGACTGTAGCTTCCTCATTACAACCTTATGAGGTCGACACACCTCCTGCCCCTTCTACAGAGGAGCAAGTGCCCATGTGGGAGACTAACCAGCCTGCTCAGGCTCACATTTACCAAGTGGCAGGGCCAGCACTCACAGCAGGCAGCCCGGCCCCAGTGCCCTGCGCATGACCACCGCCCCTAAGGTCACTTTCTGTGGGTGACACCCAGTGGTAGTGGGACTAGGCATGCTGTGTCTGCTGAAAGGGCCTTGTCTAACCTGGAACTGGTGCCCAGAGAAGGGGCTGCGTTTCCCTGAGAAGCAGTGTTCAGGAATGCCTGGCAGGAACCTTGAGGGGGAAAGGGGCTGTCAGCCGGGTTTAGGGCCCCCTGGACCCCTCCCTAGCCAACCTCCAGGCTGGTCAGCCCTAGCATCCCTACAGGCTATCCTCCAGGAAGGGGTCCTGGTGGGCTGTTAACCTCCAGATCAGCTGTTCAAAACCCTGAACTGCCCGGAAACAGAAAGCCATGTCAAGAGTGACAGTCTCAGAAACCCGTGCGGTGGTTCTGTCCTGCCCCATAGGGTGTCTGTGAGTCAGCATCCACTCGATGGCAGTGAGTTTGGTTGGGTTGGGCTCCTTTTGGAAGCAGCCTTGGTGGCACAGTGGTTAAAGGGCCTGGTCTCAAACCAAAAGGCCAGCGATTCAGACCCAACCATGACAGCCTTGGAGACTGGATGGGTCAGTTCTGCTCTGTCCTACAGGGCTACTAGAGTTAGGGTTGATACCAGAGCAAGAGATGGGTTGGGGTTGGGGGATCCCCCCGGGGAACCAGAGCCCCAGAAGTCCCCAGTGCCCTTGTTTCATCCATCCAGATCCTAACTGCAAGCACGCATGTCTGCCTGAGACACTTTGTGCCTTTTATTGCCCGGATCCCCCACCTCTCAGGCAGGGCCTGGCTATTTGTGGCTGAGGGGAAGGGATGGGTCTGGCCAGGCACCCTCTCTCCCACCGTGCATGGCCCTCTCTTCTTCCCTTCTCGGACTTCTATCTCAATGCCAGTGTCTTCCCTGCCACCTACTGAGTAGAAGCCTCCTTCCCGTGTGGACTCTGTGCCCCACGCCCACTCACCTGCCTGCCACCAGCATAGCTCTGACCGCACTGGGTCTTGATGGGCAGTTTAGACACCTTCCACTTGAGAACTGTGAGGGCGGGCACCAGGCCTGTCTTGGTTTACCATCTGTATTAGTCTCCTGTGGCTGCTGCAACATGCCGAGTGGCGTACAACACAGGCTTGCTTTCCTACAGTGGTGAGGTTCAGAAGCCCAGAGCAGGCCTACAGCTAATGAGCTAGTTGTCCGGAGCTGCGTGCCTTGCTCTCTGCTCTAGGGGAGAATCTGTTTCCTCGCCTTTCCTGCTTCTGGGGACCTGCTACACCCCTTCCCTGGTGGCCCATCCTCATCTTCAAAGCCAGCAGCAGCGGCTCCGTCCCTCTCAGTTGCCCATCACCCTCACCTCCTCCTCTGCCTGCCTCTGGTTTTAAGGGCCCTAGGGATTGCACTGGGCCCACCCAGATCATCCAAGATCATCTCCCCCTTTCATGCATCCCTGATCACATCTACAACCTACCTTTTGCCTCATAAGGTCCTGTATTCATCAATCCCCAGGCTTAGGACGGAGATGCCTGTGGGACTATTATTCTCCCTACCCACACCGTGTCCCCAGCACCTTGCACAGGCCCAGGCTGGCACTGAAGAGGACCCCAAGGTGACAGCTTTATCCCCACCCCCTCTAGTGTACCACTACGGGCCTTGCATAGTCTATCAACAGCCCTATGAGATATCTTATTCCTATTTGATTGACAAAGGCAAACGCTGCTGCGAGAGACAAGTCACTTTCTTAAGGTTCCATCGGCTCAGATCTGCGGAGAATCCAACTCCATTTGCCAGGTTCCAGAGCCCCAACTCGGAACCACCAGGCTGGGCTACTTGTAAAGCACTCAGAGAAGAAAGATAAACAAATCTGTCAAAGCGTCAAAAAGACAGAAAAAAAAGGATCCGTGGCCTTTCCCAGTTAGTGTGACCTCCCTGCTGAGCTCTGTATGCTCTGCATGTACCATGCACGCACACACACCACCCCAGACTACCTACGCACTCATCTGAGGACAACTCACTCTCCATCAGCTGCCCAGCCCCCTCCCTGACAGGAAGTCAACTCATGCAAGACCTCTCAGATCTGCCCCCTAAGGATTCCCTATCCCTGTCTGCCTCTCCCTGGCCCCACCACACCCTCATCCAGGCTGGACGCCTGCAGAGCCTTCGCCCCCGTGCTTCTGCCCTGGTCCGCTCCAGGGCGACACTTTACACCGTGCACCACAGCATGACAAGCTTCCCTACTTGAGACTCTCTGGGGCCTGCCCACCACTCTTAGCAAAAGAATCCCCATCACCTAGGGTGGCCCCTCCAGACCTTTCTGACCACTTCTCCTATTCTTAAGAAGTGGCTCATGGTGGCATCATGGTGATGCATTGGGCTGCTAACCACAAGGTCAGCAGTTTGAAACCACCAGCCGCTCCACAGGAGAAAAATGAGGCTTTCTACTTCTGTAAAAAAGTTACAGTCTTGGAAGCCCCAAGGGACAGTTGTACCCTGTCCTATGTGATCAATATGAGTCAGGATTGACCTTTCGTCATTGAGTTTGGCTTTGGGCTTCTTCTTCTTTGACTCCTGAGAGTCCACTCCAGGCCCCCGGCTCCTCGCTGCATCTCCAATTCAGTGAGCCTGTCTGGACCTCAGGCCCTTTGCACTTGTTAGTTGTTTTGGTTTGAATTGTGTGGCCACGGAATCGTGTGTCATCCATCCTCTCCTGTGTATGTGTGGCCCTAATCCCATCTGGGACAGGGGCCCTCTTCTTTGTTACATGAATATGGTGGTATCTGTGTAAAGGAGCCCTGCTGGCACTGTGGGTTAGGCTGATAACCATAAGGTTGGGGGTTCAAACTCACCAGCCACTCTGCTGGAGAAAGACGAGGCTGACTGCTCCCATGAAGATTTATAGGCTCAGAACGCCTAGATTTGGGTCACCATGGATTGGAACCAACCCTGGGTTTGGTGTGGGCTTGGGATATCAGTTATAGAGTATTTCTTAAGCCAATCACTCTTGAGATAGAAAGTAGCCTGTGGGGACCCAGGAACGCCAAGAAGAAAGGATTGTCCCCACAAACAGAATGTTCCCCTCAGCCAGGACCCTGAACTTGGATTTCTAACTTCCTTTAAAAAAAAAACAAAACTCCCTGCCATCAATGTAATGCTGACTCACACCAACCCTATTGTCCTCCCCTGTGAGTTTCCGAGACTCTATCTGTTTACAGGAGTTGAAAGCCCCATCTCTCTCCCATGAAGCAGCTGGTGGTTTTGAACTACCAACCATGCGGATTGCCGAAGCCCAGTGTGTAACCACTATGCCACCAGGGCTTACTGCATCAACCTCCTAGGCGAGGGAAAAGCAGTGTCTGTTGTTGAAAGCCTCCCACTTGTGACATTTGTCTTGTAGCAGCACTGAGAGACTGAGGCATTGGTCCCTCTGCCTGGCATGCTCTTCCCTCAGATACTACCGAGCATATGAAGCACTGTATGCATCATAATTCATTTAGCCCAGCACTCTCTGAGGCATGTCTATTCTGTCATCTCCATCCCTTGTGGAGAGACGGGGCAGCTGTGGCACAAGGAGGGTCCTTGGCTAAGGGCACACAGGTGGTGAGGAGCAGAGCTGAAATTTGAGCCCAGGCTACCGGCTTTGACCATAAGTTGTTCTAACTCTGTCCTCCCAAGCTGACTTCTCATCAGTCAGGACGCCTCAGAGAGGCCCTGTGGCCCATCCCCACTGTGTCAAGCTGGGTTACTGGCTCTCTCACAGTCACGTCTTTCTTCCTTCTGCCCGCTGGACGGCAGGCCCCACGAAGGTAGTGGTTCTGCCCATGTCGTTTTTGGCATGCCCTCTTCCCAGAACAATGCCAGCTATATAGTATGAGAGATGTCTTTCTGGTAAGTGTTTTAAGAACAGCGTGAGTCTCCCGACACAACTGCTGAAGCCAAAGCGGGTGAACAAGTAAATGTGGTGAAGAAAGCTGATGGTGCCCGGCTATCAAAAGAGATAGTGACTGGGGTCTTAAAGGCTTGAAGATAAACAAGCAGGCATCTAGCTGAGAAGCAACAAAGCCCACATGGAAGAACACACCAACATGTGTGACCACGAGGTGCCAAAGGGACCAGGTATAAGGCATCATGCAAAAAAAAAAAAGAATGTGTGTGTGTGTGTGTGTGTGTGTGTGTGTGTGTGTGTGTACCATAGTGAATGAAGGGGGAAGTGCAGAGTGGAGACCCGAGGCCCAAGTGTCGACCTCTGGAGATCCCCTCATAGAGGGGTTTAGGAGAGGAGATGGGTCAGTCAGGGTGAGATGTAGTACCGATGAAGAACACAGCTTTCCCCCAGATCCTGGATGCTTCCTCCCCCCAACTACCATGATCCGAACTCTACCTTGCAGGACTGGATAGGGCAAAGGATGTACACTGGTACATATGAGGGCTGGAGGCACAGGGAATCCAGGGTGGATGATACCTTCAGGACCAGGGGTGTGAGGGGCGATGCTGGGAGAGTGGAGGGTGAGTGGGTTGAAAAGGGGGAACTGATTACAAGGATCCACATGTGACCTCCTCCCTGGGAGATGGACGGCAGAGAAGGGGGGGAAGGGAGACTCCGGATAGGGCAAGACATGACAAAATAACAATCTGTGAATTATCAAGGGCTCATGAGGGAGAGGAGAGTGGGGAGGGAGGGGGGAAAAAGAGAACCTGATGCAGAGGGTTTAAGTGGAGAGCAAATGCTTTGAGAGTGATTAGGGCAAAGAATGTACAGATGTGCTTTATACAATTGATATATGTATATGTGTAGATTGTGATAAGAGTTGTATGAGCCCCTAATAAAATGTAAAAAAAAGAAAATGATTAGGGCAAAGAATGTACAGATGTGCTTTATACAATTGATGTATGTATATGTATGGATTGTGATAAGAGTTATATGAGCCCCTAATAAAATGTTTTTAAAAAAAAGAAAGAAGAGACACCAAAAAAAGAGTTGTACGAGCCTCTAATAAAATTATTTTTCATAAAAGAATATATAAAAAAAGAACAGCGTGAGAAGAACCCTGATTTGTAGCATCTGCCAAATGTCCCCTGGTGTAAATCCTCTCACGTGGTTGCTTTTTAAGATACCAAGGTAATAGCAACCAGCCCGCAAAATTCCTGAAAATGCACTGGTAGGCTCCCATGGGAGAGCTCAGCACATGTTGACACAGTCGGTTTTGCAAACTTTCAGTGTTATGCCAAACTCATTCACTCTGTGCCTCCTGTTCCCAGGAGGACCCCAACAGCGTGCCCCCCATCGACGTCCTCTGGATCAAAGGGGCTCAGGGTGGTGACTACTTCTACTCCTTCGGGGGTTGCCACCGCTATGCCGCCTACCGTCAGCTGCAGCGAGAGACCATCCCTGCCAAGCTGGTCCAGTCCACCCTCTCCGACCTGAGAGTGTACCTAGGCGCTTCCACCCCGGACCTGCAGTAGCAGCCTCCATGACCCCCTGCCCAAGCCCCCAAGAACCCAGAAGACACACCTGGCTTCCAACTGGCTAGGTCATGCACCAAGACAATGCCCTGGCTCTCCAGGTCTTGGAGGAGAGGTGACAGGGCAAGGGACAGGATTCCCCGAGGGCTGCACCTGCTCCAACCAAGGCATCGTACCTTGTCGACCTGCAGTGGACAGGAGTGGGCAGTGCATGGAGGTCAGGAGAATGAGAGGAAGGGTGCGGGCTGAGGCCAGCCTTGGTCTCCCAGCTTTGTTCCCTGCCCTTGGCTCCTCCACCCATTCTGTGCCCCAGGGAATGGTGACAGAGTGACCAACGGACTTTAAAAGAGATGCAGTCCTGAGTGCCAGGTGCCTCCCTAGATTAAATCTTAGAACCAGACAGGACGTTAATATATAAGGTCTGGCTTTGAACTCGTGAGTGATGGACGAATGGCAGCCATGGTGCAGGCTCGGGCACTGACTGCTTCATTGGCCATGAGCAGGAGCCAGCTCGCCAGCAACGAACTACCCAGCATCGGCCTGTGGGTTTTCACAGATGGACGGTGCTCATGTCAGATGTTAATAGACTGGGGGCAGGGCATCCCAGGACTCTGCACCGTCTTTGCAACTTTTTTTCTGTAAATCTCAAATTATTCAAAAATAAACATTTATTTCATTAAAGGGGAGGGGTGCAGCAATTGCTTGAGATCACGAGTCCCCACATGGATTCAGCCTACTGCCCTCTTTTCAGGAGAAAAAATGACTCAGTACCACCAACCACCCTCCCCACCACCCCATACCCACACACAATTAAAAACGTTTGCGCTATAGGCCATCATAAACCCAAACTCCAAACTCACTGCTATTGAGTCGACTCCGACTCCTAGTGGCCCTCTGGGAAAGGGTGGAGCTGCCCCTGTGCGTTTCTGAGACTATAACTCTTTACAGGAGTAGAAAGCCTCATCTTTCTCCCTTGGGGGTGGCTGGTGGTTTTGATCTATTGACCTTGCCCAGTGTGTAACCACTATACTGCCAGGGCTCCACTATAGCCCCTAGTTCAGGATAAATAAAGTGTAGCTATCTGCTTCTGCAGCTGCCCTACAGAGCTGGTACTCCAGGGAAAACATAGTCTTGGAAATTCCCCAGGACGGTTTTAACCTGCGCTATGAGGTTCCTGACAGTCGGCATCCACAGATGGTTGTCAGTTTGGTTTGGTTGCTGCGGATCCCCGAGTGTCCTCTAGGGGGGGCGGTATCTCCCACTTTGCAAAGCACTGCTTTAGCTCTAACCTAGCAACATTGGTAAGGGGGTGGGAGGTGACTTGTTAAGCTGCAGGTTGCTGGCCACCTGTGGTGAGTGCCTGCTTTGGTAGGGGCCAAGCAGGTCCATTTCCAAGGTCCAGCAGGTGATGCTGTCGCTGAGACTGCAAGCAGAGGCTCTATCCATTCATTTCAGACATTTCAGACATTCATTCCCTTCCTGAATGGAGGGAAACACCTTTGGGTTTGGACTCCGGCTTTGTATTCACTGTGGGTGACCCTAGATGAACACTTACTTTTCTGAGGCCGCTTTTGGCCACCCTGTCCAGTAGTCAGGGCCGTGGACATGAAAACTGCCTTTACTAAATGCCATCAGCTCCTGCACCGCTGCCGCTGGGATGGCAGCATGGGAGGTCACCCCCTGCTGAAGCGCTTTTCCTTCATTGCAGGTAAGACCCAAACACAGTGCTGGGGCGATGGTGTGGTCTCACTGGACGCTGGGAGACAGGACCAAACAGACTTCCGAGTGGGAGAGATCGGTACTTTTAAGCAAGATGGGAGCTGCAGTTTCCGTTTTCACCAGCGGGTAGCAGTGCTTTCCTGCAGGCAGAGCAGTATCTCTGACCTGCGGCGCAGTTAATTACTGTGGGGAGGTGTCTGCAGATGAAGGGGCCTTGCTGAGAAAAGTCCCTCCAGGTCAGACATGGGGAGGAGGCCTGGTCAGGAATCTGGAGCACCAAGTCATGACCCATCGGCCTCGTACACACCATGGCTTCTCCAGCCCTGTCTTCTTTGTCCTTTGTCTAGGTGGGGAGAGGGGGGCAGCTCCACCAGTCTCAGATGAAAACCAAATTAACAGCCATTGAGTCAATTCCATCTCATAGCAACCAAACAGGACGGGATAGAACTGCCCCTGTGGGCTTCTGAGACGGTCACTCTTTACGGGAGTAGAGAGCTTCCTCTTTCTCCTGAGGAGGAGCTGGTGGTCTTGAACTGCTGACCTTGTAGTTGTCAGCTCAACTCCCAACCACTCTGGCCTCCTCCCAAATACGATTTACCACAATACTGTCTCGAAGCACCAGCAAATCTGACAGTCAGCAACTCTGAAACCAACACCACAGTGTGTGTTGCTGCATGGTCCACACGAAGCCACTTGCCTGGAGGTGTTGTGATGGGGCGACAATGACACCCCTGGCGGGAGCACATTCACCACCCAACCACCGATCTCAGCTCAGTGCGTAAGCACTACCCCCCACCCCAAGCCCTGGACCAGCGGCTCTCGGGGCTCATGACCAGCAGGTCCCCGTCCTCCAGGAGGCCTCCTGTTCTGCTCGGGGCTTCCCAGAGCCCCTGGGTGCCCCAAACAACTCCTATTGCAGGACCCTGGGTCAGAAGTGAAAAGTCAGTGGGAGGGGGCCCCTTGGTCCTGCCTGGAGCACCCTCCTTCACCAAAGTAGGTTTAAAAACAGCAACAAAAATTTTGGTTCACTATTTACATGTGAATATATTCTTTTAGGCATTTAAATACCAAATAATTAAACAGTTAACAAAATATTACAGGCGAGGCAAGCTGCAGCCCGCTTTGAGTTTCAGTCTCACGTGTGCCCTTTGCCCGCCCCGTGCCCAGGGCAGCCCCCTGCACAGATTTGGCATGCACCCATGAGATGTTTCTTGAATCTTGTGGTGTGAGAGAGAGAGAGAGGAGAGAACGTTTGCCTTTTTCACTTGATTTTGTAGATGGATTTTTCTCCCTGAGCAGGAACCTCCTGGCCACCAACCTCATTAGTGCCACTCGGTCCTGGTTCACGTGTCACCTCCTCAGAGGGGCCTTTGGGGCCACAGTGTCTGCCACCTCTGCCCCCATCATCATGACCTTGTCTTTTCCTCATGCTCTCTCTCACTCTGAAATCACCTTCCATGCTGGCTGGTGGCCCTCTTGCCCGCTCAAGTGGCTCAGTCCTTCAGGCCTCGGCTAATCTGCCCTGTTTACTGCAGTAAGCCCGGGGCCCAGAACGGGGCCAGACAGGCGTTCAGTCATGACTTACTGAATGAGTAAGTTCCCCCATCAGCCTCTCCCATTCTTTTTTCATTGTTGCCCTGGCATTGGGCAGTAGGAGGGTAAGCATTTAATCATCGCTCTCTATTAAGGGACATTTGGAGGCTGATGGTTATTCGCTCCTGTGTGTGACTGCCCTTGGCAGCCTAAAGAGGCAAACCCAAGGACGCTCACATGTGTATGTCTGTAGAACGATTTAGATCGAGATATGGTTGTAGAAGTGGGTACTTCCAGTCCATATCACGTCCATGGGAAGTCTCCCCACCAGCTGGAGGCTTCTCCTGATTTGTGTAGCTGCAGGGGCAGATAAATGGGAGGACCACAGACTGCTGGATGCCGAGCTGAATGAATCTGAGGTCGGCAGTCTGCTGATGGCTCCTGGGATCAACATGCCATGGATGAGAAGGTCAATGAACCAGAGGAGGGATCTGGATTCGGCAGCAGAATCCAGCTAGCTTCCACACATTGGCAGTCTATATCAAGACTAGAACACAGAATGAGCCCTTCCTCAATCGGATCCAGGCTAGGGGGAGATGAAGGAGGGGGTACTCTACCCTGCTTCACAGAAGATCCCATCATGGAGTTGAAGCATATCATGGGAGGAGCCTGGTCCACTCAAGTTAACATAAAGTCCAACCGTCACACTCACTGCGCAGTCAGCTGTCACCATGGAGTGTGACTGCCTGGTCATTGCTACGATACTGCCAAACAGCTCTCCAATGTGATGCTACCAAGTGCCCCACTCTAGCCCAGTGTGGAAAGCGACACTCCTTCCTTATTGTTTGTTTGTTTGGGGGGTGGGACAGGAATGATTTAGGCCTTGACCACAAAGATCTGCCCCCTCAGAGGACCTTGCATCCAATGTTTAGAAGCCTGATAGGAATGCTATGGCCTAGGTGGAGAGGATGAATGAACGAATGAGTAAGTGAATGAATGCATGAATGAACGAATGAATGAATTGGTTCTTTTTTTCATGTATGAAGAGAATTTTAATTAAATGTTCAGTGCGCATCAAGAAAACCTCCCTTCCCGGAGCTGCCAAAGCTCACAGCTCCAACATTATACTATGTGCACCAACAATCCACCAATCTTCCACCATCTCACAAAAGAGACCAAAGGAAACCCAAAGGAGGGCAACAGCCAAGTCAGCGGAGGAGAACCCATCTCAAGAATGGTGGGGTCTCCACATGGCTTCCGGCAAAAAGTGCTGAATCGCGATAAGGTCCGGGACTCTAAGGGGAACTTACCAGGGGAGCAGGACATCGCCCACACTGAACCCAACCAGTGACCACTCTGGCCCTTCCGCCTCGGCCGTATTCTGGTCCCAATTAACGGCGTCACCCATAGACATGTCCGGACAGAATTTTAGAAAAGAAAACCAAAAAAACCTCCTACCGCAAGGTCGGTCAGTGCGTCCGCGGCAGGCCCCGTGCTCTCAATCCCCAATCCCGGACGAGTCCCCAAATATTAGATTCGGGGAAGGAAGGCGAGCTCACCTTGGGCGCACGCAATAATCACAACCAGTTGAGATGCAAAAGCGGCAAAAGGAGATTAGCTGGCTCCAGCTAGGACTTCCTCCCTTCCCTGCCCGGCTTCGCGGGGATAAACGTCCAAAGGGAATTGGCCCCCAAATGGGTTATAATTTTGTGGGAGAGTAGAGGAAAATATTCAGACTCTGACCACAGGCTGGAGGAGGTGGGGATAACGAAACAATTACATCTAGCTAGCTAGCTTCAGTCTTGCCTAACGCTAGGCCAGGGAGCTTCAAGGGCGGCCTTAAGGAATCTCTGGACTTGACGTCTGGGCAGCGCACCTGTCAGCCTTAGCAAAGGATGGGCCCAGCCTGCATCCCGGGCTGACAGGGGCCCAAGAGAGGTCCTGACTCTGCTGGGAGGGACTGAAAGGCATCCACCTTGATGCGTGCGCATAGGAGAAAGCATTCAAGATCTCTCTATCCATTTCTATCTCTCTCCTTCTCCCTCCCCCTCCCTCCCTCTCTCCCTCCTCCCCTTGGCTCTGAGCTCCCAGTCAAAGGTCATCGGTCTCCCACCAGTGGGCAAACCTGGCAACTCCCTCTCCTTGTGCCCAGGGAGGGAGTTTGTTAGTCTGCATAAACTGGAGACTCATATGTGTCTAAGAGAAAACTTTATATCAAAGAGCAATTGTACATTAAGAAAACATCCAATATTAGCCCATATGTCCCATAACAATCTATAAATTCCTCTTCAGACTCACGCAATACATGCAATGACAGGGAATGCAGGAAGGTCACAGGCCAGTGGGTGGAAAGTCTTGTGGATCCAGTGGCAGTGGAAGCATCTTGGCACTGGCAGGGGTCTCCATGTGGCTCTTCCAGCTCCAGGGCTCTGGTGTAGCTCCATGTGTCTTGTCCACAAGAAAACAAAGCAGAGTGTGTCCGTGTATCTGGCCCCCAATGAGCTATTTATCTCCGTGGCTCCTCCAAATGAGGTCATCAAGCTGCGATCTGATTGACAGGCTAGACTCCACCCCTTTGCAAGTTGACAGGACATTACATAACTGCCAAACAGGGGCACTCTAGTCTCTGTCCCTTCCTCAGAGCATGGCCTCATGCAAGATGCCAGGGCTCCAATTCCTCTGCTGAACCAGCTGCCCAGTCCGCTGGCTGATGCGTGGATTCCATTTGGAGCAGGATGCTAAGTGCTTCGTTGAAATCATACAAAAGGAGAGTTACCATCATGACCGACCTCACAGAGTGAGAGAGAAGCCTAAATGCTGGGAAAGGGCTACAGATGGGTGGACAGATGAGCCGTCTGTTGGACCTCGCCAGAGGAGTGGCAGGGCTCTGGTGAACAGATGTGGGTTCGAGAAAATGGGTGCAGATGGACTCCAAGGTTCGGGCTGAGCACCTTGGTGGGCCTGGGGGGCGAGCCTCGAAGGTGGAGAAAAGACCCTAGGGGAAGAAAGTAAGTTCTCCTTCAGGTTTATCTGTAATGCTGGCCTGCCATGCTTACACACCTCCAGTGACAGGGCACTCACTCCCCACTTCAGCCACTCACTGCAGGCCCCGGGCAAATATAGTTTGCTGTGGGTGCTATAACCAATTGCTACAACTTGGCGGCTCACAATAGAATTGCTTCTCTCTTCTATTCTCTGACACCAGTGTGACTAAGTTGAAATCAAGGTGTTGATTCTCTGACATCAGTGTGACTAAGCTGAAATCAAGCTGAAATCTGGCACCTCTGGAGGCTCGAGGGAAGAGCCCATCCTCCTTCCGGTGCCTGCCAGCCTCCCTGGACTTGTGGCCCCACCACTCCAGTCTCTACATCTCATTGCTTCCACCTCTTCTGTGTGTGTCAAACTGCTTGGCCCTTATGAAGATCTACATGTGACTTCATGGAGAGCCCACTAGTCTCAAGATACCATAACCGACTCACATCTACAGTCTGTTTCTGTCTTTGCTGCTTGCTTGCTTCGTTGTTCGGAGTTTTCGCTTTGTCTTTGGCCCATGAAGTAGCAATCCCGGGTTGATGGGATTTGGAGGAGTACATCAGCCATTGTCAGCCTTATACAGCCTGCACACCCGACTACTGCTCCCTCTTCTGGGGGTAGACTCCCTACTCTTCTAATCACCTGCCCCCCCTCCTTTCCTTCCTTCCTCACGTGACCCACCGCCAGCGCTGCACCCTCCTTTCTCATTCCCCACGGGCCTTCTCCATCTCCAGCAGGAGGCTCTGTGGGCTCCAGAATCCTGCGGGGTTCTCTGCGGGGTCTTTCGTATATTGTGGGTCTGCAAAATACTTGAGGAACGAGTTTCTGAACAAAAGCTCGGCAAGCTAGCCCATCCATAAAGGCGTGAAAGCGTGTGGGCGTCATGGGCCACTCTTGATCTCTATATTTTCCCCCCCCTGATGGGACCACTGGGGGTCTAGCCAGATGAGAAAGTGAGCACCTACGGGCGGGTCCCAGGCACACGTGGTGGGTGGTTGTCATTGATTCTGCTGCCTGCTCTCCCCTCTCCCCCCCCCCCCCATGAGCTGGCAGCCAGTTTTCTCCCCATTTTCCCGATGGGAAAGTTGAGTTCAAAGGGCAGGGCTCATCGACCCCCCAAGGAAGACACATCGGTGGGGGAGTTTTCCTGACCGCTCTTCTCTGGGGAGGGACCTGCGATTGTTGGAGACGGGTCAGACTACCCAATAAGCAAAGTAAGCACAGCGTGCTTGTGCTTGCTTACTAATGTGCAGTGAACCGTTTCACGTTTTTCACCACATTAAGTAAGCAAAAAGAGGCCTGGTGGGCACGGTACTTTCGCATTGGGCTGCTGACTGCATGGTCGGCAGTTCGAAACCACCCCCCACTCCCTGTGCGAAAGATGGGTTTTCCATACCCTTACTGAGATACGGAAACCCACGGGAGCAGCTCACCCTGTCCTACACAGTCGCTTTGAGTCGGCATCAACTCCAGGCTGTTCTTGGTTTTGAAAGCTAGCAAAACCAAGGCTCTTCTTATTTTATTGGGTAACCCTCCTCCCCCACTTGAAGCAAACAGTCCCTATCTGTAGAGGTTGGGGTGGAAGTGTGGCCTCCACCTGCCTCGCCGGATCCCGTGCTGGGAGACAAACGACGTCCGCTCACATGTGGCGTGGGAGGTTCGAGTCTTGGCTCCGGCACTTCGGTTGATGGAGAGGTGGGGAATGCGCACTATGGGGAGGAGATCATCATCATCGTCGCCATCCTCCCTTCGTCGCTTCCATCCTCGATTCCCGAGCCAGCCCCAAGACGTGGGCAGGTAGAAATGACCTTCCCCGCGGGGCAGGCCGGTAAACGGAGGCCGGAAGCGAGCTGAGACCCCAGCGAGCAGCCGGCTGCGCACCCCCACCCCCCCGCCCTCCCCCGCGGCTCCTTCCCGCGGCCTGACCCCCGGCGCTGCCTGACAGATGACCTCAGCTGCCGCCAATCCATTGGTTCCAGCTCCCGGGGGGAGCGCAGAACAAAGCGCGCTTTGTGGCCCGGCCGTCCCCTCACCCGGCGCGGCCGCCGCCGCGACCCCCCTCCGGAACTCCAAGCGACGCCCCCGGTCCGACAGCCGTGTAATGTCTTCCAGGCCGCGGCTCCTTCCAGAGCCGGAGAGCCGCGCGCCTCCCCCGGGGGGTCCACGTGGCCCCCCACCCCGGGCTTCAGGAGGGAGTGGCGCCCCAGCCGGAGGCCAGGCGGGCCGCCCACCTGTCGCTTCACCAAGCGCCAGAGGCCAGGGGCGCTAATAGGCGGGGCGGCCCAGGTGCCAGGCAGGTGCTGGCACCTGCACCTCGAGGCGCTCACTCTTGGAACTCCAGTTTGTTGGCGGGGTGTGGAGTGGGGGGTGGGGTGCGACTGAAAGCGGGGAGCCCCTTAGATTCAGACAGACCAAGGTTTAAGTCTTGGCTTGGCCAATCCCAGTTAAGTTCACCTCTCGGGCAATAGCAGTAATGAGAGTGAAACCACTGCCTAGGGTACCTTCTGACTCACAGTGACCCTACATGGCTTCCGGAGACAAAACCTCTCCAGGGGTAGACAGTTCATCTTTCTCCTGCAGAGCAGGCCGTGTGTTAGCAGCCCACTGGCCAGCCCCACCACCGCCCCTAAGGAATGACAGTGTGCCAAGGAGCCCAAGTTGCGTGGTGGGTTCAGCACTGGCTGCTAACTGCAAGGTCTGAAGATCAAACCCACCAGCCGCTCAGGGATAGAAAGAAGTAGCTGACTGCTCCTGGAAAGATTTCGTTTTGGAAACTGGAGGGAGCAGGCTCCTCGGTTCTCTTGGGAACCCACTCTTGGGCCCTGGTGGTGTCATAATTCTGCATTGGGCTGCTAACCAGAAGGTCAGTGGTTCAAAACCACCAGTCACTCCAAAGGAGAAAGATGAGGCTCTCTACTCCTATAAACAGTTACAACCCTGGAAGCCCTCAGGGGCCAGTACTACTCCGTCCAATGGAGTCACTATGAGTCAGAATCGACTCAATGGCAGTGAGTTTGAAGGTTTGGGGAGGGGATCACTTGGGCCTGGACTTCTTACTGTCTGCTGCCCAGCACTGCTAAGCAGGTGAACCATTCAGTCCCCGTGGCGGCAGTCCCGTCTCAGGGCCACCCCGTGTCAGAGTAGAATTTGCTGCATCTGGTTTGCAGTGGCTGTGACCTTTCAGAAATAGACTACCAGGTCTTTCTTCAGTGGAATCTCTGTGTGCACTCGAACCTACAACCTTTCCATTAGTAGCCAATTGCTCGACTGTATGTGTGTCACCCAGAGATGCCAGCCTAAGAGTGGGGAACTACTGTTGTCTTCATCCGACAGAGGAGGACACCGAGGCTCCAATTGCATGGCCCGACAGCACATCTACCTCTCTGTGTTATCAAATGGGAGCAAGCAGAAGAGGCCCCCAAGGGCGACTACTCTCCATGATCTTCTGGGGTAGTTAGTTTATTGGGCCAACCTGGCCGATAAACACACGTGGGGTTAATTGAAGAGTGAAAAGATAAATGGATCGGTGAGCCTCTTCTTTCTAGTTCTCCGGTCTCTTGCTTTGTGATGGTCGGACCAGGCTCTCTTCCTGCAAGATATCCATGAGGAGAAGCCACATGGACCTACCCCGATGCAGCCCTGGGTGCTGGAGCAGCCATGTGGAGACCACTGCCAGCACTGAGATGCTTACACATTCACAGACTCGACTTTCCTCCTGCAGTCAGCATCATTGCATCTGTTTCGTGAGATGGAGGAAGACTTTGTGGATTGGTGTCAGACATATGGGTTAATGTTGGACTTGTAGGTTTGGGCAGCACAGGGTTGGGATGTTTTATTGATGTGCACTTAACCTTTAAATATAAAACTCTCTTTTATACGTGAGTTTCTGTGGATTTGTTCTCTAAAGTACTCAGACTAACACATCTTCTCTCTTTCCAATGAGGAAAGTGAAGCTGGAGGCTGGTCCCAACCCTGCCCGGGGACACGCTCCTCAGGCCCTGTGACTTCTTCACCACTACACCCGTGACTCCTGGGAACATCAGGTGTGGAAGGGTGCAGAGCAGGAGTGCGGTCTTCCTTGTAGCCGGGAGCCTCTCTCCTGGGGGACAAGCTTCGCTGGCCTATGACCTAGCTTCCATGGTGGGGAGCAAGAAGAAAGAGAAGTCAGACCAGGAGAGGGACCGTGGGGTCCTCACACACTGTCCCCTGCCCCTTCTGCACCTCCCTGGATGGTCATTCAACATACAAAGCAGGTGGAAACTGCTGTGCCGTTGAAGCCTTCCTCAGACCGAGACCCTTTCACATAGTTCCTCATGTGGTGGTGACCCCCCCAACCATAACATTATTTTCATGGCTACTTCATCACTGTCATTTTCCTACTGTTATGAATCGGGCAACCCCTGGGAAAGGTCATTTGACCCCCCCCAAAGGGGTCGTGGCCCACAGGTTGAGAACCGCTGCTCTAAAGGCTCCAGTCGTGGTGAGTGTCCAGAGAGAAACAGGGGGACGAGAAAGGCAAGGTGGGCAGTAAGGGTTCGGGTAAGACAGCTGGCCTCTGGGGTGGGGGGCATAGACGTGCGTGATGAGCGCGGGTGGGGGGGTGATGGCACAAGGAAGAGTGTGTCAGGCTGAGGAGACAGCACGGTGTGAGCTCCGAGGGGCAGACCTCCTGGGAACATCCAAGGGCAGCAAGGAGACCACGTGGCTGGGCAGCCTGGATGGGAGTGGGACAAGGGCTGGGGCTGGGCAGGCTGGCTTGGGGGAGGGTCTTGGCTTTTCCTCTGAGTGGGCTGGGAGCCCTGTGAGGCTTTGAGCAGAAGAGGGGCATGACCTAATTCAGGGGGCTCCGTGGAGCAAGAACAGGAAGCTGGTGAGGGGGAGGAAGAGCAGGAGGGAGGGGGCTGCTGCCGCCATCCGGCCCCACCTGGTAAGTGGGGGGTTGGAGCAGGGTGGAGAGCAGTGGTCAGAATCCAGATGTCATTTGAAGAGGAGGTCCCAGAGTAGCAGGACCCCAGTGGCCCCAGCCTTGGGCTTCCTCTAGCCCTTCCTGAGACTTCACCTGTGGACAGTGCCCTGGCATGCAGGGAGGGGGTGCCCATGGAGTGGGGGTGCCCCTGTAGAGAGCCTGGCTTCTCAGGAGCACAGTGAAGAGGTACTAGCAGAGACACATTTCTGACACGTCCCTCAAGGGCCACCTTCACACTTAGGCCACGGTGGCCTTTAACCCTATTGACTTTTGTTTTTCACACAAACGTGAATGGTTATTGCTGCTGCTGCTGTTGTCATCATTGGGTGCCACCCGGATGACCCCAACTCATAGTGCCTCTGTTTGAAAGCAAACCCAAGCCCGCTGCCATTGAGGCGAATCCAACTCCAAGCCACCTGCGCCCAGGAGTGGGAGGTTGTCAGTCATTCCAGGGGCAGAGAGCCTCTTCTTAGCCCGCCCGCAGAGCCGCTGGTGGGTTTAGAGTGCCAGCAAGAGTCCTGCTATCGGTCCTATAAACTCAAAATGTATGGTCATCCATTAAGACTCATAGGGACCCTGTGAGACAGGGCAGAACTGCCCCCTGTGAGTCTCTGAGATCGTAACTCTTGTCAGAAAGCCTCATCTTTCTCCCACAGAGCAGCTGGTAGTTTCAAACCACTGACCTTGGTTGCAGCATGACACGTAACTACAATGCCACCATTCCTCCAGCCGGAGTCAGAGCTGGGAGGCTGGGGAAGGACTAATTATATCGCTCTCCGCGTCCTCACCTTTGTTCCTTCTATTTAATTAACAGAAAGCTGGCCCTGTTCTAAATGCTCTCCCAACAAACGTCATGGGGGCACAGCAGCCCTGTCTGTGGCTTACTGTGACTTGGCAGATCAGGAGCCTCCACGTCCCTTGCCCACAGTCACACGGCAGATGTGAGGCGGAGCCAGGAGTTAACCCCAAGCAGACCCTCTCTGGAGGCCTTTCCTTCGGCTGCTGAACTATCCGATCCTGCAGCGCCTTCAGCTAATGTGAACTCAAATGAGCCTTTACCTACTAAAAGGGAGGTCAGTACCCCGTTGCTCCCTTGCTCAAGTGTTTGCGGATCAAATTCCGGAAACAGTTCCAAGCTTCTTGCCATCAATCCTCTAAGGCAATGGTTGGCAAATTTGCCCTGTGCAGTTCCACGGGTCCGCACATGTGGCTCCGAAGTAAAAATGGAAAAAAAAAGGAAAAGGATTCAGGTGATGGTGATTTCATCTGTAAAAATAAACTTAGGGGCCAAGAAAAAACTGTCAATTGTAGTGAGGGGCAGGATAGGCTCAAAGTTTGCCAACCCCTATCTAAGAATTTGTCCTTCGCCCAAGCATGCCCCTCTCACCAGGCTGGGGCCTTCCAGTGGTCCACACTGTGTGACCGCAGGGCCTTTGCACTTGCTCTCCCCCAACTGGAACCCCCTTCTCCTGATGCTATTGGTCTTAGATCAGATACCACCTCCTCAGGGGGGTTTTCCCTGATTGCTGCCCAGCACTATGCCACCTAGCCAACCTCCCACCATATTCTTACTCTACTCTGTCCTTCAGAACACATGTGGATTTGGTTTCTTTGTCTGTGTACTTGTCCTTTCACCTACTGCTCCACCAGGCTGAAAATTCTGCACAAGCAGGGCTTAGTGGACCAAGAAACTTAGTTAGCATCTGGGCTGAAGAACAGGTTGAGGGGAACCCTTTAGGGAGTCCCCAGTGGGGAAACATATGTGTCTGCGGTGCCCTAGAGGACAAGGCATGTCCAAGCAGATCAATGTTATGAGGAAAGATCTATCGTCCAACTCAAGTGTTCAGAGTGGAAAGAGTGATCATGAGGTGGTGGGCTCCCCGTCACAGGAGCTAAGCAAGTTGAGAGAGACCACACACTGATCAGGGTCATCTGATATGATAGGGCTGGGTCCAGTGTGATACATTCACATGCTCATTGACCCATTCACTCTCTCATCACTTGTCCATTTGTTTATCAATGTCCTGGACCCCTAACTTTACTGTGTGGTCAACAGGCATCACAGTGTGGGCCACACTCTTAGGATATCTGTTCTGTTGCTCACTGTTGTTCCATCTTCGATGGAAGGCTGAAAAGCATTTTTTACACTTTTTGTTGTGGTTTGGGTGAAAGTTTACAACAAAACCTTGGTTTTCCATTCAATGATCTCTATGTGTTTTGTTTCACGACACTGACAGCAATCCTACACCACGCGTCCCACTGTGCCCCTGCGTTCATCGCTCTATTCAGCCTCCTTGTCTACCCCTTTCTGCCCTCTGTGTTTGATCCCTGGGCAAAGACTGCCCTTTGTTCTCCCGTTCTTTCTTTGCTTCGACAAACATACATTTGTTTTCTCACAGTTGATGTGGCTGGAAGTCTAGAGCCCTGGCTCCAGAGGAAGGCTCACTCTCTCTCTCTCCCAGCTCTGAGGAGAGCCCCAAGTCTCTTTCCGGCTTTTCTTCCTCCACTCCTTGGCAACCTTCATGCATTAAGACTTCTGTCTCCCCCCACCTGTACTTCGATCTCACATGGCCGGTTGTTCTACCGAGGGCATGCTCCGTGGCACTAGTGCCCAGCTTAGAGACCTGTCTTGTCGGGTGGAAAGTTGAACCACAGGGGTGGGTTCGGTTTGAGGTCTCTCACAGACCAGTAAGCCTGATCTTTTTTATGATTCTGAGTTTTGTTCCACATTTTTCTCCCACGTGAATCAGGACTTCCCACTGTGATCCTTTTCAGGGTGGTCAGCAGTGGAAGCCGGGCACCATCTACTTCTTTCGGTCTCAGAGGCATTGAGGCTGGAGTTCACGTGCTCCCTCTGTCCGTTGAACTAACTGTTTCCTTGTGTCTTCATACTTCTTTGCTCCTGACAAAGAGACATCAATCATTACCCCATGTATGGGGAAGGCTGTAAATGTAAACACATGAATTTTTAAATCAGCAGGGTGTGTACATTTCTATTGTATATGAGTTACCTACTGACAGAATTGTACGGTTGCCATGGGATGCATCTTGACAAATCCGCCCACTCTAACAGCTACCCAGTTAAGACACAGAAATTCCACGTGCCCTCTTTGCGGTCAAGCCCCACCCCTTTCACCCATGACACCCTGGTCCTGGACCATCACTTTAGCAGGACTTACCTAGCACTCCTCCAGAATGTTTGTACTCCCTCCAGCACTGGGGAAACCTAGATGGAAAACCCAAATCCCTCACCAAGAATAAAAGGTAACAGGCCCAGATGAACTGGCTGGAAAGAGAACCCTCGTCTCAGGTTACAGCTGTGTGCTGTGGCAGCAACGCCCTGAGCCCCAGACCAGCTCTCTTCTGGGTATTTTTGTTTTTGTTTTATTTAAAGTGTTAGAAAGACGTCACTGGTATATTTAGAGATTTTCTCCTTGACCTGTCAACAGGATTGGGAGCTACGGACAAAGAAATGACCTTCTCGCTGTACATGGATTGTTATTTAGCACCTTGTTGCTATTTTACCCATAGCCTCTGCTGTCCAGCAATGCAGGTTCCCATGTTTGGGAAACATGGCCATTTCTTGTCTTCACTTCCATCCACAACCACTATCCATTCATTCATCCTTGCATTCATTCATTCATCCACTCATTCATTCACACAATGCATGTGTACATGTGCACCCACTCTCAGATGGCTGCCAGGTTGTTTTCAGAGGACAGCAAGGGACTGGGTCAGCCCAGAGGCCTGAACAGGATCTGTGGATGCTGAATGGGCTGGTCCTAGAGCGAAGGCCGACATACCAAGCTCCTCTGTGACACTGCAAGCCCGAAGCCTGCCTAGAACAATCAAGAACCATCTAGAACAATCTCAGGGGACTCCCCTCTTGGGCAGTAATGTGGCAGTTGCTTTTTCTTCTAGGCATGTGACAGCTGAGGACACTGAGGAACCAGGAGGTGAAGTGGCTTGTCCTGGGCCCTGCAGGAAGACAGAGGAGGGGGCAGTGAGGGAGAGGGAGGGGGAGGGCCCAGGACACCCGGCTGCAGGCTCTGTGGTACCCCAGGGGCTGGGCCAGGCCCCTGCCATGCAAGCAAAGCGCAGGTCTGGACCCCAAGTCTGGAATCCATTTGCTCCGGACCAGCAATGTTTTCCCAGGGAGAAGTGGGAGGCCCTGGGCCTGCCCCTCCTAGCGCTGTACCCCCACCCCTACCCCCACCATCTGCTCCCTGTTTATTTATTTATACTTAAGTCTCACCTCCCAACCCTGCCGGGGGCACCAAACATCCCCACACCCCTGCAGAGAGGGGAATGAGGAGAGAGGAACTGTCAGCCTCATCACCAGAGGAAGCCCTGGCCTGGGAGCTACCCCACCCTACTACCTTTGGGCTAGCTCTGCCGCCTCTGGGCTGTGTGATGTTGGGCAAGTCAGTGAACCTCTCTGTGCCTCGGTGGTGTCACTGAAAGCACTCCCCTCGGAGGGTGGTAGAGGGAGCCAAGATGTGGGTTGGGCAGGGCCCAGCACCACTGCATTGATAACCTTATTGTTCCCGTGGTGCTATTAGCTGGCTGACCTGGAACCGTCTACCCTCGGTCTCTGAGATGGGTAACTCGCCCTGTGACCTACAGGCCCTCCAGACTCAGAGGTCTGCAGTCCCTGTACCCTCCCCAGGCCGTGACCTTGGGCAGGTAAATAGGCTAGCTCCCTGCATCCAGTCAAGACTGTCCTCAGATGATCTCTGCGGCAGCCTCTCTAATGTGTGTGTGTGGTGGGGGGGGGGGCACAGAGTCGCCCCTTCCCCCTAGTCCTCATGAGGCCAGGGAAGTCCTTCTGTCCCCAGTGCCTCAGCTCCCTGGCGACACCCCCCTGGAAGGCTGGCACAGGCTGGCTGCCATCCCAAGTGGTGCTGATTATCTTGGCGAATGCAAATCCCAGGGAACTGGGGCCAGCTGCTCATTAATGGTAATTAGCTCAGGGTCTGTCAGCTGGGAAGGCACTACTTCCTACCCCCCTACTCCCCACCCCAGGCTTTGTGCTGGTGCCACCGATTCTAGCTACCGCACAGGCACCACCCTCCCCTCCCCCTGCCAAAGATGCAGGGGCAGAGAGCACCCAGCCCTCCCCAGATGGAGCCCTGATGTTCCCCTGCCTCCCCCTGCCCCCCCTGCTGGAGCCACCATCCTCTCCTCTGACTCCCCAGCCCCGTTCCCTTCTCTGAGCCCACACCTCCGCCTGTGCTCCCTGCGCCCCACTTGACCAGACCTCTCTGTAAGGCCCCCAGCCTAACTCAGGAGCCCGGTCACCCTCACCAGGTCCCTGTAGGTCACCAGCTCCTTGCCCCCTGCTCTCTGCTCACATCTCCTTCATGACCCCTTCTTCCCTCACTGAGTGGACCCCACCCTTTGTCCCCCCTACCATCCCTCCACCTGTCCTCCCACGAGGCATGTCATGGGGGTAGGGTGGATTCCTACTAAGGAGAAGGTGGGGGGGTGGCCTCAGGAAGATGTGAGCCCTAAGTACACGGAACAGAGGCGCCCCATGGGTGTGGGCAGCAACTGATTTGGGCCAGTCTCTCTCCAGCTCCACCTCCAGGCATCACCGGGGTTTCCAGGAACAATGTTGGGTCCACAGGTCTGACAGCAGCTGCCGTGTTCCTTTCTTCCCAGGGGCGGGGAGGATGAGGGGCTGTACCAGCTGACACAGGGCCCGCAGCTGGAGGGGAATGAGCAGAGGACATATGGCAAGGCCAGTGAGGCCGAGGGAAGAGGAAAGGTGAGCAGACCAAAGCAGGTACTATCAGGCCTCACTGCCCTGGGGAAACTGAGGCTCAGAGGATTGTTGCCATCCTGGGTCTCACCCAGCAAGGCTCACTCGTATCCTGAGTTCTCTGTGTTCCACCCGAGCCCCCCACCCCCACCCCAGCCATGGCAAAGAGGAGCAGATTTGGGGTCCCTGGTCCCTGTGACCCACCCACACCCAGTGAGGGGTAGTAGCAGGCCCAAGGGGACCTGAATTGGTGGAGGAGGGAGAGAGGAGGCAGGTGTCTGTGCGATCCTCTGTCCCCCACCCTGGCAGCCCTGCACTCCCCCACCCCGCTCTCATCTGGCTCCCATGTGCTTGCCCGCACCTGAATACACACTCCCCCCCCACCCCCGCCCATCTATCTTGGACTGTCAGAGGATCAATGGGGGCCCAGCAGGGAGCTGGGGGGAATCCCTAATGAGAGCAGAGCAGGGAACCTCCAGTGGGGGGGCCGTGGGGAGAAGCCAGGCTGGGAACAGGGGAGCAAGCCTGGGGCTGCCATTCTGCATAGGCAGCGCCATCAGCTCCCAAGTGGAGGGGCTCTCCCCACTGCTTCCTGGGCCTGCTGTGTCCTTGAATGGACTATTACCCAGGGGACCCATCCCTGTCCCCTCTCAGGACCTCAGTTTCCTTGTTTGTGCGCAGGAAGCAACTGTACTTGCCTTGGTCTGCCGCTCAGGTGGACAGAGGTGAGAAAGCCAGTGAGAGATGTCTTAGGTCCAAATAGAAAATGGTTTCCAAAACAATGTTAAATGAAAAGAGGGGGAAATGGAAGCAAAACAGTGGTGTGTGTGTGTGTGTGTGTGTGTGTGTGTGTGTGTGTGAATGTGTCCTATGCATAGACCTCTTTGGAAGAGCCCACAAAACTGCAGGACTTGAGGTGGCTTGGGGTGGGGACCTGCATAGCTGGGTGGAGGAGGAGGGAAACGAGCCTTGGGCTCTTTCACACTGATGGAATGCGGGTCCATGCTCCCAATCACATTTCATTTTCAATAACATCCATCCCCATTAAAAACTAGTGAGTGGTCAACTAAGTCCACATAAAAGAAGCACACCAACCTGTGTGATCCAGGGACTGCAAATAATAAAATCCAAATCCAGTGGAGGGAATGATATCAGTGGAGGGAATGAATAACCAGTTGGCAGAAGGCTCTGGATGACAGGGGCAGCCCAGAATCCATTTACAGGGTGCCCACATGGATTAAGCCTCTGGAGAATCCCCTCTGGCTACAGCAGAGAGAGGTGATAGACTCAGCATGGTGAAGTCAACTATGGCAGATGCGCTTCTGTTAAAATGTAATACCTTATCATGCGCGCTCCCTTTTGACCCATCTTAAAGTTCAGTTTTTATTGTCTGCTTTTTTCATTGAGGTTTTTCTATGTTTTGTCTAGCCTTTCTTGTTGTTGTTTTTTGGTTGGTTGGCTGTCTGTGTTTTATGTGAATTTTTACATATGAAATTCAGGCTAGGTAGATCTGCAGAGACAGACTGAGTTGACAATTGCCTCGGGGCAGGGCAGAGGAGGATGGGGGGAAATGGGGAGCTAGCAACAATGAGGATAAGAAGAAAATGTTCCAACACCGATTGGGGTGATGACTGCACAAACCTTAATATGATTGAACGATCGTGTTAATAGGATTGAACCATTAGATCATAGGATATGTGAGGTTTATGCCAATAAAACTATTTAAACAAAACCTAGCAAGCGGGAGGTAGGAAGAGACAAAGATATTTATATCATCTCCCCCTAGCTCCGCCCCAAGAGATGGATTCATTGCAAAGCGGAAAACATGGCACTTTACAACGGAGAATCCCCGCGGGCATCCCGGTAAACACGTGAGCAACGAGCGTGGCCAGGAGTGGGGCAGACCATCGCTCTGGGCCTCCCGCCGTGATGCGTGCGAAGCCCTGAGTGCTCCCGGGTATCCTTGCCAAAGATGCCTGCTCTGGACGGAACCAGGCGCCAATCTCAGAAACAGCCAGAGGGACAGTCTACAAAACAGCAAGCCTCTCCTGGGCAGCCACTGCCGGAGTCAGATACGGTCAAGGAAAACCGAGTGGCTCCCGAGGCATGAAGACGAAATGCAACCTGTAGCCCCTGTTGGGCCACTGAATGGGGTGTGTGTGTGTGTGTGTGTGTGTGTGTGTGTGTGTGTGCGTGCGCGCGCGCGCGCGCGCGCCATCCCACAAAGGACATGAGTGGAACAGCAAGCAGAGGTGAAGAGGTCTGTAAGGAGCTCGCCTTTCATACAGGAGACCCCCTTGGTTCAATTCCCAGCCAATGCACTTCAAGCGCAGCCACCGCCACCCAGCTGTCATTGGTGTATGCTAACCAGATTTCCGAAGAGGGTTCAACTAAAGTGGACTCGGAAGAAAGGCCTGGTTCTCTTTTTCCCAATAATCAGCCAACAAATGTCCTCCGGGTCACAGTGGTCTGATCCACAACAGATCATAGGGCTGTCCCGGGACTGAGCAGCATTGGTTCCTATTGTGCTTTGGGGTCACTCTGAATCGAGGCCGACTCAGGCAGGGAGTAACAGCCGTGTTGAACCAACAGTAGTGTGTCGGTGCTAATGTCCGGTGCATTTGTAAGAGAGCGTCCTTTTAGGAAATATACGTGGAAGAACTGAGAGGTCAGGAGGCATTACGTCGGGCACTTCCTCCTGACCACTCCGACAAAAATGTTTGTCAGAGAGAGTGGCACACAGATAGCCTGGGGAGGCAGGGCCACAGCCTCTGGGACAGCAGGGTCAGTGGATAGAACATAAACCACAAACACAGTGTTCTACATCCTGCTGGACTGAGCAGCAACTGGAATCTTAAAAGCTGCAACACTGCTTCCTCCTTGTCCAGAGGGAAGAAGAGGGGAACAATCAAAGATCCACGAAAGCAATGAGTCCGGTGGACTAGTGGACACACAAACACCACCCCCCATGAACTAGACCATGAAGAACTCCATGGTCCCCGGTGATCGCTAACTGCTCTGAGAGAGACCTGGGCAGAGTGGGAGAAAAATGTGAAACATCTCAAAATCATAAAAGAGACCAGGATTACCAGTTGGATAAAGATGGTAGAATGCCACAAGGCCATGGAGTTGTTCAAGTCTGGAAATGAACTTAACCCCATGGCTCTATTTCCAGCCCAACCAGAGACAGGTCAATAACGAAGACAAAAGCACAGATGAGGTACACGCTCATTCTTACATGGCAGCAAGGACTGTCCTGTGGGAATTGTGTTGGGAAATCTGGTCTTTTCCCACTAGTCTTCTTGTTTATTCTCAAACCTTGAAGACCATCAAAAGGAACACGCTTTGAGTACCCCCAACGATACCAAAGCGGCTGTTTATAAAAGGTACCAACGGCTACGCACAGAGCCCTTCGGCAGAGGGGTAGGACAATGGGAACATGGCCTTCGAAAGTGTACAGATGGAAGAGGAATATTGGGAAACAATCACATCACATTTTGACTTTTTTTAAAATCCTTTTCTTGGGAGCTCTTAACAGATATCATAAGATCCCATAATTCCATCCCCTCAGCAGTGTGTGCAATCGATGCCACATCGGTTCCAAACCCTGTTCTTTCTTCTGGAACTCCTTGGTATCAGCTCCCCTGTATCCCCTCCCTCTCCTACCCTACGCCCCAGAAACCCTTTTTTAAAAATGTTTTTGCCACATCTTACAAGCTAGTATATCCATTCACATACAAGTCTGTTTGTTGTTTGACCCCATTGATGGGGTCATACAGTCATCAATGTTATCAGCTCCCAAACTTTGACATTAAAAAAAGTCATTGTATTTGGGGGCTCATACAACTTGTCACAATCCATACATGCATCCGTTGTGTCAAGCACATTTGTACCTCTGTTGCCATAATCATTCTCAAAACATTTGCTTTCTACTTGAGCCCCTGGTATCAGCTCCACATTTTATACCCTCTTCCTGCTCCCCCCTCCCTCATGGGACCTTGATAATTTATAAGTTATTATTATTTTGTCATAGCTTACACTGTCTGATGTCTCCCTTCACCCACTTTTCTGTTGTCCATCCCCCAGGGAAGAGGACATTTTGAGATTTAGGGTCAATAAAGGTTTCTGTGGTTCTGTGGCAATCCTGTTTAACTAGCCCTTGGGTTTTGTTAGGCAAGTCCACTTGGATACGCTGATAGAGCTAATGATGGCGGTGGAAGAAGAAGACAGGTGTGGGGATCAGAAGCTTCGCCTGTTCACGCTCTCTGACATTGGGTTGATGCCGGCTCATGGGAACCACCAGGTAGAACTATCCCTGTGAGTTTTTAAGACCATGACTCTTGAGGGGAGTAGAAACCTCCGTCTTTCTCCTGAGGAACAACTGGTGCTTTTGAACTGCTGACCTTGCAGTGAGCAGCCCAACTATGCCACCAGATCCCGTCCTAACCAAAAGGAGGGAAGTCTCAGTTGGGGGAAGGCTGGGGTGGAGCAGGAAAATGTACAGCAGGACTGTAATCTGATCCATAAACTGGCATTCAGGGGCAAGAGCTGAACTTGAGAGACACATGTGAGGGTCACTGACATAGAGGTGATCACTGAAGCCACAGACTGAGTGGCAGCCTTTTTTTCAGGGGGGGCATCAATAGGAAAGAAGATGCCCACAGGAGCAGGAACGTCAGCCTGTCCCTAAGCTTCCCCTCTCTATAAAGCTGTATTTCCACTGAGGCCAGGGGACGACGGTCAGATAGGTGGGATCTGAGCCAGCCTTGGTTTGCATGCCAGCTCCCCCCTTTGCTCGTCCTTGGCCTCTCTTTTAGCCCTCTCTGAAAAGAGGATCAAAATAGTGCTTACTTCTTTTTTATATATAATCATTTTATTGGGGGCTCTTACAACTCTTGTTGCAATCCATACATCAACTGTATCCGACATATTGGTACATCGATGGTGCTTACTTCTACAGACGAATGGCAGGATGAAATGAGGCCATGAGAACCACACGAGGACACGCCTGCCATTGTGCTTGCCTGATCAACGGTGGTTAGTACCTCTTAACTTTGCACACCAAGACCAATGGAGAACGCAGAGGGAAGAACAGCCGCTCCGCAGACACTGGGGGGTCTCCTCCCTGGACCCCATTGGGTTCCAGTTAACCTAGTGCCACCACAAGCTCCTTCAAACGTTGAGCCTGAGAAGAAGGACTTGGTTTTGTTTATGGTTCAGACTGCCAGGAATTCAGGGAGGGCTTAACGAGGCAGTGGGAAGTCATCTCAGACGTCTGGGGCGAGACGTTTTCCTTCCTGGAGCTGGGGCTCTCCTTCCCAGACTACATTTTCACTCGGATCTGGAAGCTGGGTGCCCTGGCCTCGGCCTCTCACAGGGCACCTCATCCCGCAGGACGTCTGGCCCCACCCAGCAGGGCTTCCTCACAGCGCGGCCCTCTGGGGGCGGTTGAACTTCTTCAGTCGTAGTTGGGTCCTGTTGTAGGTACATCATTTCATGCCAACTTGATAAATCAGTGTAGGGGTGGAGTCTATCCTGCCAATCAGGTCACAGCCTGATGATGCCTCCTTGTGGGTGTGGCCTTCTGATGAGGATTCTGGGAACTCTCTCTCTCTCTCTCTCCTTCAACTTCTGGCTGAAGAGCTATACTGGGAGAGTTGGAGGAGCCACACGAAGGTTTGGGCCTTGAGATGTGTCTACCACCATTGGATCTATGAGACTTTGAACCCACCAGCCTGTGATCTTCCTGCATTCTGCATCATTGCATATGGCTATGTGAGTCTAATATGCAGGATGTATTTTCATTGTTATAAATTAAACATAAAGCACAGTGATTTATCACAAAATAATATGTAATTACATTTTGTGAAATATTTATTTCTAATTACAAATGAAATTTTGTCTTGAAGCATGGTGTACCATGGGTAACAGTCTTAATATAACAACAGTAAACTACATTGCTACATTTTGCGACAGTATGCGTAAAAAGCCAACATCAGTGTGAAGATTGAGACAGCTTCTTTCTCACCAGATCAGAAATTCTCAGGGCAGTTTTTGCCAGAGCACAACAACGAAGATCATCTTCACACAGCAAGTCTACTTCTGTATTTTAGATTTGATAACCAGCAAGCTGGAAAACCCTGTTTCACAAAGACATGTTGTTGGACATGGAAGAAGAAGGTGCAACCCAGTCTCAGACAGAACAGGACATGACTGCAAACACTTGATCCAGAATGTTGTAACTGGAATTGTGGAGAAATCAGTTCCCGCTTCATTGCTGTCAATAAGTTCAATGAACTCCTCTTGTGCTGTCTCAGGAACATCTTCAATTGGGACTGGGAATGGGCTTCTGGCAGGTGCAAATGGGGTGTCAGGTAGAGGAGCGGTGTCTTGGTTCCTAAGACCATCGGAAATATGTGTTTTCTGATGGTCTTAGGCAACCCCTGTGAAAGGGTCGTTCAACCCCCAAAGGGGTATCGACCCACAAGTTGAGAACCGCAGCTCTAGAATAAAGTCCCAGAATCAGAATGGCCAGTCTGTGGGTATGTGCCATTCCAAGTTTCAGTGGCATGGCCAGCCCTTCAAGAACCCCTGGGCTCCATGTCTCAGAGCAGATCCCGAATCTGGCGACGTCCCTCCACCTTCGCCCGCTCCACCTGGCTCTGAGCCATCCCCCACCCTGGGCTCCCGCACAGCCCCTCCTCCACACAGAGCCAGAGAGCCTCTGTCCATCCCTGGCTCAGAAGTTTGCTGGGAGTCAACCATCCTTATGACCATAGGGATGATCTCCCCCATGACCTTCTGTTTGCCCCTTCACTAACTCAGCCCTCCCCTGACCCCCACCCCACTCCCAGCAGGAGTTTGGACCTGCCAAGCACACTCCATCTGGCCTTTACCCTTAATGCTCCCTCTACTTCAAATGCTCTCCCCCTGGAAGCTTCCCTGGCTCACTCCTTCCTTCCTTCCTTCCTTCCTTCCTTCCTTCCTTCCTTCCTCCCTCCCTCCCTCCCTCCCTCCCTCCCTTCCTTCCTTCCTTCCTTCCTTCCTGGGTGAAGCCGAACACCGTCCTGGAGTATGCTCTCTCCCTAGCCCTGCTTTGGCTTCTTCCTGGTCTGTTGAGTGGCCCACTCATTGACTGCCTGTCTCCTCTTTAGAGCGCTGAGCACCAGGCAGAGGGGCCCCGGTTGGCTTTGTTTACTGTGCAAGGTCTCTGCACTGAGTACAGGCATTTACCTTCTCGCACATGATTTATGGCATTCCATGACCCTCTGGCGAGAGTATGGCAATCTGCACCCTCCACAGGAACACTGGCGTCTTAGCGATTTGCATCAGCCAAACACACCGTTAGCGTCACGCCTTTTAAATCCAGCTTCCCCTGCTCCAGAGCTTTCCAGGACTCCCTGTGACCCTGCTCAGACCATCTCAGCCTGAAAGGAAGTTCAAAGAGGGAAGGTCTCTCCATGTGAAGTGTTTCTTTCTTAAGTTATTGCCCCAGCCCCCACGTAACTAAAACACCAGGACGGGAGGAAGGGGCCATCTCACTGAAGGCGATTTCTGGTTGGGGCTCCTTTGGTGTAATGAAACCAATCCTGACTCTAAGCCAATAAATGCACATCATCATGAGGACCAAGGCCTTTCTCCTGATGGGGTCGCGGTTTACCCATCGCACCAAGATCCGTGGAATGAACGGAATCCCCCGCTCCCACCTGGGTGATCACTGAGTGCTGGGCACTGGGGACATCGGAGCTCATCTAAGCCACACAGCCGCTCTAAGAGGCGGCCACAGCAGGGGATTCAAAGTTGGTGGGGGACCCCCATTCACTTTTTATTTCATTTTTCTACGAAGCGTTTGGAAATCCCTCCTGGTTTTCCCTTTTTTTTCTTTTCTTTTTTTGCAGATGAAAGGAGCGCTGGTGCACCGTGCGCTACACACTGAACAGCTAAACACAAGGCCAGCCGTTTGAGCTCACCCACTGCTCCATGGGGAAAAGAGGAGGCTGTCTGCTCCCCTAATGATCTAGTCTCAAAAACCCACCAACAAACAAACTCACTGCCAGGAAGTCAATGACGACTCCTGGCCGCCCACTGGGGCACAGAACTGCCAATATGAGTTTCGGAGACTGTCACTCCTTAGGGAAGTAGAAAGCCTGTCTTTCTCCTGAGGAGTCTCTGGTGGTTTCGAACTGTAGACCTTGTGGTTAGCAGCCCAACTCGTAACCACCATGCCACCAGGGAAACCCACAGGGGCTGTTTTACCTGGCCATATAGGGTCGCTAGGAGTCAGAAGCAACTCGATGGCAGTGAGTTTTCAGATGAGGAAACTGAAGCACACAGAAAATAACTACACATGAAAGATTCCAGAGCTGGGGAGTGGTGGGGCCTGGCTTTGAACTTGCAACCCCTTCATCCCCAGGTTGGCTTCAAGGCCAGATGTTTGTTCCTGGGACACATTTTAGGGAAGTGATTAGTTCACTGTGATGGCCTTTCTGGGGGCGGGGTAAGAGGTGGCCTTGTGCACAGAGGTAAGTTCTGTGGCCAACATGAAACTTAACCAGAGGCAAAGGGGCAGAGTTGGCCTGTGTTGAGTCCAGGCTGTGAATGGAGCCTCCCTGACTTCTGGTGGGCTTCCCCCTAGCACCTGACCCTCTGCCAGGATTCCGCTTTTAAAAAGCACACTCCCTGCTGTCACGTTGAGTTTGACTCCGAGCGCCTCTATACAGGATTTCGGAGACAGTACATCTTTAGGGGAGCAGACAGCCTCAGTTTTCTCTCTTAGAGCACTATTGGGTTTGAACCTTCGACCTTGAGGCTAGCAGGCCAACCCATTATGCCACCTGGCCTCCTGAGGACTCTAGTAACTGCTGGCAGTCACAGCTGACATCTGCTGGATGCTAAGTGGGAGTTGAAATGTCCTCTGTATGTTGGCTCCCCTACTGCCTTAGGCAGCAGCCCTGGTGGCATAGTGATTACATATTGGGCTGCTAACTGCAAGGTCAGCAGTTCGAAACCAGTAGTCACTCCTCGGGGAAAAGATGGGGCTTTATACTCCTACAAAGAGTTAGTCTTTGAAACTCACAGGGGGCAGCTCCGCCCTGTCCCATGGGGCCACTCTGAGTGGGCCTCAATTCGAGGGCAGTGAGTTTGGGCAGCCCTAGGTGATTCAGAGCTCACTTGAACCCTATTTTACAGTCAAGGAGACAGCGTCCAGAGTGGGGCTGGGTTGGGTCTCTGTGCTTCGGCCCACTAGGTCCACAGCGTCCACCAAACCAAGGATTTACCATCATGGTCGCAGTCCATTCTCACAGTGGCCCCTTGAAGTCAGCGCTCCTGGCATCTCCACCTGCAGACAAGGGAGCTGAGGCCCCATGCAGCCCTGCGCCAGGCCCCCCAGTCTCAGCAACAGATCTGCCCTGCCCCTGCCCCACCCCCTGCAGCAGCATGTCCAGGATGTCACAGCTGGAAGGGACCCTGTTTATGGAGCAGGAAGGAGCGAGCCAAGGCCTCCTCAGGGGCACTGGGCAGGGTTCTCGGGCAGTTGCCCAGAGATCCTGTTTACTGGCAGGGCCAGAGGCCCAAAGCCAGGAAGGAGGGAGGTCTGTGGGGACGCCCAGCTTGTATCTTCAAAGCCATGGTCGGCGGGCGCTCCCATCCTCAGGGCCCCACCGAGGGCCAGTGAGCTGTCACTTCCGCAGAATGCCCTGCGGTCTTGGCCAAGGCGGCTAACCCAGCCTCTCCACTCCTGCCTTTGCCTGACTCCCAGCCGCTTGCCCACCTGGACCGCTCATCATTCATTCACCCATGCATTCTGAGAGCCAGACACCGCTGTAGGGGCTGGGGAGGATCCCTACTCTATGATGCTGACAGTTTAGGGGGAGGAGAGATAAATACTGAGCACAATGAACAAGGGAAGTGTCTAGTATGTTCCACGTAAGGGCCCTGGAGAAACTAACAGTGGAGCCAAGGAAGTGGTTATTCAGAGGCAGGAGTGTGTGTGTGGGAGGGGGGAGGGAGAAGGGGTGGTAAATAGGGTGCACAGAGAAGACCTCACTGAGATGGTCACCTGTGAGCCATGATTTTGAGGAAATGAACCAAGCACTGACTGCAGGAAGAGTGTTCTCGGCAGAGGGAACAGCAGATGCTAGGGCTCAGAGGCAGAGTGTATCGGGGTCTGGGGAGTAGCAAGGAGGCCAGTGTGGCTGGAGAGGGGCCATCGAGGAAATTGGGCAAGAGATAGGCCCAAGCAGTCACAGGGCCTGCAGGTCAAGGTAAAGACTTGGCTTGTGCTCTGTGTGAGCTGGGAGCCACGGAGGGCTTGGAAGGGAGGAGAGACAGGGTCTGACTTCTGTTTTATGGGGCTTCCCTGGTTGTGCTGTCCAGAGCCAAGGAGAAAGAGAGGAATGAGGGAGCCCTTTGAGGAGATGATTACAATAATCCTGAGCCATCCCCTACCCTCCAAAAAAAAAAGAGGAAAATGAGGAACACTTGCCCAGGGTAGTAGCGATGTTCCAGTCACTCTTGCTGCAGAACAAACCACCTCCACATGGCTCAAAGCAACCAGTGTTCTAGGCTCAGGATTCAGGGCCAGGCATGGTGGGGACAGCCTGCCTCTGTCCCAGGGTGTCTTGGCCTCAGCTGGGAAGTCTTGCAATTTTAGTGGAGCTGGAATGATTGGAGGCATTTGGATGGGAATGACTCATGACTAGAGTGGCCTCTCTATGTGACCCAGGCCTCCCCATAGCTTGGTGGTCTCCTTCCATGCAATTCCACACACTTGTGTTCCGGAGACACGCTGGCCTCGGGAGGCCCAGAAGAGTCGCTTCTGACGTCCTCAATCTGTGAAATGGTAAGAGCCCTCTAAGCCCAACCCAGACCCCAGGGGATCCCAGCTTTCCATGGAGCAGTGCTCGATCACCACCCAAGCACTCGGCCTTCAGGGCCAAGTGAAAAGCTCTTGTGTTGCTGGAGGAGCCCTGCTGGCTTCGTGGTGATATGCTAAGCTGCTAATTGCAAAGTCATCAGTTCGAAACCACCAGTGGCACCACTGGAGAAAACCGGGGCTTTCTACTCCCACGAAGAGCGACAGTCTCAGAAACTCCAGAGGCACTTCTACCCTGTGTAATAGGGTCGCTAGTGGTTGGCATCTCCTGGATGGCACTGAGTTTGGTTTGGGTTTTGTGTTAGCCAATACAGGCGGTACAAGGAGGACCCAGCCTAGCTCTGTGCACCAAGCACACAGCCAGGTGATCAAAACCGTCACTGTCAAGGATATGGGCAGCTAGCTCAGCCTCACTCCTCGCTCCTCGGGGCCAGCTTCTTGGAGGAGGGAATGGAGGAATGGAGTCTTACAGAGGGCCGGCTGACTTCCCAGCAGGGAGAATCCCAAACACTCACACTGGGAGAGCTCTGTCTTAAGTCTGAATTCTGCGTGCTCCTACCAGTAGGCCACCCTGCTTCCCAAGCCTCTGGTGGGGCAGCCCTCTCAGAGCACTGCCTAGCTTTGTAAAAGCCTCCCAGAGATCACCCCGATGTGCACCGAGGAGGAGATGGACAAGGACTGGCTCAGAGTCACACAACATACAAAGAGGGACCAGAATCAGACCCCAGTGACCTGCCACAGCCTGACCACCCCTGTGTCCTCCCTCTCCACACTCGCCAAGTTCATTCTGAAAAGTGAGTGAGTGAGTGCAGTCTGGAAAAGGCTGTGGGACAGGGACAGGAACAGTCATCTCTTCTTTGAATCTGACTCCAGCCCCCCCACCCCACCCCCACACATCCACAAGGAGCCCCAGTGGGGCTTCCAGAGGGGACTGCCTGACCCGGACATGGGTCCTTGAAGACGGGGTCATGGTCCCGCTCTACCACTTCCCCCACCACACACACACACACACACACACACACACACACACACACACACACACACCCCACCCCACCCTTCTCCAAGGAGTCCCGTCGGGTAGGAATTCCTCATTCAGCATGGAGTTCCGGGGGATTTTACGGGCCAGCCACCAGCAGACAAATGGAGAAGAAAAACATCCCCCTGGAGCCCGCTCAGCTCTCAGGCTCTCACTTCCGCTCCACCGGGCGCTTTAACCCTCTGTGGGCAGGAACTCTGGTGTCTGACTCCAGATTCTCCCTGTCTTCCCTGGCCCTGCTCAAAACATAAATGGATGCTCTCAGTTTGGGGGTCTCATTCAGCGGTGACGGTGTATTTGGAGGGCAGTGCAGTGAGAACATTCACAGTGTCCCTGTGTGACACGTTCCCCCACCCCCATGCTTGATGTCTTCAACCCACCACTTTGACACAGCAGATGGTGCCCAGAGACCATTGCCAACCTCTCTGAAAGAAGACCCGGGTAGAAGGAGATGGAGGGGTGTAGGGAGATGGCGCAAAGTTCAAAATCACAATGGAGAGACTGGGGGAGCCCCAAGACTGTGGCCCCATAGACACCTGCCAGGCGTGGAATGAAATCTACCTCCATGGCTCAATATTCAGCCATGTAATAAACCTATAACCAAATCCACTGCCATCAACTCAATTCTGACTCCTACTGACCCTGTAAGACAGCATGCAACTGTTCCTTTGAGTTTCTGAGACTGCAATCTTTATGGGCGCAGACAGGCTCATCTTTAGCCCCTGGCCTGGCGGGTGTGTTTGAACCACCCACCTTGAGGTTAACAGCCCAACACATAACTCAGTGCCCCACCAGGGCTCCTTAGAGGCTGATTTATAAACTCAAAGGGAAACTCGGTGCCACTGAGTGATTCCAACTCATAATGACCATACAGGACAAAGCAGAGCTGCTCCTTAGGACTTCTGAGGCTGCAAAGCTTTACAGACACTGACAACCTCCCCTTTCCCCCGCGGAGCAGCTCGTAGGTGCCAGCCACTGAGGTGCAGGTCGCAGCCTGACTTGTAACCACTCTGCCACCAGGCCCCTTTTAGAAGAGTACCCAACATACATCAACCCTTCAGCGATCATAATTATATCATTAGTATTATCCGCGTGGGCGACCTGGTAGTATAGTGGTTCTGAGTTGGTCTACGATCCTCATGGTGGGCAGTTCAAAACCACCAGCAGCTTCTCGGGAGAAAGACTGGGTTTCTACTCCCGTCAACAGTGACAGTCACAGAAACTCACAGTCGGGGGTGGGGGGAGTCGCTGTGAGTCAGCATTGACCATGGCAGCGAGTTTGGTTCTTTGTCTATATTATCTACACAGCACTTGCTCAGAAAGAAGTGCTGGGAAATACAATTTTTTTCTCAGATATATTCCACATGCAATGTGATGTGGTGTGGATGCCCTTCAGAAAGTGGGGCTCTGGGCATATGCCTGGCTGCCCCCTCTCTTGACCCAACCTTGCCTAGTGGCCATTATTCACCCCCCTCTACCCTCATGCCCATCAAACATGCCCTCAAGCAAAGGCAGAGGACTACCTGTTGGAAGGTCGAAGGTACTGAAAAGACCCCGGATGAGCATCCCCTGTCTCCTAGACTTCCTTCTCCATTAGGTGTCTTGGGGGATCTGAGAGCTCTCTGGTCAAATAAGGGGAGAAAAATGTGGCTGAAAAGAAGCCCGCTGAGTCTGCTCACGGCAACATTTCCCCCACCTTTTGCACACCGGGGTGCTGCTGCCCTCAAGAAGAGGGACGCAAAACGCTGCTTCACGAAATGATTTGCCAGGGTTTGGGGAGTTTGTTCGTTTTGGTCTTAGAACCCTGAGCATCTCCCAGGGAAGTGCCCCCCCCACAGGAATTCACTCTCAATGGGGACTTTCACAGGACTGAGCTCCAGTAGAATCAAGGCATCGGTTCCATGCCCTGGGACTATAAGGAGGCCAAAGTCGCTTTCTCGGTCACCTGCACAGGAGCACCACACGGTGATGGTCTGGGGTTATGTCCATGAGACACACCTGTGTGAAGGGAGTGATGCAGCTCAACCTGCCAAGGGCGTCACAGCCTGACCACACCTCATCGGTGTCAGAAGCCGGTTTTATTTATTGCACAAGAGAGAGACGGAGCAGAGGTGAATGCTCTGGCCTTTTGCTTTCTGCTGGAGCTGGATCTTGCATCTGGTTCCTTGACCGCCTGGTGTGCTGCCTGCCGATCCCAGGAGCCTTTGGCTGACTGTGGATGGTGGATTCATCCAGCTGACTGTGGATCTTTGTCCACCAGCCTATGCCCCCTGCTATCTCAGCGTCCTCATCCAGCGTCCTGTTCATCAGCTTCCACGCATGAGCAGAAACCCGACTGGACTTGCCATCTCGTGACAGAAATCTCTTCCCACGGGTGACATGTACAAGTGGCACTGGTTCTGCTTCTCTGGAGAACCCGAATCTAACACAGACAACAATCCCCACCACCACCCCTCCCGCATGCCTAAGCCAGGCTGTTAAACGTTTATGTAACAGACTCCTTCAACAGATACTTCTGACTCCTCACCACGTGCCCTGTACCGATCTGGACCTGGCTCTCATTCTCTCAGGAGTGTCAATGAGGTGAGGGACGTGAGGAAACGCTTGGGCTGTGCAGTCAGACCAAATTCTGCTCCCATCCCTTGCCGGCTGTGTGACCTTGACATTAATACATCGACACTCACCCGGCATGTGCCATGTGTCAGGAGCGTGTTCGACTCACTAAGTCCTCCCTGCAAGCCCGTGTTCCGAGGCAGACCCTACTACCTTCCTGTTTTACAGAGACGTTCACTCGGTCACCCAAGATCACCCCCCTGGTCAGTGGTAGAGTGGACATCCCCAGGCAGTCAGGCCCCTGAGCCTGCCCACTCAACTCGATGGCCGTGGATTCTCTGCAGAGAGGCAGGCATCACCAGCTAGCTGCCCTTGTTTTTCCTGAGTTCCCTCCTCTTTCTTGACTAACAGAAAGTCAGCACTCTGCTGGGGACTGGCCGCCTGCAAGGAAGACTACAGCCCTTGGTCCCCTTGTCAAGTGCAAGGTCTGGTCCCTGGGCTGTGGCAACTCCCAGACAAGTGTGAGCTGTATTTTCTCAAGTTGAGGAGGCTCTCCCTGTGGTTGAGGCAACTCGTTGGGACCATGTAGGACAGGATGCAATGGGCCCTATGGGTTTCCAAGACTGTACCTGGTCCCCGCAGTTGAAAAGCTTGCTCAGGGCAGCTGGTGGATTTGAACTGCTGACTTTGTGGTTAGCAGCCCGACGTTTGTAACCTGCTATGCCAAATTCAGAGAGCTGGCTCACAGGCAAGCTTTCTCTCGGTGTCGACTCCAGAGAAGATCCTACCCAGTGGTCTTCATGGGCCGTGACGTGACCTTCCCTCGTCAGCAATTCTTTGCTTCTGTGTCTAATCTCTCTCTCTCTCCCCAATACTATCTCACTGTGTTTTGGTGAAAGTTTATGCAGAAGAGTCAGTTCCCATAGAACAATTTCTATGTGAACAACGTGGGGCAGTCTCTTTCATTGTGTCTGGGTTCTTTCCTCTCCGGGGCTCTAGTTTCCCTGCCCGTCTTCTCATCTTCCCTGAGGAGGAATTGTTGACCTCCTGGCTCTGCCAGCCGGGATACAGACAACGTGGCTCCCGCAGCTATCATGGACTGGGAGGCCCTCTGGGGAGCGAGCGGAAAGCATGAACGGCAGAGCAACCATAGAGGAGTTCAGGTCCCTAAGAGCATCTGCTGTCAACCAAGCATCCTAAACTTTGGGACTGACGACAATATTTTTTTCGTCTTTTGTTTTCCTAAAAAGCCAAGTTCACTGCCATTGAGTCCACGCTGACTCATAGTGCCCCCCTGTGGGTTTCCGAGGCTCTAACTGTTTACCGGAGTAGAAAGCTCAGTCTCTCTCCCACGGAGCTGCTCGTGGTTTCGAACTGCCGACCATGTAGGTTGCAGCCTAACAGTTATTACTGCACCACCAGGGCTCCTTCTTTTGTTTGTTTTTTTATTGGGGGGGGGACCCGTTCTTTATTATTTTTATTTATTTATCTTTCTTTATTAGTGTTATTAAGCCAGATTGAGAACAGGACATATAATGAGGCATATCATTGTTGGATCTTACTTAAAAGCTGAAAGATGTTTACTGATGTTTTATTGACTATGCAAAGACATCCAAGTATGTAGGTTATAATGAATTATGGATAACACTGTGCAGACTAGAACATTCCAGAACAATTCATTGGGCTCGTGTAAAACCTGTGCGTAACCCAAGGGAAGATGCTGTGAAAGGAGTGTGTCAGGGCTGTCTCCTTTTACCACACTCAGTCAGGATGCTGAGCAGAAAACTCCATACATTGGATCACTTGAAGAATGGCATGGTATTGGGACCGGAAGGAGGCTCGTTAACGGTGGATATACCGCTGAGAGTGAAGAGGGCCTTGTGTACTTGCCATACCTCCACACAGAAATCTTCACAACTGGACTAACAGACAACAGCGTGATAAACAGAGACTGAAGTTGGCATGGGGCTCACTTTGCTTGCATCCTCAAGGACCCGACACAGCAGTCAAGAAGTCAGGTGATAACGTGCATGGGGCAAATCTGCTGCAAAACATCTCTGTACCGTGTGACGAAGCAGAGGTCCTCTTGAGAACTAAGGGGTACCTGGCATCCCCCACGGTGTTTTCAACCACCACCTACGCGCGGGAAAGCTGGCAACGAATGAGGAAGATTGGAGAACTGACACCTGTGAATCATGGCGTTGGCAAAGACTGAGTCTACCACGAACTGCCAGAGGAACAACTCTGTCTCGGCAGAAGTACAGCTCGAATGCTCCATGGAAGTGAGGAGGAGAGATTTTGTCTCCTGTGCTTTGGGCACGTTATCAGGAGGGACCAGTTCCTGGAGAATGCCCTCCTGATTGGTAAAGTAGAGGGTGAGCCAAAGGAAGCAACAAAAAGGAAGACTCTCCACAAGATGGACCAGCACCGTGGCCGCAACCACGGGCTCAACTGTGGCAGAGCTGGTGCGGAGGACGTTGCGCAGGCCGGGCGGTGTTGGGTTCTGCTGGACACAGGGTCACGGTGAGTCAGAATTGGCTCGGTGGCCCTGACAGCCACAAAGAGCTTGAAGATCGCAGGATGGCAGGTCTTTCTCCCACGGAGCCACTGGTGGGTCAAACACCTTTCAAGTCAATTCATAGCCAAGTGCCCCCCAAAGCCACACCAACTCACTGCCATCAAATCAATTCTGACTCACAGGAGCCGGGTGGCATCCTGCATTACACGTTTGGGCTGCTAACCCTCTAGGACAGGGCAGAACGGACCCTGTGGGTTTCCCAGACTACATCTGAACGGAAGTTGAAAGCCCCATCTTTCTCCCGCAGAGTGACTGGTGGTTTCCAACTGCTGACCTTGAAGTTAGCAGCCCAACTTGTTACCACAGGCCACCGAGCAAGTGTTTATCATTGTCCACCAATGTGCTAAGCCCTGGGGCTCCACTCCTGACCCTGGAAACTCATGGTCTAGGAGTTGTGGTGACCCACCCCCCCCAACCATAACATTACTTTTGTTACTACTACATCACTGTTATTTTGCTACTCTTATGACTCGAGCGACCCCTGTGAAAGGGTCGTCCGACCCCCCAAAGGGGTCTCGACCCACAGGTTGAGAACCACTGGTCTCGGGGGCGAGGTGAACACAATGACATGGGGAAATCAGCCATCTCTCTGGCATCTGAGAAACGAAGATTGGAACAAGAAGTCCGATAGATCCAACTGCTGAGGACCATCTGAGGGGGCATCGGACTTAGGTGTGATCCTGGACAGCCGTTAAAAAAGTGCTTAGGTGGGGGGGGAGGGGAGGATTGCTATTGTCAAGTACGACCCTGACACGTGGTGGCCCCCAGAGTGCACCACAGACCCAAGTGTGGCCGGGTCCTGCAGCACCCACGGCTGGGAGCCATGGAGTCTTCATTGGCTCGTGTTTTGGAAGGAGATAGCCAGACCTTTCTTCTGAGCCTCGCTTATTCTGGAAGCTGGATGGAAACCTGCTCAGTATTTTAGGTTTAGTGTGTCATAGGTTGTCTCTGCCTCCAGCCACCAAGGGAAAACAACAACAACTATGTGTCAACCTGGTGGGCGGGGCCACAGTTCTTGGGGGTCTGGGCACCCTTGTAATGATGTGACATTATGTAACAGTAGTACCACAGGTGGGTGGGTGGCTTTCATCAACAAATTGATTTTCCTACAGGTTAGGAGGCTACAAGTCGGAATTTTGGCTCTGTCTCTCTCTCTCTCTCTCTCTCTCTATCTATCTATCTATCTCTTTCTCTCCCTCTTGGTTCCAGGGGAAGGTCCTTGGGGATCCGGATAGCACCGCATCTATCCCCACCCATCTCTGCTGGCCTAAGGTACTCCAGCCATTTTTTGGTGAACTTGCCCTACATTAATCCTAACTCATTAGCAAAACAAATGCCCCCCAAAATAAACAAATAAAACTCACCTGCCACTGAACTAATGAGGACTCATAGTGACCCATAGTGACCCTATAGGACAGAACTGCCCTCATGAGTTTCCAAGGCTGTACCTCTTTTTATGGGAGTTGAAAGCCCCGTCTTTCTACCAAGGAGCGGCTGGTGGTTTCCAATGCTGACCTTGTAGTAAGCAGCCCAACATGTAACCACTGTGCCACCGAGGATCCTTTGAAACAGCTGCTGGTCCGCACAAAAATCCCCTGGGAGGGAGTTGTGCGGTGAAGCGGAATGACTTGGTAGGTTCTTCTATCGTAGTCTTTGAAACACCTGCTAGGTGTCTGGGGGCACGGTAATAAGGTGCAGCGGCCCCTAATGAGAGGAGTGGACAGTTTGCCATTCCTCTGGGTCCCAAGCAAGCGCCCTCAGAAGCAGGAACAGAGAATCCCATGCGCACCAACAAAGCAGAGCAGGCGAGGTCCCTGTGTGGAGCCCTTGTGGCAGCAGAGCCCTGAGACCGAGGACCGAGGGCTTCCCAGGCCAGAGGGCAATAAAGCTGGGTCGGACAGGAGATGGGCTTGCTGATTGTGGTGCCTCTGGGTATTTTTCAGGGCTAACACAGTTTTTTGTTTAACACTTACCCAGACAGGGCCAAGGCCAGGGAGCCACGTGGCTTTAATGTTAACTTCCCTACGAAAGCCCATCATTGTGAAAATTGTGAGTTCTGGGTGACCACTACTGCAGATTAAGGAACGCAGCGGAGGAGCAGCGTGCCCTGGGAAGGACGGTTGGTGTCCGAATAGGGTAAAGAGGCTGGGAGGGAGACGCCTGTCTGGCCTTTGCCTCATAAGATCAGCCTGGGCCTGGTGTGAAGTTGGATTCTCCCAGTGTGAGGCCGGAGGAGGTCAGGCGTGGCCCCCAGGCTGGGTCTTCGGTGACATAGGTACTGCTGTGTTCCCCGTCCCTAGAACTGTGACTGCGGCTGCACACAGTAGGCGCTCCCCCCATATTTGGAGGCTGAATGAATGGCAGAGGCGCTTGTGATGAGAAGTCCTCCAGCAACATAAGCGGGGGACGAGAGAGCCCTGGTGGGATGGTGGTTGCACGTTGGACTGTTAGCTGCAAGGAAGGTCAGCAGTTCAAAACCACCAGCCGCTCTGCGGGAGGAAGATGAGGCTTTCTACTCCTGTGAAGAATTATAGTGTGGGCAGGGTGGTAAAGGGGAGCTGATGTCAAGGAGTTCAAGAAGGAAAATAATGTTTTGGAGTGGATGGTGGTAGCGATTGTGAAATACTGCTTGATGTGATTGAACTGTGGGATGATACGGTATCTGTACTAATTCCCAATAACATGGTTTTGAAAAGAATCACAATCTCAGAAACCCACAGGACAGGTCTACCCTGTCCTGTACGGTCAGTAGGAGTTGGAATGGACTCAATGAACGTGAGAATGTTGAGAAGGGGCGCAGAAAGGTGGCCGAGTAGTAAGTACACACAGCGGAGCCCTTGAGCACTCGTCAAAAGGCTGGCAGTGGTCAGCAGAAAGACCTGGCCAACACAGCACCAACGACCTTGCCCTCAGGGCCACTCTGCTCTGCGCCCACGGGGGAGCTCCTAGGGTGCCGATGGGTCAGAGGGGTAGGTGCTGTCGGAGGCTGAGGGGTCAGAGGTGACCAGAGTTCTACAGGAAGTGAGAGAAGCCATGGGGATATCTGAGGACAGAAGGTGACAGCAGAGGTTTGCTCAAGGAACAGTGGAGGCCACTGTGACTGGAGCCAAGTGAGAGACAAGGAATGAGGCCCTTTTGTGGCTCGGAAAGTGACAGGAGCCCCTCCCTGTCACTGCACCAGGACCAACACAGAGAGTGCTGCCTGCGCCCAGGGCCAGCCCCTGACTCCCGTAACAACACCAAGACCTCCCATTCGCCATGCCCTGGTTTTAATGGCATAAACCCACAGAGCTTAAACGCACTGCCGTCGAGTCGATGCCAACTCATAGCAGCCCTGTAGGGCAGGGTAGAACTGCCCCTGTGGGTTTCTGAGACTGCCACTCTCTGCGGGGATAGAAAGCCCTGTCTTTCTGCCGAGGAGCAGCTGGTGGTATCGAACTGTGGACCTTTCGTATCACAGCCCAATGTGTAAGCACTACGCCTCCAGGGCTCCATTCGCCAGCCCAGGGAACTATTATTATCCCCAGTTTTCATGAGAGGAAACGGAGACCCCCAGAGGCAGCAAATCCTGGGCCGGAATCGGGTCTGTCTGATGCCAGACCCTGAGTGGCTGCGACCACATTGTCCTGGAAGTCTTTGTTTACAACCCGCCTTCCCCTGGGCTGCAGAAGGCAGGCAGCTCATTCATGGTTTTATTTTACTCCCAGAGTCCCCTGGGTCAAAGCTGCCAGCGAGGGAATGAATGAAAGAGTTTATGGAGCAAGCCCTGGCCCCCACCTCCTGCCCGGCTCAAGCCTTGCTTGGAATCTCAAGGTTTAGCAGGGGTGGGGAAGGGGCCAGAGCAGAGGAATTTCAAGGAGGCTTGGGGGGGGGGGGCAGGGGAGGGGCGAGAAGTGGAAGAAAGTGAAAGTGTAGGGAGCCCTGAGCCCCTGTGAGGAGGCGCAGACAGAGGAGGAAATCTCCTGGTCATAATTCATCAGTGCAGGAAGCAGCAGCCTGGCCTGGGGCTGCATGTGAGGCAAGGCCTGCAGGGAGGGGGCTGCTCAGCCTCCCCCTCCTCCCCACCGAAGCCCAGCCTGGCCCAGGTAATGGTTACATGGGGGGGTTGGGGGAGTAGGAGTGGAAAGGAAGCCAGGTGTAGGAAGAGGCTTTCTCTGCAGACAGGAAAGCCTGAAGATTTAAAGGGCGGCCCTCCCAACAGGCAAGGGAACCGCCTCAGACATGGTCACCTCCCACCCTGCTGCCCCGCAGCCTCCGCCCCTTCTGGCCTGGGTCAGGGAACTCAGGGAAGCTCACATAGCAGCTGGGTGCATCTTAGAGAAAACCGAGGCCCAGGAAGGGAGAGGGAGAGGAAAGAACCTAGAACCAGCTCTTCTCCAATTCCAGGGCCCACTCTACTCCAGAGGCATGTGAGCTGATGAGAACGTTATTTTCAAGGACAACTGCATGCTGGCTTGGTCAACTTCCGGAACAGGGCCAGGAAGTGGGCACTGGAGACGGCGATCCCACTAGCAGCTAGCCACACTCAGAAGTTCTTCCCAGGGGCTCTGAGGGTGGGAGGAGGGAACCAGGGTCAGGCTGAACCATCTAAGGCAATGGTTTTCAACCTTCCTAATGCCTGATGCCGTGACCCTCTAATACAGTTCCTCGTGTTGTGGTGACACCCCCCCCCAACCATAACATTATTTTCATTGCTTCATCATCACTGTCATTTTGCTACACTTATGAATTGGGCGACCCCTGTGAAAGGGTAGGTCAACCACCCCACCCCCCAAGGGGTCGGCACCTTCTCTGAAGGGAAGAACAGTTGAGCATTGAGGGACACCTGTGAACGTGTGTGCGTATGAATATGTGTATGTATAAATGTGTAGGCTTTTCAGGAGAGGAACAGCAGGAAGCTGTGCCCTCAGCCCTGCTCAGGTGGTAAGAGTACCGTACTGCATCGATCAAGCAAGGAGTCGTCCAGGACCTCAGTGGGGTGCAGTAAAAAAACCCAGCCCGGTGTCTAGCACGCAGTAGGACCTCAACCAAGAGGTCAGCTCCGCCAGCGCCAGGAGTTTGCTTTGTTCCTGCCTGGATCCTCAGGACCGTGCTTGGCGCACAGGAGGAATGTAACAGATCCTTTGGTGAGAAGATGACTGAATGGTGCGGTGTGTGTTCTGCTTCGCTTTGTTTCTACAGCGTGGCCACCCGAAGGTAAACCCACTGCCCTCGAGACATTCCGACCCACAGCCACCTTCTACAGAGTTTCCGAGACTAAATCTTCCCGGGAACAGGTCGCTGGCGCCCACCTTCTCTCCGGGAAAGAGCCGGCGGTGTGAACCGCGAACTCACGGCTGGCAGCCCAAGGCCTAGTTCACCGCACGGGGTAATTCTTATTTGGAGAGAAAATCGCTTTTTTCCAAGGTATTCCCTGCACATCATCTCCCGCCTTTACAAAAGGCAGGTTCCTGGGCCCCGTCCGTGAGCTGCTGAGTCAGCATGCTGGCGAGCAGGACCTCTATAAAGTCCCACACGCCTCCTGGTCCCCAATTCTTCATGCACCCGCCAACTGTACGACCTCCGCGGTAGGATGGGAGGGTGGGAACACCCGAGCTGCCCGTTTCTGGGTCACCAGGCTACCCGAGGTTCCCTAGAAGGGAAAGGGCCCTGCCTGGCGTCTCCCCGCAGGGCTTTAAGGACTAGGAGACCAGAAGCTTGATCCACAGCAAGCTGGGCGCACTCCGGTCCCCCCAACCCATCCGATCTCGGGTATTTGATCTTGATGAGCCCAGAGAGGATCTCCGAGGCTTTGGGTGGATCACCAGCTCCCGGGGCCGCTTTCAACCTGGAAGCCGGGGATGGTGGGCGCGTCCCCATTGGCCCAGACGCGGCGGGCGCCTTCCCATTGGCCCTGGTGGCGCCCCCCGCCCCCAAGCGGGGCGGCTTCCCGCTTGGCCCCTCCCGCGGCTATAAGGCGGCGGCCCGCGGGGCGGTGGGAGCGCTCCGGAGCGCACTGCGGGGCGCGGGGAACGCAGGGCCGCGGCGCAAAAGGGACCCAGCGGGCGCCCATGGCGTTCGCGCTGCTGCGCCCCGTCGGCGCGCACATGCTCTACCCAGACGTGCGGCTGCTAAGCGAGGACGAGGAGAACCGCAGCGAGAGCGACGGGTCAGACCAGTCCTTCGGCTGCTGCGAGGGCCTGGAGGCGGCGCGGCGCGGGCCGGGCCCCGGGGGCGGGCGGCGGGCGGGCGGCGGCGGCGCGGGCCCCGTGGTGGTGGTGCGGCAGCGGCAGGCGGCCAACGCGCGGGAGCGGGACCGCACGCAGAGCGTGAACACGGCCTTCACGGCGCTGCGCACCCTCATCCCCACCGAGCCGGTGGACCGCAAGCTGTCCAAGATCGAGACGCTGCGCCTGGCGTCCAGCTACATCGCGCACCTGGCTAACGTGCTGCTGTGGGGCGACGCGGCCGACGACGGGCAGCCGTGCTTCCGAGCCGCCGGCGGGACCAAGGGCACGGCCGCTGCCCCCGCCGACGGCAGCCGCCAGCCGCGTTCCATCTGTACCTTCTGCCTCAGCAACCAGCGGAAAGGGGTCAGTACGCGGGGGGGGGGGGGGGCGGGGGGGCAGGGGGGGCCGGGGCCCAGGGCCGGGTGGCAAAAAGAGCTGATGCCCCAGAGACGTGGAGGGGAGGCTGAGTGGGCTTCGTGGAAGTGCGGCACCCGGGGCTCCCGATCTTAGCGCCCTCCGAACAGGAGAAGTGCAGGGGAGTCAGGTCACAGGTCTGGTCTGGCTGCAGCGAGCTGAGTGCACGCTGGTCCCCACTCCTCACCCCCTCCCCCCATCTGATCTCGGATCTTGAGATTGGATTGAGACTGTTCATTGAGCGACGTGGCTCAGCTGAACGTGTGCTTCGGGTACCCCGCAAACACACACTTGTTCAGCGAGAATCTGCCATCCTTTATCGGGCTCTGTGCTTGGCGCCTCCCTTGCCCTTTCATTTACTTCCCCAAGAAACTTAAGAGACACTTAGTCCTTCTGCCGTAATCCTCCCCCCAACCCCCTCACCCACCTCCATTGTACTCAGCTGGGAAGCCCGGTGCAGGCACGGGCTTGGCTGCGTTCTCTGTCCTGAGCCCTAACCCAAGGGTAGGCGACCAAGCAGAAAGGTTAGGGTCCCTTCCTGCTCTGAACAGGAGTTTGAGCTCACCAGCTGCTGAGCAGGAAGGGGGTCCCCTGAGGGTATGCAGCCCCAAGAGGGTCCGGGGCCACTGGTAGGGGCCTGGGAAGAAAGAAAAGGGGAGAAAAAAAAGCTCACTGCCATCTAGTCCACTCTAACTCATAGTGACCCTACAGGACAGGGTAGAACTGTCCCTGAGGGTTTCTGAGACTGTCACCCTCTATGGGAGTAGAAAGCCTGTGTTTCTCCCAGGGTGCTGGGCATAGCTAGAGTTGAGCTGTGGCTAAGGGGGTCAGCTGGACACCCTCGGGATGACTGGAGCTGGGCAGCATCATGCGCTGACCCCAAGGTCAGTTGAAAGCTGTTGCCCCCTTACTGGGTCCAGGGAGCCTGCAAGCCTCAGCCTGTGTGTCTGACATGGTCTCTACCTGCCCTGATGACGCCTATCTGTGTGACCGCTTGGGATGGCAGCAGCTGCCTTTTAAGCTAGGGAAACGGAGACCGAAAGTGATGGAGCATGGGGAGTGCTGTTGGAGAGAGGCTCCCCTACACTCCCCACCCCAAGTCTGTGGTTCTCAAGGCTGCCTGAGGTCCCCTCTCTGAGTGTCTGTGTCCTGAGGTGGCCTCTGTGTCCTAACTGACTCCCCATCCTGGCCTGTCACCCCCATGGCGGCCTCCATTTCCATAAACCAGCCTCCTTAGGCTCTGGCTTGCACCCACTCTAGGGCACTGCTGCTTCCAGCTGTGACTCCTGTCAGTCCCCACTCGGGCATGCAGGGCCAGCAGTGCAGGGCCAGCAGGGTCTTGTTATCCCTGAGCCACCTCCCACCACTTCGCTCAGGTGACTGAGCGCACACCCAGGGAAAGCCTTGGTCCCTACCCACCACTGTCTCCAGCTCACGGGACTACATCAGGGTTCTGTGGTGTGACCATCGAGGAGGGAGCCCAAGGGACTGCAGGCCAGATAAAGCCCCTGACTGGAGGTGAAAGCTGGCAGGGCCTCTGGGCTACATGCTCCCAGCATGCTTAGGACTGGAGGTAGACCAGAGGGCAAGGCGAGGTTCTAGAAGCAGAGCCACGAAGCCCCAAGTCAGAAAATGTGACCTAAAAAGGAAAACTGCTGAAGGTGGCAGGAGCATAGTGGGGGCGGGAGGCCAGTGAGGACAGCCACCGTAATCCCTCTGAGCTCTGGTCCCCATGCATGGTTATTGTTCATGTTCTCAACATTGGGGAAAGAGTTTCTGTGGTCCTCTCCATCTGCTGAGCGTCATCGGTCCACAGGCACACATCCAAGGACGGAGGCAGGATTCGAACACAGGTCCGCCTGCCTTGTAGGGAGTGGGAAAGGTGGCTGTGGGAGGGCCTAGAGGAGAGGACATGTCTGCCCCGTGCCCATACCCCTGAGAAGTAGACTGGGGGGCTTCTCTGCACGCCTCAGCTCACAGGATCTTGTCTGCTCCTGGTTGCCCCCTGGGATAAGTCTGTGAGACTAAGAACCCATCCAAATTTGGCCTCAAAACCCAGGCGCGCAACCTCATAGTCTGCCCTGGGGGTCAGCGCTCCGCGAGGGACACTCCTGGCTAGCACCGGCCCCTTGAAAACTCAACTAGAAAAAGACTGGTTGTCTTGGGGAATCCTGAGTGGGCTCTGAGCTATCTATTTATCCCCTCACTGCCTCCTTCCCACTTTGGCTGGTGTGGAGTTGGGGGTCCCCCTAGAAACTGTTCCCTGTAGCATCTTCCTGTTTCAGTAGGGATTCGTTATGGCCACTTGTGGTAAACCTAGGAAAAGGAGTTCTTGTCTCTGCCCTGATTTCCTGTGTATCTCCTGGAGGTGGAGGCTGAACCAGACCCTCTTGTGAGGCTCTCCCTCCCTGCTGGGTGGACCAGCTATGGGTGTGGAGGTAGCATAGAAGGATGGGAGGGTGAGGAGCCACTGTCACCAGACACTGTTGGTGCTAGTGCCTGAGAACCTGGAGCACTCACTGTGGGCTGGCACTGTGCTAAGGGTGTCAGTAGCATTGTCTTATGATCCTCACGCTGCCTCCACTGTACAGATCGGGAGTGGAGGGCCAGTGAGGTGAACTCCTGGTTGTGGGCAGAGCTGTGTGGATCCAACACCAGAGCCCAACCACCGGGCTTCCCAGAAACACAGGGCGCTGAGTACTTAAGGGACCAAGGAGCACAGGGGCCTGGTTAGGACCTTTATGGAGCCCTCTTGATATTGGTCTCACTTTGACAACGGCATCCACATCTGGCCAGCGCCTTGGGGCAACAGGGAAAGTCATTTTGTGCCCGGTTCGTAACTGAAGCAAGTGAGGTCTGGGGAGTTACATGGACCCAGTGTCCTCCTGGAAGCTGGGCCTCCAGGCGATCTGCAGACTTGGAGTGGAGGTGGCGTCTCCCTGGCCATGAGGACTCAGAGTGAAGGGTGGGAAGCCAGTGTTCTAACCCCCACCTCAGCACTGCCCCTCCATCACCCTCCATCCTTCATCCGCCTCGCTCAGCCCCTTCAGTCAGAGCTTGTCTGAGAAGCCCAAGCCCCAGGCTCTGCTGGGACCAGTAGCCTCAGCTCTCAAAATAGCCCAGCCTGTGAATGAACATGCTGTCCCCAGCGGGAGAGCCTCCGGGGAGGCTGGGCCCACATCTGGATGTATCTGCCCCAACCTGGGCCCCAGAGTGAAGGGGGCGGGCGTCAAAGGGCAGGGGGCAGAGCTCCCAGATGGTCAGCGGTCTATCTCATTGGGCTGAGAGCAGGCTTGTCCCTTCGTTTCCTACCAGGCTCCCGGGAGAGGACTAGGTAAAATAGTGGGTTGAGCCCATCTGACCCAAGTTTCCCAGCCAGCTCTTTGACCAACTAGCAGGTCGCCTGCAGGCCCCTGGGCTCAGCTGCTCGGGATGCGCTTGTGTGTGTGACCTCTCTGGTTGACAGGAAAAATCTCACGTGGCATCCCTGGGAATATGATCTGGTTGGTGGGGACAGCTCCCCTGCAAGTAAGGGGCTGGTGGCTTCGGGGGCTGTTGTCCTTAGCTCAGCATCCAAACCTGCCAGGGCCTGGGCTGGGGCTAGGGCTCAGAGTAAGAGAACTTTTTTTGGTCTGCCACCTTGTAAGCTTCCAGCCTGAGAAGGAAAGATGCCAGACCTGGCTTCCCTTTCTGATTTTGTCCCCATGGAATGCCCCCCAAACAGTGGTCAGTGTTAAGGGGACCACAGAAGTAAGAGACACCGTTTGTGGAAGACACAAACAGAGAGAGGGGTCCTGTCAGAAGAAATACCCTGGGTGAAGGGGACAGGGGACAAAACTCACTGGTAGCCCTATAGGACAGGGTAGAATGCCCCCTGTGGGTTTCCAAGACTGCAGCTGTGTATGGGAATAGAAAGCCTCATCTTTCTCCCAAGGAGCAGCTGGTGGCTGCAAACTCTCAACCTCACAGATCACAGCCCAGCTGGTGACCACTATGCCAACACCAGGGCTCTTGGGTGAAGTCAAGGAAGCCAGAGATGACAGTCTGGTTTTGAAGAATCAGTCCTCCTGGGAGGATGGTCTGGCCGAGGAGACTCCTGCTCTTTGACATAAAAGATGATGCTTGCAAATATATTGAATTTTGTAATGATTTTAAGAGGCAATAAATCACATGGGGGGAGAAATGGAAAAGGCATAAAAGTACATAGAAGAAAGTCATCCTTCTCCCTGCCCCCACCACTGTGACCTGCCACCCTGCCTCTCGGTCACTGAATGCCCCTCCCCTGAGGAAACCCGTTAGCAGTTTCCTGTGTACCCTTCTCAGAGAGTCTTGGGACACAGGGCCATCAGGCAGTTCTGCACCTTGCTGTTGTCCGGCCTTGGTCGATGTTATCTCAGCGGCCCTTCCCTATCAGGCCAGAAAGCCCTTCCTCTGCTCCCTGCTGCAGAAACATTGCTCTGTGCCCGGGCCGTGGTTTATTTGTGCCCTCTTGCCAGTGTTCCCTGGGACCAGCGTTCCCTGGGACCTAATGGCCCCTCTCAACACCTTTCTCTCTCCCTTCCTCCCTGCACAGAGTGGCCGTCGTGAGATGGGCAGCAGCTGCTTGAAGGGGAGGGGCGTGGCTCCCCTTCGAGTACCCCGGAGATGAGCACCAGTCCTGGCAGCATTTGAATCCATCCAAGCAAAACCCTGAAGGCGGAGGCCGGAAGCCGGCACTGGCTGGATAGGGGAGAAGACCCCAGGAGCCGAGCCCACCCTGCTCTTACGTAGGAACCAGGGGACAATGGCCTGGGCTCTTGCCTCTCTGGGCAGGGCCCCTGGGACAGCCTGATCCCAGCCTGCAGAGCTGTGAGGAGCTGCCCAGCGGCGCCAGGCTCCAGCTGATCAGAGACAAGGCAGAGCTTTGGGGGAAACAGAGACTGTTGAAGGAGGCTGTGTGTACATGGCTGTGTGGGGGTGTGTGTGCATGTGTGAGAGAGAAAGAGAGAGAAGTGGTGGGTTTAAAATAAAAAGATATTTTTAAATAAAAGACATTCCCAACTGAGGAAGGGAGGGGCCTGGGGACCTGGTGGGTCATAGGGGACCCTGGACCTAGAAACAGTCAAAGCTGCCATACTGTGCCCGCGAGGATGGTAGGGGGAGGGGGGCCCAGCTTAAGTTTAGTTGTTTTTGAACAAGGACAACGTCCAGTCACATGGGTCAAATGCCAAAGGTCCAAGGGCGTCAAGTGTGAGCACTCCCTGTCCTCCAGCCGCCAGCTTGCCCGCAGCGGCAGCCACCCTGACAATAAGGAAGTGTGGGGCCGGACGTGGGTGTTCTTTTTCTCCCGCTGGTCACACGGTGTACACCCTTTTCTGTTCCTTGCTGGTTTCTTTGTTTGTGTTTACCCCTTGACAGTCTATCCAAAGCAGTACATAAAGGGTGCCCTCCTGTCTTTAGTACCTGCCGATTCTACTTTCTGCATATGCCAGGCATGGCCTGTCCCCTAGACTGAACATGGTGTCCCCTGCTCTCGCAGAGGCCACCAACCCACTGCCATCGAGTCAGTGCCGATGCTCAGTAGCCCCACAGGGCAAAATAGAACTGCTCCTTTAGGTTTCCACAACGGTAAACTGCTAGCCAGCTTCCTTGTTCCCCTGCAGAGCAGCTGGTGGGTTCAAACCACTGACCTTGACGTTAACAGCCAATTGCTTAACCCACTCTGACACCTGAGCTCTGTAGAGGCTACCTATACATGCCCCTTTTCACATGGGCACATAAATTTAATGCCCAGTGGAGTGTTTCTAGCAGCCTGCTGAGCACCTAGGAGCCCTGGGTGAGGGGTTGGCTGCTCGCCGCAGGGTCAGCCGTTCCTCTCAGGCACCCCCTCGATGTGCCCCTGTGGCCAGCCTGTGGGGTGACACTCTTAAGCCTGTTTCAGCTGAGGGGACTTGGGGGATCACCACTGGTGGATCTGAAGCCTGCCCACTATGAAAGCCTAAAACGGGCTCCATCCTCCGCCCCCTCACTGCCAATGGAGTCAATTACCATGTGGAGCCGCCTGTTGGACAGAGCAGAAACGGCCCCTGCCATTTGGAAGGCTGCAAATCTCAATGGCAGCAAACCGCCTCGTCTTCTCCCCAAGGAGCAACTAGTGGGTTAGAACTACTGACCTTTTAGGGAGATTAGTGATCCCCCTGGTGCTTCACCCACTGTACCACCTGGGCTCCCTCCCTCTGCCCTGGAGCTGGAGCTGCCCAAATGGAGCCCAGCCCTAATTTCTCTCCCAACCGCCCTGGGAGGTGGGGGGGTGGGGGTAGTCGGTGTTCCTGCCAGTTGACAGATTGCACCAGGAGTGGGATGGGGCAGCCCAGGGGTGGAGCCGTCTTTGGCCCTTTCTGGCTGGGCTCTGTCCCTGGGAAGCCAAGGCCTGAGGAATTCAGAAGGCTGGAGGGAGGGAAGGCGTGGGAAACCCCCCGGAGCGGCCAGGCCTTTGCTCAGCTGTGTTCATGTACCTGCTTGAAAATGCACCGAACACCTGTTACTAACTGAAGTCTCGGTTGGGTCCCCTCAGCTCTGCCAGCTCACCGCATTCAACCCTCCAAGGACCGTGCCTGAAGCAGAGCTGCACAGTCTGCAGATCAGCAGATGATCATGCACTTGCTGGGAGCCAGGCACCATGCCAGACCCAGAGGGGGAGAACAGGGCCCGCCCAACCTGCCTCCCACACAACAACAGAGGCCCAGGGAGCGTCAGGGAGCCCCCTGAAGGGCCATGCAGGTTGGCTCAGCCCCACTGGTATGAGACCAGAAGGAAGAAGGGCTCCCCAGGGCCAGGGGTCCCCGCCCTGGAGAGCATTCCAAGTGCCCTCCGCCTTGCTTCCCTTGGGGCCTGGCCTATCCTGTATCCCAGCCCAGCCAGGTCGCCTATTTGGGAGCTATCTGATTAGAAAAGCACATTGCACTCAACAGCGCCTGCGCTGGTGCAGGTACTGGCTGCCCCTGGCTGAGCACAGGACCGGATGATGGCCCGCCTGTGGCAGAATGCCTGGGAGTGGGCGCAGGGCAGACACTTGGGAGCTCTGAGCTGGAGGCCCGCTTCCACCACCAGTTAAGCTGGGCTGACACCCGAGAAGGTGCTTGACCCCTCTGGGTCTCCCTCTATCTTCACTCTTCCCTCTCTCTCCATCCAGCCAGTGCTGTTGGGACCAAAGGTGAATTCTTTGCATCATTTTGCTAAAGACCTGTTCATAGGCCAGTGATACGTCTGATACATATTTCAAGTTCATTCCGATAAATAATTCAGGTACTAAATGGCATGCAATGAAAAGTATGTTCTTCCTACTCCGTTTTCAAGGCAATTACTGTTAGCAGTTTCCTGTGGGTCCTTCCAGAAGTGCTTTCTACTGATGGCTTGTCTTGTTTTGTTGGGGGGGAAGGGAGGACGGCAATAAAACCATAGGTTTCTCTGCTTATATTTTCACACATTGCAAAAATATGACCCATCCCAAAGACAGCCGCAGGTTAGCGCTGTAGCTCTGCAGAGTTCTTGTGAGACACGTCCCCCTCCCCCAGAAATAAGGAGTTCAGGTGGCATAGCGGGTTGACGTCAAGGTTGGTATTTCGAAGCCACCAGCCACTCCAAGGGAGAAAGAAGAGACTTTCTACTCCTGTAAAGAGTTACAGTCTGGCAGAGGCAGTTTGACTCTGTCTTCTAGGGTCGCTATGAGCCAGAATTGACCCAAATGACAGTGAGAGGGGATTTAAAACTTCAGAAGGGACCAGTCTCTGGAACACAGACACTGTGCTTGGTAACCAATTGACAAGAAGAGGAAGACCCTCAGCAAGATGACACACTGACTGCAACAATGGGCTCAAATGGAACTGTGCTGGGAGGCACTCCCAACCAACCCACTGCTGTACAGAACGGAAAAGACCTGCTGCCACTGTGCATTTCTGAGATTATAGAAAGCCTCCTCTTTCTCCCGAGGAGCAGCTGGTGGCTTCCAACTGCTGACCTTGTGGTCAGCAGCATGAAGCAGCACCACTGTGCCACCAGGGCTCCTGAGGAGGACACAGGACCCGGCGATGGTTCATCCTGTTGTACCGAGGGCTGCCATGAGGAGCCTTTGTGGCACAGTAGATAACTTTGGGGCTGTTAACTAAGAGGTGGAAAGTTCAAACCTACCAGCCGTTCCTCGGGAGAAAGATGAGGCTGACTGCTTCTGTAAAGATTTGCCATCTCCGAAACCTGAAGAGCACTTCTACTCTGTCAGAGCCAACTCAACCTCGCCTGGCAACAATTGCAAACCTGCCACTGAAGCGTAGCATGCACCGCAACAAGCGCATGTGTTGCATGCATGTGGCTCAGTGAATTTTCAGCAACTGCAGATACCTGGGTCCCCATCCGCAGCTCAGGAAATTCAGAGTTAACCTCTCTCCTCTGTTTCTCATACTGGCTTTCCCGATGGGACCTCTTCTGAAGTAGCCAATACTTTCACAGTGCTCATAATTCAAAAGACACAAAAGGAATAAACTGACCCTAATTCTTTCCAGCACACACTCAGACCTGGATCTCAGAGACAGTCACCACAACCAGGGCCTTAGGAATTCTCAATGGGATAGCCAGCACACACTCAGACCTGGATCTGAGACAGTCACCACAACCAGGGCCTTAGGAATTCTGGCTGGGATAGCCGGCATGGACCAGCCAACTACATCTTCCCGGGGCCTTTGACAAGTTTGGGGGTAAAGTCCCTGATCATTTAATTCCATTTTCCCATGAAGTTTTTAACCACCACCACCACCCAACCCACCTGTAATTGCTCTCCCCCACACATGGGAAAGCATCCTATTTTGCCATTGGATCTTTTTAAAGAAATCATTTTATTGGGGGCTCGTACAATTCTTATCACAATCCATACATACATCCATTGTGTCAAGAACATATGTACATTTGTTGCCACCATCATTCTCAAAACATTTACCTTCTACTTGAGCCCTTAATATCTGCTGCTCATTTCCCCCTTCCCTCCCCACTCTCCCCCCGGGAACCCTTCATCATTCATATGTTAGTATTGTTTTGTCATATATTACACTGTCTGACATCTCCCCCTGCCCTCTTCTCTGCTGTCCCTCCCCCAGGGAGGAGGCTATATGTAGATTCCTGTAATCAGTTCCCGCTTTCTACCCCACATTCTCTCCACCCTCCAGGCATTGCCACTCTCATCACTGGTTCTGGAGGAGTCATCTGTCCTGGATTCCCTGTGTTTCCAGTTGCTATCTGTACC